>NW_028270164.1:26612225-26926225 GCF_037043375.1 Chiloscyllium plagiosum
TCCACAGGTGAGCAGGTCTCTGGTAAGCAACACAATTAAGTCTTCAGGAAGACAAAAGCACTGATTCAAAAACAGTTCATGCTATTTGTTGGTTTATTTCAATGATCAAATGCAATAATTTAAAATTATGTGTTTAGAAGAAGTAGAGTAACACAGAAATAAAATAAACACATTTATATTGTGTCTTTTATGATCACAGGGCATCCCAAAGCACTTGACAACCAATGCAGTATTTTTAATGAAATCACTGCTGTAATATATAGCAATATAGCAATTTGTACACAGCAAAATAATAATGACGGGTATTCTGTTTTGTGTGCTCTTGACATCCATGAAAATGCATCAAAAATCTAACCTTCTGTTTTACTTTTCCTGAAGCTGGTTATTAATGAAACGCATACTTGAAAACAAAGTAGCGGTTTTTATACCTTTCTAAAATCTATGTCAGCTCCAGCCCACACATATTTCACTTACCTGTCAGAGATAGTAAACTTGCAAATGCCGTCAGTGTAAACTTATATACTGAGTTTTTGACATATATTTCTTGATATTTTCAATAAGCAGCAACAGCTACAAATATGTAAAGGAAACAGAAATTCCTGCATCAGCAGTTCTTTTGTTTTTGTTTAAATGTAAGCACGTGTCTTTTATTAGTTCCAGTGCTCTGGAGGTGGGAAGTCTGACTTGTACAAGGCAGTCCAGCACCTTAACTCTGAGGAAATATAGTAGGGGCTTATTAGATATTAGGTCATGGATTTACAACTGAATGCTGCACAGCTCCTATGGTTTTGGGTTATAAACATTTTGTCAAGACTTATTGTGAGATTTCTACCAGCATGAATCACAAAACACATTAGGTCCATCATTATGGGTGTGTCAAAGTGAATTCTTTATTTCATTAATATGAAACATAACCTTGCTGTTCACAGATATATCAAAACCACTGCACAAACTGGGAAAGCATTCAATGGGAAAATGTGAAAATTAATCAGTTTTGTTTTCCTACTTACCAGACCACAGTTGATAGAAATGCCTTCTTTGGCCCGCTCTCCTGTTGCTCCAGTGCGTTTTAGTCTTTCTGAACCAGCGAGGTCGACAAAATGGAATTTGGCTGTGAGTGTTTCATACTCATTCACTGGTTGTGATTCATGTGCTACTCCATTCACCTCACCATTTACCTAAAGTATACAGGCACAATGATACAAGTAGTGATTTAAGTTGATTTTACCAAAAAAGAATGACTTTCATTTCTAGAAATTGCACTTTTCGTTTACATTTATAGTTTTACATATCACAAAGCTCTTCGTGAATTCCTTTGAACTATGCCTTGTGTTTGTAGGCAAACACATCAGTCCACTTGCAAACAATGGCCCAAAAATGCCAAGTGAGGTAAGGTCTGTTAATCTGTTTTACTCATTCAATTCACGTACGCATGTTAATCAGGTGATGATGAGAACATGCCTAATATTATTTGAAAATGCATGACATCTCCTACAGTGAGTCAGTTGGACTCTTGGTCTAAAATCTGAAGGACAACACTCCGATTACAAACTGAGCAAGGGTTGTATTAACAAGAGTCTTTACTTAGATTATATTCTCATGCCTTGGAAACCTTAAACTGAACTCATGACTCGTTACATTTGACAGAGGTAGAGGCCAAGTCAAGATGATCATTGAAGATGTGGAACTGACCTGCATATTATTAATGCCACTCTAACTACAATGTTTTACCATGGTTCCTAGGTTGTTTATTCAATTTTGGGACAACAGCAAAACTGGTATAAATGTAAGGTAACCACTATCTTAGCAGACCATAGGTCTGTTCTCTCATGAGAGAGACAATTTATGGTGGTTTAACAGAGGGTCAGTATGCCTCAGACAAGGGGAGAGTTAAAAAAGAGAGTCCTTCACAGTAATCTCAGACAGTGCAGGAAATGAATCCACAATGTTGGCATCACTCTGCCACCAAACCAGTCAACTGAGCTAAACTGACACCCTTCTAACCAGTTACAAACTCATTACCTTCACATTACCTTCTCCCAGCAATTCTCTCCTAGCTCTAGAAAATTTATCTCATCAGTTTTCCCAACCAAAATAAACCATCTCCTCGAATAAATTCAGCCCAGCATCAGCTCAGTTCCCATCCAACTTTCAAGACTTTCATCCTAAAGATATACAAGTTTATTTATTAACAACAGGAACAGGGTTGTCAGTAAAGTGAAATGAAGCAGTAACATGTCAATTGGGAATATGGTGAGGGCTGTGACCTACCTATTCCTTATTTTATTGCAAGGTGATGGTAGGTCCTCTTCATGAAATTGTGGCAATTCTTTATGAGCCTTGCAGTACTTTGATACAACAGTCTAGCTTGCTGAGCTATTTCAACCATATTATTGTGTTACTGGAGACCAATTAGGGCCACACGCAATGAGAACAGGCTTTCTTCTCAAAATGATATGAATGAGCCAGTTGGGGTCTTCTGACAATTCCACAGTTTTATGATCACTTTTATCAATAATCAATTTATTTAAATGTGAAAAGACAAGAATTCTTAAACACCGCTCTTAAATAGGAGGAGACCTAAACATTAGCATTTGGGTAATTAAATAAAGAGAATCAAAAATGCAACAGAGAGTCCTGATACTGGGTAAAGACCGAATGTAATGTTCTAATTTGGTGCCAAGTCCACAGTACAACCATATGTTACTCTGTGATCCAAGATCTGTAATGAATTAGTTGCTCACAGCCAAGGAAGCAGTGGGGAGGTTAGAACTAGCTACAGCAATGATGAACTATATAGTGGCAGTCTGGTGGAGGGCTGATGCTAGAGTAAACAACAAGGATATACACAATGAATGATAGGTCCCGAGGCAGTATTTAGGAACAAAGGGATTGAACTGTACAAGTCCCTGAGGTGGAAGTCAAGGTAGATAGGGTGGTGTGCAGTTCTGTTTGCCACACTATCAGAAGGATTTGATTGCACTGGAGAGGATGCTGGGGGGATTCACCAGGCTATTGCCTGGGATGGAAAATCTCAGTTAAGAAGACACACTGGATAGGCAGGGTTTGGTTTCCCTGGAGCAGAGGCAGCTGCAGGGGGATCCAATTGTGGTGTACAAAATCATGAGAGTCATAGAGAGGAAAGTTCATGAGCATCTTCATATTATGACAGACGTCGAAGACCAAGGACATACGTTTACATGAGGAATAAGTGTTTCAGAGGGGATCTGGAGAAAAATGGTTTCACCCAGGGGGTGGCAGAAATATGGAATTTGCTGCCTGACGGGGTAGAGGAGACAGGTACTCTCGCAATGTTTAAGAAGCATCTAAATGAACACTTAAAAATGGCAGGGCACAGTAGGCTATGAACTAAGTGCATGTAAATGGGATTAGTATACCTTGGTGTCTGTTGGTCAGTATAGACATGGTGGACCGAAGGGCCTGTGTCCACGTAGTATGATTATGAGTCTGTAACCAGATCTCAGCTTTTGAACCCTGGATGAAATTGGACTATATTGCTCACAATGTCACACAGGGCAGAATTTTCTAATTTTTTTGCAGTGTTAAAATGTTTTGTCGAGTGGGCGGCACGGTGGCACAGTGATTAGCACTGCTGCCTCACAGCGCCTGAGACCTGGGTTCAATTCCCGCCTCAGGCGACTGACTGTGTGGAGTTTGCACATTCTCCCCGTGTCTGTGTGGGTTTCCTCCAGGTGCTCCGGTTTCCTCCCACAGTCCAAAGATGTGCAGGTCAGGTGAATTGGCCATGCTAAATTGCCCGTAGTGTTAGGTGAAGGGGTAAATGTAGGGGTATGGGTGGGTTGCGCTTCGGCGGGTCGGTGTGGACTTGTTGGGCCGAAGGGCCTGTTTCCACACTGTAAGTAATCTAATCTAAATTGAGCCCTCTTCAGTTGAATGAGTTGCATGGCAGCTGATCCAATGTAGCTCACTGATTTTTCTCACATAATCTTCCACTCTTTACCTTACTAATGATGAAACTGGGCTGCCAAGCATCTGTCTAAGGGAGCTGTATGGAGGGAGAGGCTGAAATGCTCGCCACTGCTAGGAAAGTTTGCTTTCACACTTCTGCTGCCATTTTTAAGGCCCTGCTACACACCACTTCAAATGCTGTAATCCAGGAACCACCCCTCACGCTGTGGTACTTGATCTTCCACGTTCAAAACATGGTGAAGTGAAAAGGAAAGCTCACTCCCTGCTCTGCATGTGGACGTGTTGGTGGACGGGCTGGTAGAGAGCAGGGCTGTCCTTCCTCTAGCTACCACAGGAGGCTACACCACCAGACAATGCCAGCCTGGGACAGTACTGTGCCTTGGATGTACAGGAATCCCAGCACTATAGGAAGAAGATCAAGGATCTACTGTGTTTCTCAAGGTTAAGTGCCATCACACTCATCCTACTCTGCCAATGCACATGCATCTCACCAAAGCTCTTGGACTGCATTCTCATTGTTGCATCCATCATCATGACCACTCAACCCTTCATCCACCTCATTCTCTCAAACATTTTGCCATACTCTGTGCCCCTAATCCATTCACTGGGGACATATTACTAATTCTCCTGGTCTTGCATCAGCACTAACCATTCTTCCATTTATTTCTACCACATTCCAACCACAACTTTGTTTCACTGCAGGTCTCAGACCAATCTCTCTCACATTCCAACTGACCTATCTGTAATCCTCAGACTGTTTGCGCTATCCATGGTTCAATCCCCAGACTGCAAAAATATGAATCTCTGGAAATTGACCATAGCCAAACCCCCAGCACTGGAACCGGATGAGCCTCTTGACTGAATGTGGCAGTACTCCTGGACTGACTGCAGATCCCACTTCATCCTACTAAAGGGCTGCTCTCCCTCTGACTTTTATTTCTAGCCATTTGCCTGTAGAGCATTAGCTGTAAAAAATGCTGGCATGTGCTGCAGGTATTACATTGACACAGCCACGTTGCACAACAACACATGCACCCATTTGGTCAATCAGTGCTCCCCTATGGCACAAGCTGAGTAACTCTCCTTCCTTGCTAAACAGCATCCAGGCCACAGATACTGAGCACTAAAGACCTCTACACTAAGAAAATGATACAATCCACACTGAGGAGAAAGTGAGGACTGCAGATGCTGGAGATCAGAGCTGAAAATGTGTTGCTGGAAAAGCACAGCAGGTCAGGCAGCATCCAAGGAGCAGGAGAATCGACGTTTTGGGCATGAGCCCTTCTTCAGGAATGAGGAAAGTGTGCCAAGCAGGCTAAGATAAAAGGTAGGGAGGAGGGACTTGGGGGAGGGGCGTTGGAAATGTGATAGGTGGAAGGAGGTCAAGGTGAGGGTGATAGGCCGGAGTGGGGGTGGGCACGGAGAGGTCAGGAAGAAGATTGCAGGTTAGGAAGGTGGTGCTGAGTTCGAGGGATTTGACTGAGACAAGGTGGGGGGAGGGGAAATGAGGAAACTGGAGAAATCTGAGTTCATCCCTTGTGGTTGGAGGGTTCCTAGGCGGAAGATGAGGCGTTCTTCCTCCAACCGTCGTGTTGCTATGGTCTGGCAATGGAGGAGTCCAAGGACCTGCAAGGGAATGGGAGGGGGAGTTAAAGTGTTGAGCCACGGGGTGGTTGGGTTGGTTGGTCCGGGTGTCCCAGAGGTGTTCTCTGAAACGTTCTGCAAGTAGGCGGCCTGTCTCCCCAATATAGAGGTTATATTTTACATTAGGATTAAACTATAGCACAACATCGTGGGCCAAAGGGCCTGTTCTGTGCTATACTTTTCTAAAAGAATCCATATTTGTGAAGTGTATGTGTGTGTGTCCGTAAGGAAAAAGCAACCAGGCAGAAGCATAAAAACTGTAGGTATCCTTGAGCTCCAAAGTTAAGTGTTGAAATGGCATCCGAACTAGTCCAGGAGCAGTGATGCTGAGGTGGCAAGGTTGGTAGTTGTGAATTTGCAAGGGCGAAGGGTTGAGGAAGGTGTGTGCACGGACATTGCTGAGGAAGCAGTTGGACAGGTACCCCATCTGTCTAAATACCAGGATTTTGAACCTCAGCTAATTTCTTGGTGAATTGGAAAGTGTCTGACAAGGTGTTCTGCTATAGCACAACAGTTGTGTTCCTCTGCAACCTTGTGCTACAGAAAAATCATGCTGTGATTTTCTATAGATTGCTAATTTAGAATTGCTATATCAGTTCAACTGAAAGTTTGCATTATCCAAACAACGTGCACAATTTGTCAATCACGTTATCCAATTTGTGCTGACAAAACACGCATTATAGCAGATCAACCTGTACAAGTAAGGCAATCTTAGACTTTAACAAGATACAAATGCATGGAAATAACTTAGTTGCCTCTAAACGATGGTATTATGAAGTTGCTATTTAAAGCTTGAGGGGAAGTTAGGAACATTTTTCTTCACATTGAAAATGTCTGACTCTCATTCTCACTACATGTAACCACCTTCAAGTCACTGCTCATGCCACACCAGGGAGGGAAAAGTTTTGCCCATAACTTCTAACACAGACCGTTTAGAATTACACATGAGAAACAGTCATGTGTGTGAGGCACCAAAATATTACCTGTCCCAAACAAAAGTCTTCTGTGAGTCACCATCTTTAGAACAATGAAGCATTGAGAAATACAGCAATACTGAAAAACATTTGTTTAATTTAGTTTCTGTGAAGTCTACAATACAAGATAATGTGCACATATGGTTTTGTATCTGTTAAGAGTATTTAATGATCTCCAACTCATGAGAGAGAGTACATATTTACTAAGATCCTATTTGGGTCTCTTGTGCAGTTAACACAAAAAAGCGCTAGAGACACTAGATCTCAAATGAATGGGATTCACAATACAAAGACTTTATTCTCGTAATGAATGTAAAACACATTTGTTTGGAAAGAAAGAGATCACTGTGCATTGTTCTCCCTTTTTAAGAACACCAGATGACAATCAGACCCAGTGGGTTCTGCAATAAAATTGGTCAATCAAATTCCTTGAAAGAGTTTTAAATATAAGGATTTATTGCACGTGCATATTGGCTCCTTTCATTTGATAATAGATTTTAAAAACCAGGAATGTCTACAATAAATTCAAATCCTGAAACTTCAGACATTTTATACCTAACAATACCGACATTGAAGGAGATACCTTAATATTCATTAACCTCAGGTTTCACCGAACGTTAAAATAACACTCTATTTCAGCCTGAACTACAATTCGACATTACCATATCTGGTCTGGAGCAGACCCTCATTTGGCAGATGTGGATTGTAAATATAGCATGGGAACGGGAACTCTCTGCATTCATCTGTGTACTTGCAGTGCTGCGAGCAAGAGCACCCAGCTTCAAGCATTGTATCATCTGGAAACAAAAGTCAAGAGGACTAATCAGTCTTTCACCAGCTTCCTGCTGACTTGATTAAGACGACAAAACTAATCAACACGTAATTCCCAACTGTGGCTGTCAGAAACCAAGCAGTTAATAAGAAATATTGCATTCATGACAATGCAGGACCTTGCTATTGTACACAGAAACAGAAAACTTAGAAGTTAATTATTGTAAAAGAAATGTCAAGCTTAAGATGATTGACAATTAACAACTTAATGATCTTTCTGCAACTGTCCAATAAGAAAAAAATGGATATTAAGAAAAATGTCATTCATATTCTCAAAACCTTTTGTGCTTTCTTAAATGTATTTAAATTCACTGGAGTTATGTCCCTCAGAGATTTTTAACTTCAAAATAATTATCCAAGTTGTATTATACTCAAAAGAAAGGCAGGCTTAAAAGATTTTCAAATAATTCACCGATGGGGTAATTCATTCCATTAAGTCAAAAAATGCCAGCAAAATTGAATCCAAGAGAAACAATTAAATCATAGTGAATTTTATTTTCAGATTGAATTATAAATTTGCATAAGGATACAGAAAACAAATGCAATTCTACATCTAAATTTAAAATAAAAAAGTCTAAATTATTTGATTTATAAAAAAATTAGGTTGCATTGTTGTTGGTCTTGGAGATTAAATCAAAAATCATTCAAATTCAAATTAGAAGCTCCACCAATAGCAAACTAGGTAGAGGCAGTGTCAGGTGCCACTGAAGAGCTTAGGTTTGATTCTCATGCTGTACTGGTTGCTTGAATAAGCTATTTAAAGGGATTTGACTTCATTTGAGCTAAAACCCAGCAAAATTTCATGTCTACTGGCAGGAAGGAAAAAGTGCCATCAAACTTATTATAAGTTATCTTGTTAAGGTAGACACAACTACTTTTGACTTGGAGGTGCCGGTGCTGGATTGGGGTGGACAAAGTTAAAAGTCACACAACACCAGGTTATCGTCGAATAGATTTATTTGGAAGCACTAGCTTTTGAAGTGTTGCTTCTTCCAGGAGCACTTCGAACGCTCGTGCTTCCCAATAAACCTATTGGACGATAACCCAGTGTTGTGTGATTTTTAACAACATCTACTTTTCTCCATCTAAACAAAAGTTAGAAGAAAATTTTATTAAAAATATTACTTGAGCACTATTTCCCACATGTGAACATATAATCTGTATTGCTAAAAATCTAACTCAAATTATATTTTATGACTTAAAAAATAAAGCTTTAATTCATTGATGTATGCTATGTCTCAAGAGACATCACTTGAAAAATGTAACATTGTATCTACTTATCCAAGCTACACATAAAACACGGTTAATTATAGCTTTAAAGTAGCCCTGTCAAGTTTTATTATCTGCAGGTCATCATGCAAAACTGAAAGCAACAGAGGTCAAAAAAGAAAACATAATCTAGGTCATGAGGAAGACTGAGTGATTGTAAAGTGCTCTGCTTTCAACTCTTGACAGGGCAAGTCATCTTTCATTAATCCATGGTTGATCCCAATTCATTCACTGCTGCCAACCTCCTCTGCAGTGAGTCTATGATCATGATTGTTATTATTCATGTCCCTCCCCAGCACACATAGATCTCATCAACATTTTAAACAGCAGCTGACAAAATAAAGTGCAAAAACTGGAACAAAGAATAGTGAACTGGCAATTTTGTTTTAAACTATTCATGACCATGATTGATCTAAAAATCTTTTAAATAATCCATCAGAAATACAATATGCATTAATAATATGCTCAGTTGTTTCTGTACTTACCTCTTGTTCTGAATTAACTACACGTGAGACAACCCCACTGGTGTAAATTGTTCCGTTGGCACCTTCATGAATTTTTATGTTAGATTTCCTCTGCCGTGAATCCAGGTCACGTGTATTATCAAATAGATCCAGTATCTCTTCATTATAAAGCTGCAAAGAGATATATGATACATTTTAAGCAGAGATCTGAACATAAGATGCTCGTACAGGATTCGAGTCTCCTACTTAAAAGATTCACTCCCTCCAGTGATTTGCAGTGGCAGCAGTGTGTATGATATACAAGAACCACTGCAGCAACTCAGCAAGGCTCCTTGAACTGTACCTTCCAAATGCACAACCTCGGCCACCTAGAAGGACCAAAGACAGCAGATACATAGGAAAACTACCACCTGCGCCTGCGCCTCCATACCACCCATCACTATTTATAATATATTGTTTTTCTTTCACTGTTATGGGTGAAATAGCTCCACAGAGGCTGGTATCCTGTCACCAAGTCATCCTTTATATACATGTGTGCTTTACTGGACAATGGTCCAGCTTCCTCAAAGCCAACTCCCAGAGTCAACAGAACCTCAGGCACCCCTGTTTATCTCTGTCAGCCAGGGATTCATGATTGGACTAGATTAACAGCCCCAATCATATTCTATGGCGTCCCCCCGGCTGACCTTGTTACAATCAGTAAAATGGGATCAAAATCCTGGAATTCCCCCCCAGAAACATGTGAGGATTTATGTACACAAGGTGGAAGACAGTGGTTGTAGGATAAGGTTCACCATCACCTTGCAATGGGCAATTAGAGATGGATAACAAAATGCTATCCTTTCCAGTCTACATCCCTTGAAAATAATTTTCCAATTTTTTTTTAAATATCTCAATGAGAGTGCTCATAATTATTTCTTAGTCTTGTTGCAAACTGTCCTCATGAGTACAAACAAAAAGTCTTTTTCAACAATACAAAAGCTCTATTTATGTATTTATAGTATTTTAAAATTCAGCACAAATCAATCATCGATTTCATTTGGTTACACAACTTGAAGCAGAGGTGCTGTTTGTGGGTTGGTCAGGCAGATAACACTGAAACACAGTCTCACTGACAAACTGCTATCAATATGGAACAGTAAATCCAGCTTCAACATCTGTACAAAGTGAACAAGATGGTCAATTACATTGGGTCAGAAATTTATTCCAAGGATCTATTCCAGACCCAGAGAAAATTCAGCAATGTTACTTTATTTGGTTTTGAGAAATGAACAAAATATAGGACTTTTTAGGATTTTATAGGATCTTTGCTCTGTTGACTTTAGTCAACTTTCATTCTTCAATGGAGTTTTTGTTTCTCTTAGTATCCAAACTGCCTTTAATGTCTCCTTCACCTATGATCAGAGATGTGGCATGGATACAATGTGGAACAATCGTGATCATGTGCGATCACAAACACATGAATGAAATCAAGCTCAAAAGCCTCAGGTTTGGGTTAAAAGTGCAGTTAGCTATGGATAATATTTAATCCCAAAATTAATGTATATTCTGATCAAAATCTTAAGAAACAGGATGAATTCAAACGGAAATGTTTGATTTCAATAGAACATTATCTTCATTAAACCTGACCTGTATTGAATTATAGGAGAGAGTGAGGACTGCAGATACTGGAGATCAGAGTTGAGATGGTGCTGGAAAAGCACAGCAGGTCAGGCAGCATCTGAGGAGCAAGAGAATCGACGCTTCGGGCATAAGCCCTTGATCAGGAATGGTGGCTTTATGCCCAAGATGTCAATTCTCCTGCTCCTCTGATGCTGCTTGGCCTGCTGTGCTTTTCCAGCACCACACTCTTTATTGAATTATAGAATATTTGATACATCGAGGCCTCTGAAATGATCTTGTGCAATGCAAGCAATCTGCTGACAAACCTCCAGAAACTGAGCTGTCACTTTGAACTCTGGTGGCTGTTTCTCTTGATCTTGAGCAGCTCGCTTTCTCTCTGTGATTCCTTCAAAAAGATGCCTGACTGCACGTGGGATTATTCCTTGCTCTTCCATTGTTATATTGACATCAAACCCTGTACCCATGCTGTAGGTCTTCCCAGAGCCAGTCTAGAAGCAGAATAAAATGCAACATAAGACAGAAATTCCACAAAGCAACTCAACGTGCAATACTAATAACAGCACAGAAAATGCTTGAGAAACTCAGCAGGTCTGGAAGCATCTGTGGAGAGAAAGCAAAGTTTATGTTGCTGGTTCAGTGATCCTTCTTCAGAACTATTGGTAACTAGCCAGGACTCAATACCAAGTTTAATCATTTTTTTATTCTGAGCACCTTCCTCTGTATCCTTTTCCCATCTCCACACCCATGGCCTTGTCATTACATGGGCTGCTTTCAACACAGTTAGCCTGGTCTCACCTACTTATGGTCCACATTATAAACTTTTCTTTCTTACAGACTTACCATTATTCTTCCCTGTTTTTCACTCTGTCTGGGCTTCGTCTCCACCTATTTGCTTACTTCCATCCTTCTTCTATGTTCAACATATAAGCCAATCTTTTCCTCGCTACAAGTAGTTTTGAAGAAGGTTCACTGGATCAGAAACGTTAACTTTGCTTTGTCTCCACAGATGCTGTCAGACCTGCTGAGTTTCTCGAGCAATTTCGGTTTTTGTTTCAGATTTTCAGCAGCTGCTGTTCTTTGCGTTAACATAGAATAGTGATGCTTAGCCATCAGAGGCATAAACTTTAACAAGATTGTTAAAACAGGATTTTAAACAGACATGAGGCTGAACCTATTGGTTCATATTCACAAAAACAAAACTCCTCAAGAGAAATTACATAGAACACATATCTGGACAGAATGAAACAGTATATGCAGAGCACCACAACACTCAGTATTAATGTTTTCTGTACTTTATTCTCATTTACATGTGACTGCTTATATTCCCATTTTAAGGTTCATAATCGTAAACGCTTTTGAAAAATGTCACCAGATTCCAGTAGCACTGTATATGTTGGTTGGACAAAGATTCAAGATCTGATAAAAATGTTACTCCTTAGCATTTTATTTTTGTAATTTTTTAAATTATTATAATACAGATGAAATGAATTGTTTTTAAAGGCCTCCAACTTTGGTTTTTATTTTGTCTTGTGTATTTGCAATAAGCTTAAGTCTTAGCAAGGGCATTAAATTTATTCATGACAATATAAACAGTGATAGGTTAAGGATTATGATAATATGATGCTGTCATTCTCTGCATATCAGTATCCCAACTAACCATTTATGAGGCCATAGGAACCCTCGACTGAATTACTGTCTAATGTTAATATGAAATCTTGTGAAATGTAGTACACAAGTCACCAGCTCATTTTCTTACACTAATATGTTAACATCTTTCAGGAACATCAGAATATAGCTCTTACCTGCCCATAAGCAAACACTGTTGCATTATAACCTTCAAAGCACCCTTCCACAAGTTTGTGCACACAAGATTTATAGATCTCATCTTGTGTGGCATCTATATCAAACATGAAGTCGAATGTGAAAGCCTTGTCTTTTCCCAGGATGACTTGTGGCTCTCCAGGTGTAACCAATGTACAGATATGACATCCCTCAATTTTCTCTTTGGCTGACTGTGGACGTATTCTATGGAAGGAAAGCACAAAACAATTCTGGCATCTTTCCAAATACATAAATCACTGTCAAAAAAAGATTTCATTTGGAATGGCAAATATCGAACAATGAAACATGATAAACCAATTTTTAAAATGGTGAAATATTTCAAAGTAAACAGACACAATATAGACACAGAATGTTCACTTTTCTTCCCCTTCAAATCTTTACTTCAATAATGCATATCTGAGGGAGGTTGTGTTATACTGAACAGTATTAAAGTCTCATTACAACACAGCATTTACAAAACTTGCTGGGCAGTTTTCCCAGTTTTAACTGGGCATTTCAGAGCCTCAAAAGATGCATTATGGAGAGTATTCAACACCCTAATGGGTCAATCCTTCATGCTAAAGAAAATGCTTTACAATAGGTGCCTTATCAGAAATCAATTACTTCCTGTACCTGGAAACAACAGAATCATGGAATCTGATAACACAGAATAGTAAAAAAAAACCTCTGTATCTCAGTTAGTGATCAAACAGGTGCATAGATAGAAATTATATTATCGACAATATTACAATGAAGCGACAGCAAGTTAAATTGCTCTCGTGTTTTGTTTTCCCAACATAGAATTAGAAGTTGTCAAATAAAAGCTGGAGCTCTGAAGCAAAAATGGAAAATGCAAGAGAAAGACTCAGCACATCTGGCAGCAGCTATGAAAAAGGAGAGAAAAACAGAGTTAATGTTGGAGTCTGATTTAACTCTTCTTCAAATCAAAAGTGATAAATACTGCCGATGGACAATAAATGCTGGCTTAGCCAGCAACACCCACATTCATGGAGGGAAAAAAAACTGAAAAAGAAAAAGCTTGGAAGCCACTATTAATCATATAAGGCTTTTCACTCCATGAGACATACAAAGAGGATGATTTGAGAAATTAAGAAAAAAGTAATCAGGACAACCATTGACCTTGTTAATACTCTATCTCAAAAAGTTGACGGCTGAGGCTATCTGGTCCCATCCTAAAACAGCACAGATCTCTGTGAGTGGCTGTGCAGGCCTGCCTGCCTGTAAAATGTCCTTCTAAGAGGTCACGAGCTGCTGCCAAAGATACTACACAGGCTTGATAAGCTGTTATCAGTACACATGTTTATCAGCGTTTTGAGTAAAAATTGATTTTTGTAGTTCAAGGCAAGTTGCTAAAAACAGTCTTTCTCTCATATTTAGGAATGTGGGTTCAGTACCACAAATTCTCCACTTTTGTGGCAAAAGGAAACAGCCAAGAATTCTGATGATAACTGCCAAACTCACTTGTCTGGCTTTATCTCAGTAATTATTACTCGAGTTGAGCAAAAATCTCTCTTCTCCCTTCTGCGAGGGAGGATGGGGGCTCAGTAGTTTGCACTGCTGCCTCACAGCACTAGGGACCTGGGTTCAATTCCACCCTCAAGCGACAGTGTGGAGTCTGCCCATTCTCCCCCTGTCCATGTGGGCTTCTGCCAGGTACTCTGGTTTCCTCCCATAGTCGAAAGTTGTGCAGGTTAAGTGGATTAGCTATGGTAAATTAGACATTGCGTAGGGGGTATGTATGTTAAGTTTGCCTGTCTTTTTCACCCCTTGGGCTCCATCTCTACCTATCCTGTCACTCCTTTAACCCCTACCCCTGTCTTCGACATATATACCCCCACCCTCCTATCCACTACTAGTTCTGAAGAAAGGTCACTGAGCCCAAAATGCTGACTCTGCTTTCTCTCCAAAGATATTGCCAAACGTGCTAAGTTACTCCAGCAATTTCTGTATTTGTTTATTAGCGTTCAACTTGTACTTTTTCATGATAACTTAGACCACCTTTAGGTAATGCTGACAGAAACTTCACAACAAACTTCAGATTTGTTTTTATTTCTGGTTATATTGTACTCAGCAAAAAAAGAACAGTACACAAATCTCTAACCAACCACTTGGACAGTCCTATACGTTTGACGTCAATCAAAGATAGATTCGAGATACAGAAAGACTAAAACTGGCTTTGCACTAAACATACAACAGGCCTAACACAGACAGATAATCAGCAGCCTATTTCTGGTCTCTCCATTGAGAGTGTAAATCAGGAAGGCTGTAAAATGGGACGTCAATCCATTATTACCCCTTTTGCACTAATGTCTAGGAACAATTTAACCCCATGCTCTTTGCAGGAGGTAAGAATCCAATTATTCCTAATCTTTCATAATTTCTAGCTTCCTGCCATCACAGAGGCAGCTTGATAATTCAAGTCATAATAAATAACAAATGTTCTTCAATAATAAAATGCAAAACAGAAGGTGCGAGAGAAACTAGTAGGTCTGGCAGCATCTGGGGAGAAGAAGAGTTAACATTTCAAGTTCAATGATACTTCTTCAGAAATGTTTCAAAGGAGCATTAACTCTGTTTCTCCCAAAGGAGAGACATTAACTCTCTCTCTCCCTCTCCACAAGTGTTGCTAGAACTCCTGAGTTTCTCCAGCACTGTTTTTATATCACATCTCCAGGAGCCACAGTATTTTTCTATTTCATTTGGTTCTCCATTATTGCAATTTTTTTACAAAAGCTCTCCGAAGTGGCAAATTCCTTTTAAATTGTGAATTGTCATTTAACTTCATTTTATGTTTAAGTACCTGTGTTTTCTTTTGTGATGTTCAAAAGCGAAAATAAAGTATTTTTACTTCTGTGAAAATACCATTTTGTCTCAGTTTCTTAAACAAACACATTTCTACAAAAAAAATCACGATTTTAATGAAGCAAAGTAAAACTGGCATTTTCATGCTGTGGTACAATCTCACAAGGTTCTTTCAGTATTGCTACGTAACTCCTGGAAGAGTTGACTCATTTCCATTTTCTTCACTACTCCCCACCCCACACACTTTGTCTTACAAACATCCTCTTCACTACAGACTTTGTCGATCTCTTTCGCTAGTACCAATAACCAATGCCTGTTCATTTCTGTGTCATCTTATAACAATATTTATGTAGGAAGGAAATGAGTCTGTTAGATTATGACACAAAATGAACACAGCCCAGAAACTCTCTGAATGACCTGAACATAAGTTCAACTAACCAGTGTAAATCAACATCATATTTTCCGATTGGTGGATAGTATATTATGCCCTTTAATAGATCAGAGCCCAGTGCTGCATCCTTTTCTGACCAACTACGTAGCTACCATTCAAATATTCTACAAGGTACTCTAACTTTTCAACTGCTGCAGCAGTGAAGCTATATCAGTGTTCATTAGTGCATCTGGCATCCTCAAAATCATTCGCAAAAAGTTTCTTTGCAAACATGTTCATGCCCTCTGTTATGCAATGGTTGATATCCTCATTTGAGATCATTCAACATCACCCCATCCCACATACAATAGACTCTGGTGTGAAAAAATACAAACTTGCATTCATCTGGAGTTTTCACAACGAGCTGACATCCAAAAGGTTTTTACAGTGAACAAAGTGCTTTTGAAGGATTGTCAAAGAGGTACACTTGGAAATGCCCCACAAACAGCAAGTGATATTGATACTCTGTGCTTGTGATGGTGACTGAGGGATAAACGTTGGTCAGGGCAATGAGATGAAACCCTCGCCTTCTTTAAAGTAATCCCCTAAGATCTATTATGTTCACTTGAGAAGGCTCATGGACGGATGTTCAAAATACATTTGCATTTCCATTAATCCGGGAAAATGTACCCATGGACACGACCAGAGAAAAGGTGCCTCCATATTTAAAATGGAAGGAAATGGGTGAGAAGCCGCTTCTCTCCATGCCGGCTGCGGATAGGCTTGAGAGAGCTGTGGGAATGAATGTCCAGGTACAGGAGATTCAGGGAGGTAGGGTGACAGCAAGAGCAACAGTCCAGGAGTCGCTCAGAGCCAGGGAGCTATTTGCTGTGGCAGCCATCTGTCTGCCGTGTCTGGATGCACTGGGGAGGAGGTTGAAGATATTGAGACGACAAAAGTCTTTGGGAGAGACAGGGATGCCACAAGGGGGATATAGGAGGCGATCATGTGGATTACAAGGCGTTGGAAGAAGTCGTGAAGTTTGTATGGGGCCTGTGAGGAGGCTACTATGCAGGTGTGGAAAGAGGGAGAATGCATAAGTAGGGAAGACAGAGTGGCTGCGAAGAAGAGAGAACATGGAGAAACCTGTCAAACACTCCACTAAATAAAGGCCATGAGAACCTGAAATCACAGAGAATGAATTATTTGCAAGTGAATGTCATATCTCCAGCTTAATGGGGGTTAAGTTGTGGATGTCATTGTCATGAACATTTTGTCAATTGTTAAATTTGAGGTCTGAGATGTAATAAGAAGAGTGGTAACTGCCGAGTTAAAGCCATACAGCATGGAAACAGACCCTTCACTCCAACTAGTCCATGCCAAGTATTTCAGCTTTGTGCTTGTGTAATGAAAGTATATTCGCTTTGACCTCACCAGTTTACGTAGGCTTTTTTTGGGTGACAGCTTCTTGTATTTGCCACTTACTTTGGGAAGAACTTTTCAATGAATGTTCAAAGAAATTCCAATTAACTTTAATGGACTACACCTGGGGAATCATGTGGTCTCAACTCAGCATAAGTTATGACTTTTAGTTCTTAAAAGCTTTGTCAGATCCTAATGAAAAATCATTGCCCACTTTAATGCACAGTGCACTTTCTATAAAATCTATGAAGGTAAAACATTAAGCCAATTGTATTCTTCAAAGACCACTTACATTTTTGAAACATTGAAAATCAATAAAGTCTTCTATGTAAAATTGCATTCACTTAAAAGCATACCATCAACTACATTCTACAGTAATACTACATTAACGAGTTGGCAAGGTTAACTTCCTGATCAATTGCCTTTAGATTTATAATGATTACAATTGTATAACATTTAACGAGCAAGAATGACTTGCATGCTGATGCACTGCTGACTCGGCAAAGAGCAAGTGCATCTCAGTGGTCTATTATTCTTAAGAGATGTAGATCATTCACTTGCCAGGAAGTTCCTAATACCATTGCATACTGCAGCTGTAGTACAGCAATAAAACTCAATACAGGAAACAGTGGCAATGTTTGTGAAACTACGCACATTTTTTGTTCGCAATCTTTTTTTAACCACTAATACAACCTTTCTGAAATAAAAAGCTATTACTTCAATCGGAAAAAATGGATAATGCGCACACAATAAATTCAACGAAAAATATTTAACAGCTCGATACATGTTTACTTGTGTTTCAGAAAAATGGGTCAATTCAAAAATTGTCTGTTTTTTACTCAAAAAATTTTGTTTGGGAAAATATTCATGTCTATTTATATAATTAGGAAGGAGGGAAAGTGAGTCTTATAAAATAATTTGCACCTTTGGACTTGTAATCCAAGTTCCTATTACTGTCTGAAACAGTGAGTTTCAATTTTCTTCAGTTAATTCTAATCCAAGAAAATTCAGCCTCACCTCTCTTGTTTGCAAAAGGTGGTAATATCAATGAACCAGCAATCCAAATTCCCAGGAATAGTGACCGAGGGACTTGGGTTCAAATCCATCGCAGATGGTGACATTTGAGTTCATTAAATATCTGGAATGAGAAGTTGACCTAATAATGACCATATAATGATTGCCATTTGTCATGAAAACCAATCTGGTTCACAAATTTCCTTAAAGGAAGGAAATCTCCCTTTCTTACTTGTCTGACCTTCATGTAACTCCCGACCCAGAGCACTGTGATTGATTCTTAACTGCCTCTGAAACGATCTACTTCAAGCTGCTTAATTGCTTCAAACCACAACAAAGCCAAAACGAAAGAATAAAACCAGACAGCCTAACTGACACCAAGGTAGGCACCAGAAACGCTGTTGGCAAACAGCCCTGTTGACCCTAAAGAACATCTAGGTCAAAGTTGAGAGAGCTGTCACACAGACTAGTCAGGCAACTCCTGGCATAGTCATCTACAGAATCATATCTTGCAGACAATACCCGAGATACCATAATCACCAACTCTATACTAGTGACTAGACAGATCCATCAGAAGATATGGCACAGTGTTAAAAAGTTGGGAGGAAGTTGCACTGGGAGTCATCAACGTTGATGCTGGATCCCACAAAGTCTCATGGCTTTGGGTGAAACATAGGAGAGGAAACCTCCAGATTACTGGACCCCTGGTTGCCTTACCACAGCTGATGAACCAGTATCCGTCCATGTAATGGTCCCTCTAAGCTGGGCAGTTGCACATGCGCGTGGCTGCTCCAATGTTCTGCATATCAGCAGTGGGTGCATTAGCTCCTTCCAGACGTCACTGCCGTGCACGGCCTCAGAGGCCCATGCAACCAGTAAGAAAATTCGAAAGAACACCGGTTCCATGTTGAACACCACCTGGATAAAGCACTGAGAGTGGCAGGAATACAAAATGTACTGTAGGTGGCACACTTCTAATGTCAACCACCAAGAATGGCACAGTGTTACCGCCACTGATTAAACTGGCCAAATCTGAAAGGACATTGCTGTTGGACTGTATCTGTGACAAGTGATGAGGAAACCAACAAGAGGGAAGAATATACTTGACCTCATCCTCACCAAACTTCCTGTTGCAGATGTATCTGTCCATGTCAGTATTGGTAGGAGTGACCGCTGCATAGCAATTGTGCAGACAGAGACCTGTCTTCACATTGAATGGACCCTCCATGGCACTATGCTGAATAGGATGACACATCAACTCGAAACAGAGATTCTAGGTGATGCTGTTATGTGAGCCATTAGCAACAGCAGAATTGTATTCATCCACAATCAGTAACTTCATAACACAGCATATTCCCATTGGAATGCTGCCATCTAGCCAGGAGGACAACCCTGGTGAAAGAAGCATACAAATGAGGTATCAACCTTGTGAAGCTACAACACAGGGTGACTTACATGAGAAACAATGAAAGCAGCTTGGAATAGATAGGACTAAGCAATTCCATAACAAAGGAATCTTAGCTCTGCTGTCCTACCATATCCACTCATGAATAGTGACCGACAATTAAACAGCTAAGAGTAGGTGAAGCACTATTAATAACCCCACCTTTCGAATTAGGGAACTCCATACATCAATGCTAAAGGCAAGACTGAAGCTTTTGCAGCAACATTCAGCCAGAAGTGTGAATGGATGATCCATCTCAGCCTCCTCCTCAGGTAAACAGCACTATAGATTCAATGCACTGGATACTGCAAAGGTTCTAGACCTGAACATCATTCTGGCAATTGTAGTGAAGACCTAAGCTTCAGAACAACTATAGCCCGAGCAAAGCTGCTCTTATATAGCTGCAACACTAGTAAACAATGAGGCAAATTGTAAAGCTAGCAGCAGGAGGACAAATCCAAACTGGCTCATTACTGTGCTACTCTTAAATCAGCAAAGTAATGGAAGGTGTCATTGACACTGTTATTGAGCAACGATTGCAAAGGAATAACCTACTCAATGGTGCTTTGTTTGGTTTCTGGCAAAGAACTCTTGATTTCATTACAGCCTTGGTCCAAACACAGACAAAAGAGCTCAACTCCAGAGGTGGGATGAGACCAACTGCCCTGACATTAATGCAACATTTGACCAAATACAGCATCAAGGAGCCCTAACATAGCTATGGGAAGTCAATGGGAATCAGTGAGGGGAAATTCTCTACTGTGCAGAATCATACATAGGAATAAAGAAACTGGTTGCGGTTTTTGGAGGTCTGTTACCTCTGCCCTAGGACATCACTGCGAGAGTTCTTCAGGTTAGTGTGCAAGGTCCAACCATATTTAGCTGCTTTATCAATAGCCTTCCCTTCATCATAGGATCAGAAATGTGGACATTCGCTGATGTTTGCACACTCATTTAACAGTAGTCACAATACATCAGACATTGAAGCAGCCTTTGCCAATATGCAGACAGTCTTGGACAACATCCAGGCTTAGGTTAATAAGTGGCAATAACATTCACAGCACCCAAGTGCCAGGTAATGACAACTAGCCACGAAATGACATGACCAGCTATCCTTAGTAGCCACACACTTAGATGACAAGCAATATGAGTTCGACTGGGACAACACTACTATTATAGGACAAGCCAAACAGAGAACAGCCATGGAATTTCTAGAGGCATGGCATTCATCCACAGATTCAATCAATAAACACATCGACCTGGACCCAATATACTAGCCACTGCAGTGGACAGCTGGAACTGACAACTGGAAGCGACAGGTACAAATCACTATAAATGCCGGAGGAAACATCACAGAAGCCCTTCACAGGAGGCTCCCAAGCACTGAGGATGTCACCAAGACAGGGGGCGAAACGTCTGCAACACAAATTCCCAGCTCAGCGAACAGAATCACAACAACGAGCACCCGAGCTACAAATCTTCTCACAAACTTTAATGATAATTCCAACAAGACAAAATCTAACAATCAACCCTTGACATTCATCTGATCATATAACAAGGAGCAGATGGAGTCATAGTCATATAGCACAGAAATAGATCCTTCGGTCCAACTTGTCTCTGCCTAACAGACATCCTACACTGATCAAGTCCCATTTTCCAGCATTTGACTTATATCCCTCTAAACTTTTCCTGTTCACATACCAATCCAGATGCCTTTTAAATGCTGTAATTGTACGAGCCTCTATCACTTCATCTGGTAGCCCATTCCATATACGAACCACCCTTTGCATGAAAAAGTTGTCCCTCAGGTCCCTTTTAAATCTTTCCCCACTCACCCTAAACCTATGCCCCTAGTTTTGGACTTCCCCACTCTGGGAAAAAGATCCTGGCTATTCACTTTGTCAACGATAGACAAGAAGGAGGCTGGAAGAACACAGCAAGCCAGGCAGCATCAGGTGGTGGAGAAATCGACGTTTCGGGGATACCCCTTCTTTAGGACTGTGGGTGGATGTGAGGGGAGCTGCAGATAAAGAAAGTGGGGGATGGGCAGGGTGGTGAGGTGGGGATGGGTGAAGACAGAAAGAGGGTACGACCTGATTGGTCAATGGCTGGAATGATTCGGTTGGTGCCTGAGAGGAATGGACAGGAGGGGGAGTGGGTGGGAAGGGAGTTGGGTGATGGGAAGGGAGGTTATTTGGAATTGGAGAACTCAATGTTGAGCGCTTTGCGTTGTAGGCTGCCCAGGCGGAAGCTGAGATGTTGTTCCTCCAATTTGCGGTTTGATTCATTGTGGTAATGGAAGAGGCCAAGGATGGTCATGTCAGAAAGGGAGTGGGAGGGGGAAATAAAATGGGCAGTGACTGGGAGGTCTAGTGCCTGTCATGATTTTATGAACTTCTGTAAGTTCACCCCTCAGCCTTCATCGCTCCAGGAAAATAACCCCAGTCTATTCAGACTCTCCCTACAGCTCAAATCCTTCAACCTCGGCAACATCCTTGTAAATCTTTTCTGAACCCTTTCAAGTTTAACAACATCTTTCCTATAGCAGGGAAACCAGAAATGAATGCAGTATTCTAAAAGTGGCTTAATCAATGTCCTGTACAGCCACAACATAACCTCCCAACTCCTATACTCAACACACTGACCAATAAAGGCAAGCATACAAAATGCCTTTTTCACTATCCTGTCTACCTGTGACTTGACCTTCAGGAGACTATGAACTTGACCCCATAGTTCTTCATTTTCTGGGGAAAAGTATGAATCCCACCATAGCAGGTGAAACTTAAATTCAATAGAATTTGCAATTAAAATCACTGGTCTAATGGTGAACATTTAACTCTTGTCAATTGAAGTAAAAGCCTATTTGGCTCACATATGTCATTTAGGGCAGGAAATCTGCCATCCCAATGCGGTCTGCCCTAAGTGACTTCAGACCCATAGTAATGTGGAAGACTGTTAGCTGCCCACTGAAATGGCTGAGAGAGCCAATCAGTTCAAAAAGTGACTAAAGATGGGCAACAAATGCTGCCCTTGACAACAACAGTCACATATTAAAGGATTAAAAAAAGGGTTTCAAACCCCACATTCCCACCTACCACCTATAATATATGATGTCCTTCCACATCAAGATTCTATCCATCTCTGTCGTAAAAATATTCAAATGTTCAATGATGGCCTCCTTGAGAAAGCTTGTAGCCTTACGTGTGATATATTTGCTACAGGATATGCGGGAAAGTGCTTGACCATGGGGGGAGAGAGAGGGGCATTTGTTCAGAAGAACTGGGGACATCTGTTCTTAGTGTCAATGGATCGGTATTAATAAGGGAATAACATTTGTTCACATGTGGAATATGTGGCAGTACTTCTTTCTCATGTCGGGGGCTGGAAAATTGTGCATATTTCACAGTTAGATGTTGGATAACTACATTTCTGGTTATATTGAAGACTCTTTACTAAACTCATACTCAACAGGAAAAGAATTTGTAATTTAATAAGCTGAGTGGAATATGCATGTAATAGAACAAACCTGATACATTTTCATGTATACCACACTGAGCAGATTTGAATTTATGAAGCTCAGCTCCCTCATCTTGAATTTGAACGTTTCATTTCCTTTACATAGTAAGAAAGTTGGAAGATGTTCATGTGTGAGTGAGAGAGAGAAAACATTCTTCTGTAAATTACATTCACTGACTAAAGGGTTCAAGGGACAGAGAGAGACATAATAGAAGCTGGTGGAAAGATTAACTTTTTTGGTCTGATGTGAGTGAACATTGACTTGTCATGGATTGAATGTTTGTGTGTTGTTCCCTGGAGCTCGAGCTCCGGGAATGTTATGAATTTAATTTGCATTCTGGGAATCTGAGATAATTTTAAATAAAAAAGCCATTTTGTAGGACAGTGATCCTGGACATGTTAGCTAAGCGAGATTATCTCATGACCTTTCCACATAGTTTAGACTAGCCCATCGTTATGGTGTACGGTTAAAAGGGAAGGTTATCTAGCCAAAACAGTGTGCCAACTCGGGCCTGGCTTGATCAAGGTTTCTCACTTTGATGTGTATGTAGCTTAATTAGTCAGTGCAGTCAGACCTGTCTATGAGTTTCTCTTCCTCTGCAAACTTTTGCCATTTTATTGCTGCTTATCTGATTAAGAACATGTGGCATTTTTGTAATTTTAATGCCAAACTCTGTATGAAGACAGTTTGGTTGCAGCAAAAAGGGAAGTAAGCGTGAGAGAGCGCTAAGGGGTAAGAACTGGCACCACTATTCTGCTAATGGTTTTAGAACCTTAGCTCAAGCCTGGCTTGTGGGTATCTATGCTGTAGTGTTCCATTGGTAAATAAAGGAATAATTTAAACTAAACTGTCTGTAAGAGTTTTATATTCCAGAGTGCCACAGAGTACAATCTCTAGGACGAACCAAGAAAGGCTTTCGGGTCAAGTCCATCAGGGATTCCCTGAGCCATCTTGAATAGCTGAAAATGTGTTGCTAGAAAAGCGCAGCAGGTCAGGCAGCATCCAAGGAGCAGGAGAATCGAAGTTTCGGGCATGAGCCCTTCTTCAGGAATGAGGAAAGTGTGCCAAGCAGGCTAAGATAAAAGGTAGGGAGGAGGGACTTGGGGGAGGGATGTTGGAAATGCGATAGGTGGAAGGAGGTTCAGGTGAGGGTGATAAGGTGAGGGTGATAGGCCGGAGTGGGGTTGGGGGCAGAGAGGTCAGGAAGAAGATTGCAGGTTAGGAAGGTGGTGCTGAGTTCGAGGGTTGGTACTGAGACAAGGTGGGGGGAGGGGAAATGAGGAAACTGGAGAAATCTGAGTTCATCCCTTGTGGTTGGAGGGTTTTAGATTACTTTACATTAGATTAGATTACTTTACAGTGTGGAAACAGGCCCTTCGGTCCAACAAGTCCACACCGACGCGCCGAAGCGTAACCCACCCATACCCCTACATTTACCCCTTACCTAACACTACGGGTAATTTAGCATGGCCAATTCACCTGACCTGCACATCTTTGGACTGTGGGAGGAAACCGGAGCACCCGGAGGAAACCCACGCAGACACGGGGAGAACGTGCAAACTCCACACAGTCAGTCGCCTGAGGCGGGAACTGAACCCGGGTCTCTGGCGCTGCGAGGCAGCAGTGCTAACCACTGTGCCACCGTGCCGCCCATCAAGGCGGTTCCTAGGCGGAAGATGAGGTGCTCTTCCTCCAGCCATTGTGTTGCTATGGTCTGGCGATGGAGGAGTCCAAGGACCTGCATGTCCTTGGTGGAGCGGGAGGGGGAGCTGAAGTGTTGAGCCAGGGGGTGATTGGGTTTGTTGGTCCAGGTGTCCCAGAGGTGTACTCTGAAACATTCCGCAAGTAGGCGGCCTGTCTCCCCAATATAGAGGAGGCCACATCGGGTGCAGCGGATGCAGTAAATGGTGTGTGTGGAGGTGCAGGTGAATTTGTGGCGGATATGGAAGGATCCCTTGGGGCCTTGGAGGGAAGTAAGGGGGGAGGTGTGGGCGCAAGTTTTGCATTTCTTGCGGTTGCAGGGGAAGGTGCCGGGAGTGGAGGTTGGGTTGGTGTGGGGGTGTGGACCTGACGAGGAAGTCACGGAGGGAAAGGTCTTTTCGGAACGCTGATAGGGGAGAGGAGGGAAATATATCCCTGGTGGTGGGGTCCATTTGGAGGTGGCGGAAATGACAACGGATGATACGATGTATATGGAGGTTGGTGGGGTGGTAGGTGAGGACCAGTGGGGTTCTGTCCTGGTGGCGATTGGAGGGGCGGGGCTCAAGGGCGGAGGAGCGGGAAGTGGAGAGCATCGTCGATCAAGTCTGGGGGGAAATTGTGGTCTTTGAAGAAGGAGGCCATCTGGGTTGTTCGGTATTGGAACTGGTCCTCCTGGGAGCAGATGCGGCGGAGACGAAGGAATTGGGAATATGGGGTGGCGTTTTTACAGAGGGCAGGATGGGAGGAGGTGTAGTCTAGGTAGCTGTGGGAGTCGGTCGGTTTATAGTGAATGTCCGTGTTGATTCGGTCACCCGAGATAGAAATGGAGAGGTCTAGGAAGGGGAGGGAGGAGTCTGAGACGGTCCAGGTAAATTTGAGGTCGGGGTGGAAGGTGTTGGTAAAGTGGATGAACTGTTCAACCTCCTCGTGGGAGCACGAGACAGCGCCGATCTGAACTCAGATTTCTCCAGTTTCCTCATTTGTCCTCCCCCAGCCTTGTCTCAGTCCCAACCCTCGAACTCAGCACCACCTTCCTAACCTGCAATCTTTTTCCTGATCTCTCCGCCCCCACCCCCACTCCGGCCTATCACCCTCACCTTATCACCCTCACCTTAACCTCCTTCCACCTATCGCATTTCCAACGCCCCTCCCCCAAGTCTCTCCTCCCTACCTTTTATCTTAGCCTGCTTGGCACACTTTCCTCATTCCTGAAGAAGGGCTCATGCCCGAAACATCAATTCTCCTGCTCCTTGGATGCTGCCTGACCTGCTGTGCTTTTCCAGCAACACATTTTCAGCTCTGATCTCCAGCATCTGCAGTCCTCACTTTCTCCATCTTGAATAGGTCATCCACACTCTGAGGTGAGGAGTTTCAAAGTCTGATAACCTTCTGAGGCAGCAAATGCATCATTCTGTCCTGAAAGACCACCACCAATTTTAATGTCCCCTCCTTCTGTACTCACCCACAAGTAGAAACATTCTAAGTCCACCTTGTCAAGGCCATTCAAGATCTTATATACTTCAATGAAATCACCTTTCACTCTTCCAAACTCCAGTGTAAAAAAACAAATCCAGTCTGTGCAATCTATCCTCATTAGACAGTGTACTCCAGATACAAATCTGGTAAACCTCAATTTAGCCACCTCCAAAGCCTTTACAGCCTTCCTTAAATAAGGAAACCAAAACCGCACACAATATTCAAGATGTGGTCACACCAATGCCCATTTAGCAAAAATGTCTGCATTCAATTACATCGCCAAACTCCTCACTGTCAGCATCTTCAGGCTCGTTAAATATCATACTTAGGACAGATATGTGACAATTTCATAATTCATTTTGTGATTTTTTTACATATTCTGCATCCAAAACATAATTTATGAGCTTCATGAGAGTATTTCAAGGATGCATGTAAACTATTTACAGATAGGCTTAAGACATTTTTAAAAAAGTGATTAAATTATTGCTTATCACATTCCAGTGAGAAATACATTAACAAATGTGTTTAAACCATTCCCAACATAATGTCCTTGAGTTCTGCTCCGCCTGCCATGCTATGTTGTCCACTCCCTCACTCAACCATGGACAGAAAAGGAGCAAATTACTGTATGTGCTGGAATCTGTTCTGAAAATAACAAATCCCTGGAAATCACAGCAGCTCTGATAAAGAGTCATCTCGACTTGAAACAATAGCTTACTCTCTCTCCATGGATGCTGCTGACTCTCTGTGATCTCCAACAATCCTTGTTTTCAGTCAGTGAACAAAAAAAGCATTGGGTGAGAGTAAAAATATTAAGAACTGTGATTTGAACTATTTTGAACCTGACACTTTTTCAGCCACTGTAATATCACGAGTGGTGACCCAGTCCAAGTATTCACTGACCAGCCTCTTGCTAAAAAGGTAAGCTGAAGCCTACTCAAAATGCAAATGTCAAGGTCTAATAATGTAATCAGCACTGGAATGTTGCTCGAGTCCAGCATCCGCAGTCCTCACTTTCACCTACTGGAACATTCCAGCCATGGTAAGCCAAGTGGAGCTTTATACTGTCTGCTGGTCAGTCGCAGATCCACAGTGGGTGAAGCTGGAAGAGACCAAGCTAAATTTAAGAGAATTTCCCTTTGTTTGAACTCCCTCCATTCATGGCCGATTAAGATCCCCCTGTGCTTCTAATACACGAGAACACAATACTTCCTGTGGCTAAGCCTATTAATTCCATTTAAATTAGAAGACTGTACTGAAATTCTGGATCAGTGTATATTTTTCTTCGCATGCTTTACTTCTCCACAGCTGAAACAGCACTTTAAAAGTTCCAGGATCAAATACCATGTGGCAGATGTAGAAACTGTTTTACTCACACTGGCTTGTGGCTTCCAATTTCCCTCAACCCTCTGAAAAGGTGCAGCTGCATTGTAATTCATTTAAACTCATTGCACACAATATGATCTATTGATTTGTAAGATACGTCAAGCTGGGCTTGCTCATCACCCCAATGCATATTTTGACAAATATTTGAAAAAATGGTACAGAATCAAAAGTGAAATATGTAAATTAGTTTTGCGCACTAAAATAATCTCCAGTGAAGCATCCTTCATTCTCAATTGGTCAAAATACAATGAAACAAGTCAATGAATCATAACTAAAGGTTAAATTTCTACAATGTTGGCCCTTTTCACCACTGACTGGAGGCAAATGACTGGTTTTCTTGGTGAAATTAATTGAAACAGTCACTACTTACTAAGAAGTTAATATAAAATCAAAATATTCCGGCCGGACTACTTAGTTCAAATAGTATGCCAATTTCCTCTCGCATTACAATACTTCAAATATTTTACAATGTAGTACGTTGGAAAGCTTTTGATTAAGAAATGATTAAAACCCAAGCTCAAGCAATTTCAAAACAACAAAAGTAGGAAACAAATGTAATTAGCATGCAATATCTAAACCACAAGATCTCACTACATTCCAAATTCAACAATTCACTTCATTTAAAATCCCTCAAAAAGCTAAGCTGAGCGTACCATAACTTATGCACAGAATATTGGTCAGTGGTCACTGTGGACCTGCGATTGATCAGCACGGTATAAAGCTCCACATGGCAATAAACCAAATGTCATGTCCCACATATTGAAACACAGCTGCATTTCTAAAATGTACCCTGTTTTAGGAAACAAATAAAGCAAGCAGTGCCTGGACAGCATGGTGGCTCAGTGGTTAGAACTGTTGCTTCACAGTGCCAGGGACCCAGCTTTGATTCCAGCCATGGGTGACTATATGTGTGGACTTTGCACATTCTCCACGTGTCTGCCAGGATTTTCGCCGGGTACTCTGGTTTCCTCCCACAGTTCAAAGATTTGCAAGTTAGATAGATTGGCCATGTTTAATTGCCTGTAGTATCCAGGGATGTGTAGATGAGGTGGATTAGCCATGGGAAATGCAGGGGTAGAGGGATAGGGTACGGAGGGGTGAGTCTGAGTGGGATGCTCTTTGGAGGGCTGGTGTGGACTTGATGGGCCGAATGGTCTGCTTCCACACAGTAGGAATTTTATGACTCGTTACCATCATTTTAGCCATGGTCCACTTACTTTTCAAGGTATTGCTTTTCATTATAGAGTTCTTCAGCTGCTGCTTTTGAATCTACTTCACAACAATTCATAATTTAAATAAATGATCATTCCAAAACAGCACAATAAACTGTACTAATATGTGACAGGGTGACAGCAATTCACTAATGGCAGAATCTGATCAGACAATTTTTATTTCACAGACAGGAAGCAGGGACATTAGTACTGTACTGGAGCTCTCAGGGATTCATTTTACTTCCTAAGAACAAGAACTTATTCTAGCAGTCTGAATAATAAACAAACACCATATGCAAATTAGGGAACAGGATACACATTATTTATGTGACTAAAATCAGCATTTCATTATCTGTACTCAGGAGAAAATGCCACATGGATAAGCAAATAGTGTTGCGGGATATGCAAAAATACCTAAAAAGAACAAGCATATTACTGTACGAGATTCGGTTCAGAGTTCCTCTTAGGTTCAAAAGAGTTCAAATGCAGTTACATGTTGAATGGGGGAAGCACGGTGGCTAGCACTACTGCCTCATCATGCCAGGGACCAGGATCCAATTCCAGTCTTCAGCAACTGTCTGTATGAATTTGCACATTTTCCCCGCATCTGCATAGATTTCCTTTGGGTGCTCCGGTTTCTACCCACAATCCAGAGATGTGCAGGTTAGGTGGATTGGCCACATTAAATTGCCCACAGTGTCCATGCTAAATGCAGAGTTACAGAGAAGGGGATTGGGAGGGCAGAGCTGCTCTTCGGAGGGTGGGTGTGGACCCGATGGGCTGATTGGCCTGATTCCACACTATAGGGATTCTATTATCCTATAATTCCAGTGACACAAGTGTTAAACACACTGGTCATTGATATCACAGAGAACAGAGGACTCCAAACAGTGGGTTGCAATAACGTTAACAAGTGGGAACACGAGGTGGTTCAAACAAGCACAACTTGATTGTGCTGACAAATAGCTGCAGCAACATGAAGAATTGATTGCAATCCAGTGAAGGATGAACCTGTTACTGTTTCCCTGCAGCAACTCATGCACCAGTGGCACAGATCACCGAGGACAAACTGGAGCTCAAACTGTGTTCAAGCTGGAGTTTGTAGACCCACCTGCCTCCCTTCATGGCAATAGAGCCTGACAACAGCAATGGCTGGAGCAGTTTTCACAAACCAAGGCACGTGCACCAGGAAGGCCATAATATTACAGAGTCTTCTGGGAAAACACTGGAAGTGGCACCATTTATAATTAGTGTGTTCATGCTGTTGCTCAGTGACCTCTACCAACTCTTACTACTGCAGCTGATGATGGCATCAATTTATCACTGGGACAGTTTCAATGAACCAGGTCTTGAGAATCAAAGGAAGTCTCAAGCACAGTTAGATCAAGGCTCTAGACTAAGCCACAATGATTTTTCTTATTGCAAGAAACTGGTTTTACATTTTGTTAATTAATGATGTCCATTGTATTGTACCATATCAATCATCCTATACTTTGCAATTTGACAGGTCCTGTACTTATACTGTACTCCTTCATTCTGACACTGCTACCACCAAGAATGGATGTTACCATGAGCATGAAAATAAAATTCACCACTTCTATTCAAAAATATTAGATGAGCTCCCAAGTGTGGTAGGGTTGTAAAACGTTCAGCTACCCATATGACACAAATTCTCCTTTGTTCTGACAACAGTGTAATGAGCAGCTGAACCAATACAGCCCATTGTAGAATCATAATAGCACAGAAACAAAACAAAAACTTGCACTTCTGTCACGCCTTTCATGGCCAAGAATATCACAAGTAACTTAACAACCAATTAAGTACTTTTGATCAATCTTCATGAATGTAATATAGCTAGTGTACACAGTGCAGACAAAGAAAACCAAATAAAATGTTGGCTTTTATCAGAAGGCGGATGGAGGGGAGATAAGTATGGAATTGATAAAACTGCCGAATGCATTGGAGATTTCAATTTCTTTCCATCCTTATCTGGAACAGAAATTCACTGTGGCATCCAGAATTTCAACCACTTGGACAAAAAGGTTGAAGGAGCAAAAAAAAATACAAGATGTTGTTATAAAGGGACAATGCAGGCTGCTGCAACAAAAGGGCTGCAGTAGGCGAACATATATGATTAACTCAGTATATTGTTTCTCGCCTCAGTGAATTACTAATCACATCACATCAAAGCAAACCTTTTACCATTGTACACTAACTTGATCCATAAGCACGAATAAAAAGGCTCTCGAGAGAATAACACTCAAAATAGCTCACACAATTTAATTTCCATACATTCCATCCGATCACAGGTGTAAGGAATAAGACAATAAAAGGCTGACTTACCATTGTTACTTGATGAGAAAATAATAGCAGGCCCATGGTGCATAAAGAAATGTGATGCCTCTAAAAATTGAAGCTTGTCATTTGAAAAAAGAAGAAACAAGGAACATGCTTGTTTTGCTCCTTTTATGACCAAAATGTGTCTTGAAGGAAATTACAAAGAACACTGGAAGACACTGTCATAGTGCAGGCAAAGTTGCTAATAAGTACACAGCACATTTCCACCAAAAAGCAAGGTGATAATAATCAGATTATCTACTGTAGTGATATTAGTTGGAAGCTAAATATTGACAAAGATGTGAAGAGAACGTTCCAGCCCACTTCCAAAAATATGAGTGTTTTAACATCGACCAGAAAGAGCCAGTGTTGATTTAGCATCCCAAATGGAAATCGACAGCATTCAGTCCAAACCTCCCATGGTGCTGTCCTGAATGGCTAGTATGGATTAGATGCTCAAATCCCTGGAATGGATTTTGAATCAATGGCGTTCTGCCTCAAAAGCTGAGACTGCTACCATTCAGCCATGACTGAAAATCACAACGAACAGCTGCTAATCATCTTTGGCATTAGCGTAAAGTTACATTAGTTTAACAAGCAATCAGAATGTTTATCACAATTTTGTTTTTTAATTTAAAAAATACATTTGTAAAGGTTCAGGACATTCAAAAACAACAATAAAGCAACTGTAGGGGTTAGAGTCAAGTGTGTGGTGCTGGAAAAGCACAGCAGGTCAGGTAGCATCTGAGGAACAGGAAAATCGACATGTCAGGCATAAGCCCTTCTTCAGAAATGAGGCTGGTGTGTCGGGGGGTTGCTGAGAGATAAATGGGGAGGGGGGGGGGGGGGGGGGGCAGGGTTGGGGGAAGGTAGCTGAGAATGCGTTAGGTAGATGAAGGTGGGGGAGAAGGTGATAGGTCCAAGAGGAGGGTAGAGCAGATAGTTGGGAAAGGTGTTGGACAGGTCAAGAGGACGGTACTGATTTGGAGGCTTGGGACGGGGACAATGTGGGGGGAGGGGAAATGAGGAAACTAGTGAAATCCACATTGATCCCATTTGCTTGCAGGTTCCCAAGGCGGAATATGAGGCATTCTTCCTCCAGGCATCGGGTGGTAAGGGTTTGGCGATGTAGGAGGCCCAGGACCTGCATGTCCTTGGCCGAGTGGGAGGAAGAGTTGAAGTGTTCAGCCATGGAGCAGTGAGGTTGGTTGGTGCGGGTGTCCCAGAGATGTTCTCTGAAACAATCCGCAAGTTGGCGTCCTGTCTCCCTGATGTAGAGGAGATTACATTGGGTGCAACGGATACAGTAGATGACATTGGTGGAGGTACAGGATTAGCCCATTGTCTCTCAAGCACATAGATTTATGGAGTGTGTGGTCAGGTGACCTATGACCTCGAGGATTGTTACAGAAATATTGACATTTTTCCATGACCATGGATAAAAACTTGAAAGGTGGAAGCCAGTTTAAACTGAATCAGACTCTGCAAATTTGCAAACTGCAGAGCTGGAACAGACAGTATTCATGCAGCCAGGCCTTGGCCAATCAACTTCCCCTTGAAACCAGAAAGACCTGAAACTACATGGCCAGATGCTAACAGCCACATTGGTTCAGAATGAGTCGTTGTTTCCACCTCCGGTGAACCTATGTTGCTAGAAGAATGCTATACAGACTTGATGGCACCCATTTCAGGCGAAAGCCAGGGGCATAACCCGTGGCAGGGACAGCGCTTGATGGATCCAGCCTCATTGGATCTTCCTGCTCCCACCTGATGCTTCATTGAACTGAGGCCACGCAGTCTTCAAGAAAGGAATGACGAGTGGGATACCTGAAAGGGCAACCTGAAGCCTCAGCGTTCTGCTTTTTGCACCTGCTGTGGCAGCATCCCCAGAGAGCACCTTTGATTGGCAATTGAGCCTCCAACATCTCCAGCTCCTTGAATCTCAAGGTGAGCATTATCAGACAGAACAGATTCAGACAACTATCCTGAGACATGGCCTGAATACCAGAATGAGCTAAACAAAAGGGGAAGCTCAAAAAGGTGACTGCAGATCCTGAAACATCAACCAACCCCTCAAAAGATCGAGAAACAACATGCTCCAGCCTTATTGAATGGGTATTAACAATCCTTTCAGAAAAACAGTTCAAATTCAACAGTAGGGACTTAGAGTCATAGAGATGTACAGCATGCAAACAGAACTTTCTGTCCAACCAGTCCATGCTGACCAGATATCCCAACCCAATCTAGTCCCACCTGCCAGCACCCAGCCCATATCCCTCCAAACACTTCCCATTCATATACCCACCCAAATGCCTCTTAAATGTTGCAATTGTACCAGCCTCCACCACATCCTCTGGCAGCTCATTCCATACATGTACCACACTCTGTGTGAAGAAATTGCCCTTTAGGTCTCTTTTATATCTTTCCCTTCTCACCCTAAACCTATGCCCTCTAGTTCTGGACTCCCCCAGACTTTGTCTATTTATCCTATCCATACCCCTCATAATTTTGTAAACCTCTATAAGGTCACCCCTCAGCCTCCGACGCTTCAGGAAAAACAGCCCCAGCCTGTTCAGCCTCTCCCTGTAGCTCAAATCCTCCAACCCTGGCAACATTCTTGTAAATATTTTCTGAACCCTTTCAAGTTTCACAACATCTTTCCGATAGGAAGGAGACCAGAATTGCACGCAATATTCCAACAGTGGCCTAACCAATGTCCTGTACAGCCGCAACATGTCCTCCTAACTCCTGTACTCAGTACTCTGACCAATAAAGGAAAGCATACCAAATGCCTTCTTCACTATCCTATCTACCTGCGACTCCATTTTCAAGGAGCTATGAACCTGCACTCCAAGGTCTCTTTGTTCAGCAACACTCCCTAGGACCTTACCACTAAATGTATAAGTCCTGCTAAGATTTGCTTTCCCAAAATGCAGCACCTCACATTTATCTGAATTAAACTCCATCTGCCACTTCTCAGCCCACTGGCCCATCTGGTCCAGATCCTGTTGTAATCTGAGGTAACCCTCTTCGCTGTCCACTACACCTCCAATTTTGGTGTCATCTGCAAACTTACTAATTGTACCTCTTATGCTCGCATCCAAATCATTTATGTAAATGACAAAAAGTAGAGGGCCCAGCACCAATCCTTGTGGCACTCCACTGGTCACAGGCCTCCAGTCTGAAAAACAACCCTCCACCACCACCCTCTGTCTTCTACCTTTGAGCTAGTTCTATATCCAAATGGCTAGTTCTCCCTGTATTCCATGAGATCTAACCTTGCTAATCAGTCTCCCATGGGGAACCTTGTCGAACACCTTACTGAAGTCCATATCGATCACATCTACCGCTCTGCCCTCATCAATTTTCTTTGTTACTTCGTCAAAAAACTCAATCAAGTTTGTGAGACATGATTTCCCACGCACAAAGCCATGTTGACTATCCCTAATCAGTCCTTGCCTTTCCAAATACAGGTACATCCTGTCCCTCAGTATTCCCTCTAACAACTTGCCCACCACCGAGGTCAGGCTCACCGGTCTGTAGTTCCCCGGCTTGTCTTTACCGCCCTTCTTAAACAGTGGCACCACGTTTGCCAACCTCCAGTCTTCCGGCACCTCACCTGTGACTATCGATGATACAAATATCTCAGCAAGAGGCCCAGCAATCACTTCTCAAGCTTCCCACAGAGTTCTCAGGTACACCTGATCAAGTCCTGGGGATTTATCCACCTTTAACCATTACAAGACATCCAGCACTTCCTCCTCTGTAATCTGGACATTTTGCAAGATGTCACCATCTATTTCCCTACAGTCTATATCTTCCATATCCTTTTCCACAGTAAATACTGATGCAAAATATTCATTTAGTATCTCCCCATTTTCTGTGGCTCCACACAAAGGCCACCTTGCTGATCTTTGAGGGGCCCTATTCTCTCCCTAGTTACCCTTTTGTCCTTAATATATTTGTAAAAACCCTTTGGATGCTCCTTAATTCTATTTGCCAAAGCTATCTCATGTCCCCATTTTGCCCTCCTGATTTCCCTCTTAAGTATACTCCTACTTTCTTTATACTCTTCTAAGGATTCACTCGATCTATCCTGTCTATACTTGACATATGCTTCCTTCTTTTTCTTAACCAAACCTTCAATTTCTTTAGTCATCCAGCATTCCCTATACCTACCAGCCTTCCCTTTCACCCTGACAGGAATATACTTTCTCTGGATTCTTGTTATCTCATTTCTGAAGGCTTCCCATTTTCCAGCCGTCCCTTTACCTGCGAACATCTGCCTCCAATCAGCTTTCGAAGGTTCTTGCCTAATACCGTCAAAATTGGACTTTCTCCAATTTAGAACTTCAACTTTTAGATCTGGTCTATCCTTTTCCATCACTATTTTAAAACAAATAGAATTATGGTCGCTGGCCCCAAAGTGCTCCCCCACTGACACCTCAGTCACCTGCCCTGCCTTATTTCCCAAGAGTAGGTGGGGTGTAGCAAATCCTCGGAAATGTATGACAGAAGTAGATAGCCAATAGAGATTTGAGACTGTTGACTAAAGAGTCCTCTGTATAGATTGATAGAATTTAATTAAAGCACAGTATTAGATTCTGATAAATATCATTTTTCCTTCATGAAGTGTTCAATAAAGTTGTATTGAACCTTCCCCTGACATTTGTTCCCTTTATTTATCACACCCGAGTTCAAAAGGATTCCTGCAAACTGGTCCACGTTAGTCACTGTACATTTACCAATCTTTCACTTCACAATAATTCATACCCAGAAGGCATGAATGGGTTTGAAAAGTTAAACTTTCTGGCTTATGTGTGAAGGTGAACTTTTCTGGCACAAAATATGATTATATGACACAAGCGAATAAGTATGAAGTTATTCACTTTGGTAGAAAAACAGAAAGGCAGAATCGTTCTTAACTGGAGAGAGATTGGAAAATGCAAGTGTCCAAAGGAACCTGACTCCTTTGTTCATGAGTTACTAATCGTTAACATGGAAGTGAAGTTCGCGATTAAAATCATAGAATATCTAGAGAGTGTGGGAGTATGCTACTTCACCCATTGAGTCCACCACGACTCTCCATCCTACCCTGACTCACCCCTCCCACCCTATCCCGGGCAACCCCACATTTTCCACCTAGCTTGCACATCCCCGGACAGTATGTGCAATATAGCATGGCCAATATACCTAACCTGCACACCTTTGGACTGTGGGAGGAAACTAGAGCACCTGGAGGAAACCCACACACACATGGGGAGAATGTGCAAATTCCACACAGCCAACCATCCCCTAAGTCTGAATGGACGACACACTATGCTTTTGTTTTAACCTAAACAGAGATGTAATGGATTTGGGGGTAAACACACCATGGCTTATTTCAAAAAGAAAAGAAATAACATTAAGAAAATTTTTGACAAGAGACAACATTGCTACTTACACACAAAAGAGAACAAATAAGTGAATCCAAATCACGTCTCCATGCCAGTAACTGGACATAAAGGTATACTGTGTTCCCTTTTACATAGAAACATAGATGAGAGGATGAATAGGCCATTTGACTCCTTCAGCCTGCTCTACAATGCAATATGACGATCAGCGATCTTTGATATTAAAACTCAACCCTATCCACCCCACATCCCTTGATCCCTCTAGCTTATAGTTCTTCCTCTTTCTTGAAACCACAATGTTTTGGCCTCAACCTCTTTTTTGTGGTAATGAATTCTATAGGTCCACCACTCTCTGAGTGAAGACATTTCTCATCTCAGTCCTAAAACGTTTACTGTTCATCCTTAAACTGTGACCCCTGCTTCTGGAAACGGTTTCTGGAAGCAGCAACTGAATTTAGAGAGAGCGCAATTACCTATGCACATCTCGGAAATACTCTTAAAATGTTAATGGTACTTTTCATATTTCTGGATGAATTTTTCAAAATGTCTTCCTTTAATACAGAAAACAGACAGGGTTTGTTGTCTGAAAGACAAAAGGCAAACAGCAAAAAATTTCTGAGTTTGCAAAAGACTAATACATTCCAACAGTAACAGCTGTATTTCCAGCGGAGCTCAGAAATTAATGCACTTTTAGATGATAAACGTTAAAGTCAACACATTCATTTCCTTTGGATCTAAATTAAAACATTGCAAAGTTAAACTGGTGCAGATTATCGAACTTGGCCTTCATGAATTGCAGCATCGTATTTCGAAGCTCAAGGATTGTTTTTACAAATGACCTGTAAATAAAAGTGTCAAGGGAGAAACACACAGCCAAAAACAGTTGAAATCTTCGAATTAATTAAGCCACAGATATAATGTAGAAATGCTGTATAATGCTTTGCACACCCTCAACATTCATTCGCTCTGTTAAATATTTCATTGCTCATGATTAAGAAACCTAACCCAACACTAAGATTTTAAGCTTTGTTGTTTCAGCTCTAATTCCCTGGAGAAAGAAGCAATAGATCTAACAGACTTTTACCTAAACCACCTAATTACTTCTCCCAAGAAACTGCTTAACAAATCTATCAATAATAAATAGATGCTCATATATCTAAATCAATTAACAGCAAAATGTCCTGTGCTGACAAACATCCACATTTTTAACATATGACTTGCTTAACAATGCTGTCACATTTGCAGTCAATGACACTAGATACTGAACGACAGTAGAAGGTGAAGCTTCAACTTAGGTTAGTATAGATTCAGTCCAGTTCAAGGAATTGAACTCAAGTTCTTGGTTCTCTACAGCACAGAGATTTTGATTATCGCCATCAGTTCAGATTTGGCTCTCCATCCATCAACCTTAAACAATCATTGTCTCCACCACTCGTACACTGCGGCAGTGGTACTAACCATCCACAAGATACTCCGCAGCAACTTAAGAGGCTCCTTTGAGAGCACCTTTCAAACCTGTGACCTCTACTAACCAGAAGGACAAGGGCAGAAGATGTATGGGAAGGATGTCGTGAAACATGGAAGGGTCCAGAAAAGATTTACAAGGATTTTGCCAGGGTTGGAGGAGTTTGAGCTATGAGGAGAGGCTGAATAGGCTGGGACTATTTTCCCTGGAGCGTCGGAGGCTGAGGGGTGACCTTATATAAGTTTATAAAATCATGAGGCCACAGATAGAGTGAATAGCCAGAGTATTTTCACCAGGGTAGCGGAGTCCAAAACGTAGGTTTATGGTGAGAGGAGAAAGATTTAAAAGTGACCTAAGAGGCAACTTTTTCACATAGAGAGTGGTGTGTGTATGGTGTGCGCTGCCAGAGGAAGTGGTGGAGGTTGGTACAATTGCAACACTTAAAAGGTATTTGGATGGGTATATGAATAGGAACAGTTTAGAGGAATATGGGCTAAATGCTGCAAATGGGACTAGATTTATTTAGGATATATGGCTGGCATGGACAAGTTGGACCAAAGGGTCTGTTTCCATCCTCTATGACTCTTTCTCACATAGGTTGCAGCATTCAAGATGGCAGCTCAACAGGACTTTTAGGGCTGTGTACTAAATGCTGACATAGAAAGTGACTCCCACATCCTGTGAGCAAAGAAAAATAATTGCTGAAATGGTACCAATAAATTCACAACGAAAGAAATCCTGAAACACATCTCATTTGGACACTTTTAGATTCACATTGCGGTCTATGGTCTCTAATCAGTCCTGAAATGGAGACAAAAAAAAATCAAAAAGTTTTAGTGTGTCATTTATTTTTTTCTGGATATTGACCAAATAGTTGTGCATTTCTAGTGCATTTCATCCCAACCAAAAGACTAACATAGGCTTTCAGTTCTGATTTCTGGCTGTGTTTTGTTCATTTCCAATGCATTTGTCTGTTGGAATTTATTGCTACTACTTTCCATAAATTTTACACTCAGAATAAATGTACCAAGACAGGTAGTCTAGACATAACCCAATTACAGAAAACTGTAATGAAATTGCGCGAAGTTAGATTGATATTTATTATATTTCCTAGACAAAAAAACGTATTTACTCAGTGATTGTCTCCATTAGAATGACTCTTATAAAACATATTCTATGAATGTTAAGTGCTAAAACTGGCCTTCATGAGTGATTGAATTATATATTTATGCCAAATAAAGTGAACATTATCTGCATTTCAAAGGTGTGTGGCTGTAGTCAAAATTCTGTTCTCTGACACAATTCTTGATTGCAGGAAAATGTCCATTTAGTAATTTTGTGACACAATGGGGCTTTGTGTTCCAGCACTTCCAGTACCCAAAGAAAGATCATAAACTGAAACATAGTTACCAACTTTTTTTTAAAAGTACAGTCTGTAGTGTGGGATAAGGCAGCTATTACTTTTGCACATTAAACAAATGTAAATACTTCCTTTCAATGCCACAGGGATACAAACAGACAGGGTCAACATAATGGTGATGCCTTTAAAATGTCAGTAATACAGCAGTCTGTATTACCAGTTAATCAATTGTACAATTTACAAAACAGATTTCAAGATTCAGATTCTATCTGATCTTTGCCACCATTTATGTCTTTTCAAGAGATTAACAACCAGAGGTCAGTAATCAATGTAAATCATATAACAGCTACAGATCATAAGCAGTGATCTTACATGATAAATTTATTCATTTATCAAATAGCTCTTTCAATGAACAATTTATGACTCATCTGAATGGGTTCTTCAAGGTTGAGCATGTTGTGTTTTGAAATTCAATCTCATGTACAAGAATAATTATAGAACATTGTCTCAAACAGTGCTCACATTATTTAAATGGATTGACAGGACATTTTGCTTTTGGTTCAGCAAATCCATTAAATTTCCTTAAAAATCTTTAAAATTTCTTCTGCTCACTCCTATCATTGTGTGCTCTCTCTGGGATCGCAGAATAAAAACACTCATCCTATGAACCTTTCTCAGATATTCCAGAACAGGGGAGATTAAATTAATATCTCAAATCCCTCACAATGGGGCAACATCCGTGCTTCATTCACAGAAATAGAAAACCTGAACTGACAAACTACTATGGCAAGAAATAAATTACAAGCATCGATCACTGCCATTATAGACGGTGCGAATCATTTCATCATCTGCATTGTTGAAAGGCGGGTGGATTGGGTATTAATGCATGCTCAGGATTTAAGAAAATAAAGGGATTTTTGTTTTTAAAAACTGATAAAATATCCCTACTGAAGTAAACAGCATGAATATAGCCACTTCCAGTCAATAAACCTTTTGATTTTAATAAAGCTTAGATTCAAAAACACCAAATGCCTAATAGAGGAGTAACAGATCACTGTCATTATCTGAAATTTATCTATTACAGGATTTTTGTTTTTATCACAACTAAGTGTTAGAGAGTAGCTACCAGTTTTTAAGGAAACATCATTTTATGAGAAATCCAACTCAAGATTTAAATTGATGAGTATTTGTCAGTTATTTTTTATTCCTTCCTTCAGAACTTGGTAATAAAATTGTCATTTTCATATCTTTCTCTTCAGAAAGATGACTTTAAAAATAGTCCAGATGACTGTAGTTACGGCTTTAAAATATACTAGCTGTCAAAAACAGTCAGATAATCGCTTCAGGGTGGGATGGATTTAGACATGAATAAAGGTGGATTTTGCACTCAGAAGTAATCATTGCATTTACTGACAAACTATTCATGTGATTTTGCACTGGGATTTACTGTTGATGTGAGAGTGAAAACAGTATTAGCGTCCTTTATAGAGGATTTGGGTCCAAATGAAACAGGCAATTAATTGTGAATCTCCTTAACCATTCAAATCAAAGAACCGCATGAGCAACAGAGAATCTCGGAGAGGAAATTTCAGTGGGAATATCTAGTCCAAATTACTGAAAATGCAGAAATTGACTGATCATTTGGAAGATCAAGGACGGGTGGATTTTGTGGCAAGGAGAGAAGACCGTCTCAAAGCCCCAACTCTCCTTGATCAATCCTGGTAATAACCTAAGGCTAAGTCAAACTGCTTTCAACCTTAGTGCCCTATGAGCCCAAAATGAGATGCTGATCACATAGCTGTGACATCAATAAGAGCATTTATTTCCACCTCTAATTGCATCTGACTTTATTCCAGCCTCAGTTCATCTGCTACTAAAACCTGCAGATCTTTCTGCAGGTACTGGGAATTCTGGTCTTGTCATTGGAATAGACAATCAACAAAATCTTTTAAATTATCAGTAACAGAAGCCTTAAGAATTTCTTTATCTTGTGCAAACAAACACAATTGACAAAAAGAGATCAATTTTATGGGAAAGAAATTGTGTCATCTGCAAGCTCGCCATCTTCTCTGCCTATGTGAACACACGCATTCACATAATTCTTTTCCTGAGTGTCTGAGCTTTCAGGTTAGCTCCTTGAGGGCTGGACATGTACATCCACATAGTGGATACTTAGTGAGTAGATGAGCGGATACCTGGGTGGAAGGGAAGCAGGTGAAGAGTGAAGGGCTTTTAAGAACAATGTAGAGATCTGGATCAAGCTTCTAACTAGCCACTTGTGCACTTGTCTGTCTCTGTCAACACCTCAGTAGAGCCGAGGGAGCCACACAACCTGAAAGTTGCATGCCATAACTTGAATAACTCATAGAAACTAGTAGGTTCTGGGCATGAGAGTGTACAGATTGTAACAAGGTCAGCTAGGTAGACCTCATAGAATATGAGTTCCCTGATTGAGGCTGTTAATCTGGTCCGGTCAGGGAGCCCTGGCTGACAGGTAAGGACGGGATAGTCAGACATCCTTTGACTCTGAGAGCTGGTTCTGAAGGAGCTGGATCAGTGGCTGGGACTTTCCACGTGTATATAAAGGGTGACTTGATGACAGGATACGAGCCACTGTGGAGTTTTTCAGAAAGGACATAATGATTCAGGTTTGAGAAGTCAGAAACTACTTGAACGCATGCTTCCTGAATCCAAGATGAAGATCCAGCAGCAGATTACAAATCCAATATATGAACTGGAAAGCTCTGCCTCTTATAAAACAAGGTACATAAGAAGCCTGAGGGCAATTTGCCTTAATTATTCTACACACGTCCTCGCTAACAACTATATCAAGAGCCATTGTGCAAATAATTTCCTAACTTTGCACTACTGATTGGTAGCCTCAACCATCAAGTGCCAATTTCAGAAATGTGGGCACGCACCTGCCAAGGATCTGCCAATTCATTTACCCTGGATTTCCCTATGCCTTTATATTACTAGCTCAAATATTGCATGCACAAAATTCTGACATGCATTTCCATAGGGGAAACATGTAGTAGATTGGAAAATGATTCCTTATATACTCAGACAAACTTATGTACGTTGTTAGATGGAGAGGTGAAAGGTGATCCTGACACCAAGACAAAACACAAGTCCCCAATACAAACTTCTGCAAAGCTCAGAAAAGAGAGGCACTCAAGATACTATTGAAACAAATTTCTGGTACAAAAGTCAAGGTTGAACACTGTACTTACATGTATGCAAGTGCAATGGCTTTGGAATACAAGTATTATGCTCAGCAAAATTGGTCTCTGTCACAATCACGTTTGGAGCTGTACTGGCATGGTTACTTGTGTCTATTATGTGACTTCTCTGGCTAAATAAATTCAGGATGCGCTCCAACCTTCCCAAAACCAGGCAGGACACAAACCAGAAGTTTGTCAAACTCAGAACAGATGAATTATTTCAGAATTCTGCAGTAATTCTATCATTTAAAATTATGGACTGAGTAAAGAATGCTATGAATGTATGATGTGAAGGTGCTAGTGTTGGACTGGGATGGACAAAGTTAAAAATCACACAACAACTCGGCAAGATGGTGGCGATTTTGTAGAACTACCATGGACAGCTCTGCTCTCAAGGCATATTGAGGTTTTTTGCCATCCCTGGCCAACTTATGTGGAGGAATTTAAACTTAAATAACACATATTTGTCAATAATTTGGAATGGGATGGATGCCAAAAGGAAAAGGAGTGCAAACAGCAGCAGAGAGGACAGTCCCTTGCAGCACCGGGCACACCAGAGGCCGCAACAGCAGCCTCTCCCAAACCCCCGGGGGACCTGACAGACTCACAGGAATTGGCTGCGTTGATGGCAAGTTTGAGGCTGCAATTGATGAGATCCATGCCCGGGTCCAACTCATTGCGTCCATACTGCAGAAGCATGAACAGGAGCTCCAGGGCCTCTGGGGGGTGGAAGGGGAGGTGGGGAGCGGATGGAGGAGGTGGAAGGTCGAACCACGGCCTCAGAAGCAGCAATGAGTCCTCATTCGGGAACTGGAGCAGGAAGTGCAAGCCTTACGAGATCAGGTCGACGACCTCGAAAATTGAGGTCAGAGAACGAATCTGCGGATTGTCGGGCTCCCGGAGGGTGAAGAAGGTGGGCTGCCAGTCAGCTTCTTTGAAAACTGGCTGCCGCAGTATGTGGGCCTTCAAATTGAATCTGGACGGCTGCAGATTGAAAGGGCCCATCAGGTGGTGGTGCACAGGTTTGGGCCGGTATAGTGCCCCCACTTGGTCCTAGTGCACACCCCCACATACAGGGACAAGCAAAACATGATAGAAGCCTCCTGACCACTGGGAAAAGACCCACACGGGTCTTTAGCTGCACACAGGGGCAAAAATCATGTTTTTCCAGGATTTCCCAGCAGCTGTAATTCGAGAGAGGAAGTCCTTCGATGAAATTAAAAAATGGCTGAGGAACCTGGGCATCCAGTACTCCATGAGGTACTCTGCGGTGCTCTGTTTCAGCCACGAGGACTCAGTTTATACGTTTGACTTGGCGGATAAAGCTAAGAACTTTATAGACACTTTAAAATAGACCAACTGGTCTGAAGAATACTGTTAATGTTCATCCTCTTTTCCTTCTTTCTATGTTTTTCCTATTCCCCCTTTTTTTTCTTCTTTCTCTTTCCCTAATAATTTTTTAAAAATCTTGGAATATGTTGTTCCTATTATATTTTTATAACTGGATTTTATAATGGGAAATTTTGTGGAGTGTCCTTTGTTGTCTCCCCTTTTTCTTTGCTCTCTTTCTCTTTCAGTCACAAGTAGGGGTGACATGGAGCCGGGAATGGGTGGAGTGCTTATCCTGACTTTGTCTTTTTTGTTGATGTAAGGATCATCTCCTTGTTTATTTACTTTTATTTTGCCTAAGGCTGGGGCACAGTCCGGGCTTGAAGGAGCTGTGAAGGAGGGGATAGGTAGGGTGAGTGCTCCCCTATGGGCAGGGGGATGAGTCTCACGTTCGTGGAACATAGAACAATACAGTGCAGAACAGGCCCTTCGGCCCTCAATGTTGCGTCAACCAGTGATCTATTCTCAGCTCGTCCCCCTACATCATCCATGTGCTTATCCAAGGATTGTTTAAATCTCCCCAATGTGGCTGAGTTAACTACATTGGCAGGTAGGCATTCCACACCCTTACCGCTCTTTATTATACGGGTATTTGTTATATTTCAATAACTTTATGTTTTTGTAAAGTCAAAAAAAAGGTTTTTTTTGCTAATAAATATATTTGCAACAAAACAAAAATTGCACAACACCAGGTTATAGTCTAACAGGTTTATTTGGAAGAGTGGGTTTCCTCCGGGTGCTCCGGTTTCCTCCCACTGTCCAAAGATGTGCAGGTTAGGTGAATTGACCATGCTAAATTGCCCATAGTGTTAGGTGAAGGGGTAAATGTAGGGGTATGGGTGGGTTGCCCTTCAGCGGGTCGGTGTGGACTTGTTGGGCCGAAGGGCCTGTTTCCACACTGTAAGTAATCTAATCTAATCTAAAAACTAGCTTTCAAAGCACTGCTCCTTCACCATGTAGCTGTAGTTACTGATACTTTATACTGTTAATCTTCTCTGTTTTAGCCAGACTTCATCTCATTTTCAGGTGGCAAATTCCTGCTGGGGTACTGGAGAAAAGTAAAGATGTAGAAAAGGGCAAGACCACAGAGGGATTAAAATTGGAAGAAGAGAATTTATTTTTTTTAAAATGGATGGACCATAAAACATAGGAGCAGAAGTAAGCCATTCAGCCATCAAGTCTGCTCCACCATTCAATGAGATCCTGGCTGATCCAATAATCCTCAAATCCATGTTCCTGCCTTCTCCCCCTAACTTTGAACCCTAAACAAATTAAAACTCTCTCTATTTCAGTATTGAATGCACTTCATGGTCAAGCCTCAACTACCCTACTATAAAAGGAATTCCACAGTTTCACAACCACACCCAAGGCTACGATAAAATGCTGAGGGACAATGAAGGATTATACTTCATGATGTCAGAAACCATCACAAGTAACACCCGCTTTCATGCTGGTTAAAAAGGTGAAAATCTGGTTGGAGGGTCGCTATTAGGTGAGGAGTGTGGTTTCTGAGGAAGCAACATACAGTCGGTTCCGATATAAAATGGTGGTTCCATTCTCGTGCAATCCTGCGTTATAAGGAAATCAGGCAATAACAGCACCATCTAAAACAATGGGGCTGGAATCACATTATAACCCACACACGCTTTAAACATTCACGCTAAAGAAACAGTGTCCCCAGTTTGTCAATAATGTTATAGTGATTTCACATTGACAAAATGCACATTAAAACAGAACAACCTGCAATGGACAGAAGTGGGAAGTTGTGTGTGGACCCTGTGGAGATCAGAGATGTGCAAAGTGAATATTTCTCATCTGTTTTCACTCAGGAAAAGCAGAATATTGTCGAGGAGAAGATTGAGATAAGGGCTATTAGACTTGAAAGGCCTGGGGTTAGTAAGGAGGAGATGTTATCAGTTCTAGAAGATGTGAAAGTAGATAAGTCCCCTGGGCCAGGTGGGACTTTTCCGAGAATTCTCTGGGAAGCTAGGGAGGAGATGGCCAAGCCTTTAGCCTTGATCTTTCAGTCGTCATTATCTACAGGTTTACTACCAGAGGACTGGAGGATTGCAAATGTTGTGTCCTTGTTCAAGAAGGACAGTAGAGATGACCCAGGTAATTATAGACCAGTGAGCCTTATGTCCGTTGTAGGAAATGCTTTGGAAAGGATTATAAGAGATAGGATTTATGATCATCTAGCAAGCAACAATTTGATTGGAAATAGTCAACATGCATTTGTCAAGGCCAGGTCGTGTCTCACAAACCTCAAAGAGTTTTTTGAGAAGGTGACGAGGATGAGAGTAGGGCAGTTTACATGATGTGCATGGACTTCAGTTAAGACTTTGATAAGGTTCCACATGGTAGGCTACTGGAGAAATTGCAGAGGCATGGGATTGAGATTTAGCAGTTTGGATTAGAAACTGGCTTTCTGGTGGTTGATGGAAAATATTCAGCCTGAAGTCTGGTTACTAGTGGTGTGCCACAAGGATCTGTTTTGGGACCATTGCAGTTTGTCATTTCTATAAAGACTTGGACACAGGCAGAGGTGGATGAATTAGTACGTTTGCAGTTGATACTAAAGTCGGTGGAGTGGTGAACATTGTGGAAGAATGTTGCAAGTTGCAGGGAGACTTGGATAAACTCCAGAATTGGACTGAAAGGTGGCAAATGGAGTTCAATGCAGATAAATGCAGGTGATTCACTTTGGGAAGAATAACAGGAAGGCAGAATACTGGGTCAATGGAAAGATTCTTGGTAGTGTGGATGTGCAGAGGGACTTTGGTGTCCATGTACATAGATCCCTGAAAGTTGCCACCCAGATTGATAGTGCTGTTAAGAAGGCATACAGTGTGTTAGGTTTTATTGGTAGACACATTGAGTTCGGGGCCGTGATGTCATGCTGCAACTGTACAAAATGCTAGTGTGGCCTCACTTGGAATATTGTGTATAGTTCTGGTCGCCCCATTACAGGAAGGATGTGAAAGCATTGGAAAAGGTGCACAGGAGATTTACCAGGATGTTGCCTGGTCTGGAGGGAAGGTCTTATGAGGAAAGGCTGAGGGACTTGGGTCTATTCTCATCGGAGAGACGAGGGCTAAGTAGGGATTTCATAGAGACATATAAAGATGATCAGATTAGTTAGGGTGAGAGTGAGAGTCTTTTTGCTAGGATGATGATGTCGAGGGGGAATATTAGGGGTGATAGATTTAAGGCAGATGTCAGAGGCAGGTTCTTTACTCAGAGAGTGGTAAGGGCGGGGAATGCCTTGCCTGACAATATAGTTAACTCAGCCACAGTAGGGGATTTAAACAGTCATTGGACAAGCACATGGATGATGAAGGGATTATGTAGGGCGATGGGCTTAGATTAGTTCACAGGTCAGCACAACTTTGAGGGCCAAAGGGCCGGTTCTTCATTGTATTGTTCGATGTTCTATGACAAGCGGTGCGCTGAAGTCATAAATGGAATGTAATAGAGTCATAAAGTCAGACAGCATGGAAACAGATCTTTAGATCCAACCAGTACATGCAGACTGTATTAATTCCTCAGTTACAGTGCCAAATTCAATTGCTTCAGAAGGAGACTATTTTGAAAAGCTCATAGTTTTTCATTATTGATTCGGCAGCTCAATGGTTCTCAACTTAGATGCCTTCTGATGATGGCAGTAAAGGTACAATAATGATATTAAAAAAAAGACATGGTTCTCTGGTTTTCATGCTGTCAAGTGAAAAGGGTTATTTCTTTCCATGTCATGTGAGCTTACAAATGTGCACCAGCGTTGGAACCAAACCAAAGAAAAACACTTCACCTTGCACCTTCAACCTCATCCCAATTGTGCTGAATCGGGGAGACCAAATGCAGACTCGGGGACCGGGTCACAGAGCATCTGCGATCTGCATGCATCAATCAACCTGACCTCCCTACTGCCATCCACTTTAATTCCCCCTCCTATTTCCCTGGCGACATGTCCATCCTTGGCCACCTCCACTGTCAAAGTGAGAACAGACAGAAACTGGAGGAACAACACCTTGTATTTCGCCTGGGAATCTTACAGCCCAATGGCCTCAACATCAACTTCACCACCTTCCAAGTCTCTCCTCCCCCAGTCTTATCTCATATCCAGCCCCACCCTTCCTCCTTGCCTCCCTGACCTGTTCTAACCTGCCCATCTTCCAACTCACGTATCCACTCCACTCTTCCCACTGAAAATGTGTTACTGGAAAAGCGCAGCAGGTCCGGCAGCATCCAAGGAGCAGGAGAATCGACATTTCGGGCATGAGCCCTTCTTCAGGAATGAGGAAAGTGTGTCCAGCAGGCTAAGATAAAAGGTAGGGAGGAGGGACTTGGGGGAGGAGCATTGAAAATGCGACAGGTGGAAGGAGATCAAGGTGAGGGTGATAGGCCGGAATGGGGGTGGGGGCGGAGAGGTCAGGAAGAAGATTGCAGGCTAGGAAGGTGGTGCTGAGTTCGAGGGTTGGGACTAAGACAAGATGGGGGGAGGCGAAATGAGGAAACTGGAGAAATCTGAGTTCATCCCTTGTGGTTGGAGGGTTCCTAGGTGGAAGATGAGGCGCTCTTCCTCCAACCGTCGTGTTGCTATGGTCTGGCGATGGAGGAGTCCAAGGACCTGCATGTCCTTGGTGGAGTGGGAGGGGGAGTTGAAGTGTTGAGCCACGAGGTGGTTGGGTTGGTTGGTCCGGGTGTCCCAGAGGTGTTCTCTGAAACGTTCCGCAAGTAGGCGGCCTGTCTCCCCAATATAGAGGAGGCCACATCGGGTGCAGCGAATGCAATAAATGATGTGTGTGGGAGTGCAGGTGAATTTGTGGCAGATATGGAAGGATCCCTTGGGGCCATGGAGGGAAGTAAGGGGGGAGGTGTGGGCGCAAGTTTTGCATTTCTTGCGGTTGCAGGGGAAGGTGCCGGGAGTGGAGGTTGGGTTGGTGTGTGTGTGGATCTGACGAGGGAGTCATGGAGGGAGTGGTCTTTTCGGAACACTGATAGGGGAGGGGAGGGAAATATATCCCTGGTGGTGGGGTCCGTTTGGAGGTGGCGGAAATGACGACGGATGATACGCTGTATATGGAGGTTGGTGGGGTGGTAGGTGAGGGTTCTGTCCTGGTGGCGATTGGAGGGGCGGGGCTCAAGGGTGGTGGAGAGGGAAGTGGCTCCTCCGCCCTTGAGCTCCACCGCATCTCCTCCACTTCCCGCTCCTCCATCTTTGAGCTCCACCGCATCTCCTCCACTTCCCGCTTCACCGCCCTTGAGCTCCACTGCATCTCCTCCACTTCCCACTCCTCCGCCCTTGAGTCCCGCCCCTCCAATCGCCACCAGGACAGAACCCCACTGGTCCTCACCTACCACCCCACCAACCTCCATATACAGCGTATCATCCGTCGTCATTTCCGCCACCTCCAAACGGACCCCACCACCAGGGATATATTTCCCTCCCCTCCCCTATCAGCATTCCAAAAAGACCACTCCCTCCGTGACTCCCTCGTCAGGTCCACACCCCCCACCAACCCAACCTCCACTCCCGGCACCTTCCCCTGCAACCACAAGACCCTTCCCACAGACCAATCACAATAAATCCCTATGTGCATCTACCTATCATCATCCCAATTGCCCTTCCCCCAACTCCAGGCCCTCCTTCAATGTACTTCTGGCCTCCCCCCACCCCCTCCCCAGTCTTGACGAAGGATTTTGGCATGGAGCATTGACTTTCCTGCTCCTCGGATGCTGTCTGACCTGCTGTCCAGACTTTCGGACTTCACATCTATTGACTCTGATTGCAGCTAAGCTATCTCAAAGGTTTCTCCTCTCCCAATACCCCATTCTATCTCCACCCATTCTCTAGCCACCTCCCTGCACCCACAACTTACCCATATGAATACACCCTTCAAGTTCAGAAAAAGAAGATAGCATATGTCAGGTATAGACAAGATAGATCGAATGAATCCTTAGAAGAGTATAAAGGCAGTAGGAGTATACTTAGAAGGGAAATCAAAAGGGCAAAAAGGGACATGAGATACCTTTGACAAATAAGTTAAGGAGAATCCAAAGGGGTTTCACAAATACATTAAGGACAAAAGTATAACTAGGGAGAGAATAGGACCACTCAAAGATCAGCAAGACTGCCTTTGTGTGGAACCTCAGGAGATGGGGGAGATACTAAACGAGTATTTTGGATCAGTGTTTACTGTAGAAAAGGACATGAAAGATATTGAATGGAGGGAAATAGATGGTGACACCATGAAAAATGTCCATATGACAGAGAAGGAAGTGCTGGATGTCTTGAAACACATAAAAGTGGATAAATACCCAGGACATGATCAGATGTACCCTAGACCTCTGTGGGAAGCTAGGGAAGTGATTGCTGGGCCCCTTACTGAGATATTTGTATCATCGATAGTCACAGGTGAGGTGCCAGAAGACTGAAGGTTGGTTAACGTGGTGTCACTGTTTAAGAAGGGTGGTAAGGACAAACCAGGAAACTACAGACCAGTGAGCCTGATGTCAGTGGTGGGCAAGTTGTTGGAGAGAATCCTGAGGGACAGGATGTGCATTTATTTGGAAAGGCACGGACTGATTAGGGATAGTCAACATGGCTTTGTGCATGGAAAATCATGTCTCACAAACTTGATTGAGTTTTTTGAAGAAGGAACAAAGGATTAATGAGGGCAGAGCAGTGGACATGATCTACAAGGAGTTCAGTAAGGCATTCGACAAAGTTCCCCATGGGAGACTGGTTAGCAAAGTTAAATCTCATGTAATACGGGGAGAACTAGCCATTTGGATACAGAACTGGTTCAAAGGTAGAAGTCAGAGGGCAGTGGTGGAGGGTTGGTTTTCTGATTGGAGGCCTGTGACCAGTGGAGTGCCATAAGGATCGTTGCTGGGTCCACTACTTTTTTTCACTTATTATAAATGATTTGAATGTGAGCATAAGAGTTATAGTTAGTAAGTTTGCAGATGACACCAAAATTGGAGGTGTAGTGGACAGTGAAGAAGGTTACTTCAGATTACAATGGGATCTTGATCAGATGGGCCAATGGACTGAGAAGTGGCAGATGGAGTTAAGTTTAGATAAATGTGAGGTGATGCATTTTGGGAAAGCAAATCTTAGCACGACTTACACAAAAAAATGGTAAGATCCGAGGAAGTGTTGCTGAACAAAGAGAACTTGGAGTCCAGGCTCATAGCTCAGTGAAAGTGGAGTCGCAGGTAGATAGGATAGTGAAGAAGGCATTTGGTATGCTTTCCTTTATTGGTCAGGGTATTGAGTACAGGAATTGGGAGGTTACATTGCGGCTGTACAGGACATTGGTTAGGCCACTTTTGGAATATTGTGTGCAAATCTGATCTCCTTTCTATCAGAAGGATGTTGTGAAACTTGAAAGGGTTCAGAAAAAATTTAGAAGGATGTTAACAGGGTTGGAGGATTTGAGCTATAGGAAGAGATTGAATAGGCTGGGGCTGTTTTCCCAGGAGCAACAGAGGCTGAGGGGTGACCTTATCGAGGTTTATAAAATCATGTCGGGCATCGAAAGGATGAATAGACAAAGTCTCTTCCCTGGGGTGGGGGAATCCTGAACTAGAGGGCTTAAGTTTAGGGTGAGAGGGGAAAGATGTAAGGGAGACCTAAAGGGCAATTTTTTCACGCAGAGGGTGGTACATGCATGAAATAAGCTACCAGAGGAAGTGGTGGAGGCTAGTATGATTGCAACATTTAGAAGGCATCTGGATGGATATACGAATAGGAAGGGTTTGGAGGGATATGGACGGGTACAGGTAGGTGGGACCCGATCCAGTTGGGATATCTGGTCAGCATGGACGAGTTGGATTGAAGGGTCTGTTTCTGCACTGTACATCTCTATGACTCTATCAGTGTTGATCCATTGTTCTCAGGCTGGTCTGCTGCTCTGTACATTGCCTCGTACTCATGCAGAAAAAAAATACATCTTCTTCCCAATTAAACAATCGGCTTTCCAGAATATGCTTCAGAAATAAACACAGGAAGTCAAACCAAACTAACCCCATACTTATCTCAAAGTATTCATTCCAGCCTGCTATAATCTAGTCACACCCAGTTGTTCAATCACACCGCACAGGCCAAGGTCAAAAAAATATTTTCTTAAGCTGGTGAAAACAGGATTTTCTGACACCCTCACTGTGACATTTTCCCCACATTTTAACAATAATCTTTCCAAGAAAAGTGACAATAGGACGATCCAACTTCCTTAGTAGTTTTTGTAGTGAAATAACTTTTAACACTTCATGTTTATCTTTTCAACTTTGCTACGTTGTTTCATAAAAAGTAATGCTTTATCCAGGATATCTACAATCTAGCATGGTGGCACTGTGGTGCCTCACAGCATTGGGGATTTTATTTTTACAGAATCCCTACGGTGTGGAAACAGGTCCACGCCAACCCTCCGAAGAGTAACCCACCCAGACCCATTCCCCTACCCTATATTTACCCACGATGTACCTACCCTACACATCCCTGAACACTCTGGACAATTTAGCATGGCCAATTCACTTCACCTACACATCTTTTGGATTGTGGGAGGAAACTGGAGCACCCAAAGGAAACCCACGCAGACACAGGGAGAATGTGCAGACTCCACACAGACAGTTTCCTGAGGTTTGAATTAAGACAAAATCTCATGTCATGTGTCTCCAATCCTATCGGAAAGATGTTGTGAAACTTGGAAGGGTTCAGAAAATATTTACAAGGATGTTGCCAGGGTTGGAGGATTTGAGCTTTCGGGAGAGGCTGAACACGCTGGGGCTGTTTTCCCTGGAGCGTCGGAGGCTGAGGGGTGACATTATAGAGGTTTACAAAATTATGAGGGGCATGGATAGGATAAATAGGCAAAGTCTTTTCCCTGGGGTGGGCGAGTCCAGAACCTGAGGGCATAGGTTTAGGGTGAGGGGGAAAGATATAAAAGAGACCTTAGGGGCAACTTTTCCATGCAGGGAGTGGTATGGGTATGGAATGGCCTGCCAGAGGAAGTGGTGGAGGCTAGTACAATTGCAACATTTAAGAAGCATTTGGATGGGTATATGAATAGGGAGGGTTTGGAGGGATATGGGCCGAATGCTGGCAGGTGGGACTAGATTGGGTTGGGATATCTGGTCGGCATGGATGGGTTGGACCGAAGGGTCTGTTTCCATGCTGTCTATGGCTCTATATAATGATCACACACAGATTCATAGTGAGAATGCAAGTATACCTTTAAAGGACATGCTCAAGGCATTATTACTGTATCACAGCTTGACAGCTAGGAGTTGTAAACAGGTTCCATTCTGTAGTCCTTTTGTAAGTTGATTTGTACGTAAGTCAGAACACAATGCGAGATAATGGAAAGTAGCTTTTGTAAGTACAGGAAATGTTTCTATGTCAAGTTTTTAAAATTACAAGCATATGTAGGATTGCATTCATAAGTATGACCTTTTGGAAGTGAGAAGTTTGTAAATCAGGGCATCATGTATAATGATCATATTATCCATCTCAATGTGGAACACTTGAAACATGTCCTGCTGTAACCAAATAGCCTCATACCAGCCCAGACACTGGTGTGCCTGTGAATATAATACATTTTAGTGAAGAGGAATAAAGTACATTGGATCTTTCAATCCCTCATTTCCTATGCCTATTTTCTTATGTTTTGAAGGATAATGTAAGCATTGCCAGATCAGGTAAAGGTACCCTACTTGAGGCATAAAACATATCAGATGTGATTCATGTCCAAAATATTGATGATGGAGAAATTCAAGAAGAAATCTATAATGTCCAAGCAGGAAATATGCCAGTCTAAAAGTGCTGCATTATTGCAACAATGCTTAAATCAGCAGGATCTCAAATAGGTAAAATGGCGACATACCATTTAATAAATACCACAACTCAGTTCAAGTAACTCTTTGCAGAATGCCAGAAAATGACATCTTAATGTATGCAAACAGTAACCCATAATCCACACTTCTGACTCTCATTGGAGTCATAGGATCATAGAAAGACTTTATGTAGCTACAGTGTATACCTTTAAATATTCAATATGCTTAATTTACAAAGCTAGTTTAAGACTACAGCTACTCAAATTTACTGCTGTATATAATGCACATTAGACCAGAATGCATTGGATAACAACACCACTGTCCCAAAGTTTCATTGCCCATTCCTGTAACTGTAGATATGGATTCCACATTTAATGTCGGCCTGTTTAGTGCTATTTAATTTTAATGTCATTTGGTTATTAGGTCCCAAACTCTTACTGAATATCATGAAATTTGCTTTCTTGTTGTTTTACTGTTGTACACAGTTCCAATAAGGAGTCACACTTTCTTAGGCTTAACGTCATTACTAATGCCCACCTTTTGACACTCAGCCCCTCCCCATGCTGCCATCACCATCTGATGGTAACTCTGAGAAGATGTATTAACTCTGCCCCACTCCAGGCCTCCTCACCTGACAGAGTCCCCACTCATGGCAGGCTGGCAAGGTGCCAATCACAACCGAGCTTGGTAGACCTTTCCCCACCTCCAAACTATGCACCCCAGCCCACTAAAACCTCAGACAGCACCCCAACACCATGTGACAGACTACAGCCCTCACTTGGGGGAACAATGGTGGGTTGGGGGGAAGGTGGGCATGCTGACAAACTCTATTAGACTGGGGCTGGTAGAAATCAACATTTGCCCCTTTGCCCAAACTAAATTGCATCACTCCCCCATACCTCTCCATCAGCTATGAGCCATCATCTTCCACAGGAACTCCATAACACCAGCCATCTCAGCAGAGAAGCAGAAAGAGAGAGAGAAAAAGAGACAAAGAAAAAGAGAGAGAGAGAGAGAGAGAGAGAGAGAAAGAAAGAAAGGAAAGAGGCAGTGAATGACAGAGAGGGCCACAAACAGAGAGAGACACAGAGAGAGAAGTTCACAAAGTGACAGAATGAAAGACAGAGAGTGACAGAGACTGAGAGTAACATACAGAGATGGAGAAGAAAAACCATTAAAGCAGTCATGATAGATATCCTTCTAGCCAAAAAGATGAGGAAAAAGGTCGCTGAGGGCCAGCTCTACCAAGTGGTGGCCCAAGTGCACCCCAAAATCATTGGTATCCAGCAAGAAGGTACACCATAAACCTCCAGAAGACACCACAAGGCAGTAGCCCCAATATGGCCAGAAATAAGCGATGGCAGCCTGAGCCCAATGAACAAATGCTTCTCAGTGTACTCTCTGGGTGGCACTGCCCCATGCTCCACTCTCAGATGGCCCACAAATATAAAATTCAGCCATTTAAAATACCACACTTCAATCTGGCAGGCACAGGTATAATATGTTAATTTTTCTCCCCCCACCCAACTCCAGTTTGAACATTGATTCCTGAGGGAATTAATGGTTAAAGTTGTTTCATCTAATCTTATAAGTCTAAGGAATATAGCTGCATCTCCAACACTGTGAAAAGTGACAGAAAAGTATCAATATGGTGCCATACTTATAATAAAATTAACATCTAAAACCTGATCAGGTCAGGCTCCATTTATAAAGTGACAAAGTCATCCATTTTAAACTGCTGTTAACATAACTGAAACATTCCATATGAGGTGAGGAAGTGGAAGGATAGAAATTAAATGTTTCATCTAGGCACACTGTAGAGGGGAGGGGCACACCATGCAGTGGACGTGTTTTCAAGGTTGCTGAGTGAATAACGAACATGGTGTTCTGGGACATAAAATCACTCAATTACGTTTTGCAAATTTATTTCAAAGGCACATGAAGCATTAGGATGTAATGTCAGGATGATTAAACGTACAACAAAAAATACTGTTTTGTCTTGAGTGCCCTTGGAGTGTGACACTGAAATCTTGGAGGAGGTTTTAAAATGTAGCTATGTTTTTACAACAGGCTTAGGGACTAAAGAGTAATAGTAAAATTTGAGACTCAAAGGAGGATTTGAGAATTAGACTTCATCAATATTTATGTAAATTGATTTTATATAGATCACACATGTACCTCAAGGACTCTGGTTCTTATTGAAACAGGGATCTGAAAATGTTTTTTTTAACTCAGTCATGGGATGTGGTTGTTGCTGACTGGACCAACATTTATTGCCCTGTGTAGGTGGTGAGCTGCTTTCTTGAACCACAGCAGTGGATGCTTTGTTGGTCGACTCAAAATGCTGTTAGGAAGTGAGTTCCAGGATTTTGATCCAGTGACACTGAAAGAACAGTGATGTATTTCCAAGTCAGGATGGTGAGTGGCTTGGAGGGGAACTTGCAGGTGGTGAGGTTCCTGTATATTAGCTTCCCTTATGCTTCTAGATGTAAGTGGTTGTGGATTTAGAAGGTACTATCTAAGAAGCCTTGGTGGATATCTTATCAACGGTGCATGGTGTTGCTACAAAGTGTCTGGGGTCAAGACAGTGGATGTTTGTGGATCTGATACCAATTGACCAGGTTTGTGCTGGTTGTTGTCAAACGTTCGAGGGTGTTGGAGTTGCACTCATCCAGGCAACTGGGGAGTATTCCATAACACTCCTGACATATGTGCTTATAGGTAGTGGACACACTTCGGTGAATCAGAAGTTGAATTACTCACTCCAGGATTCCTAGCCTCTGACCTGCTCTTGTAGTCACTATTTATTTGGCTGGTCCAGTTCAATTCCTGGTCAATGGTAGCCTACAGAAAATGGATAGTGGGAGAGTTCAGTGATGGTAATGTTAATGAATGTAAAGGGACGATGACTGCAATTTTTGTGGCACAAATATTGCTTGCCACTTTCCAGTTTCCAGCCCAAGCCTGTATATTGTCCCAAGTCTTGCTTCATTTGATGCGGAGGTGCTGGTGTTGGACTGGGGTGGTCAAAGTTGAAAATCACATGACACCAACTTATAGTCAACAGGTTTATTTGAAAATACAAGTTTTCGGATTGCTGTTCCTTTGTCTGGTAGCTACTAGCTATTAGCTGGCTGATGAAGGAGCAGCATTCTGAAAGCTTGCATTTTCAAAAAAAAACCTGTTGGACTATAACCTGGTGTCGTGTGATTTTCAACCTTGCTACATTTGGACATGGATTGCTTCAGTTTCTGAGAAATCACAAATGATGCTGAACATTGTGCAATCGTAGGCAAACGTCCCCATTTCTGAGCTTATGATGGAGAAACAGATAATTGACAAAGCAGCTGAAGATGGCTGGATCTAAGACACTACTCTGTCGAACTCCTGCCGAGAGGTCCTGGAGCTGAGATGACTGATGTCCAATAACCAGTACCACCTCCCTTTGCACTACATGTGATTCCAACCAGCAAAATTTGTCCCTAAGTTAACACTGACACTAGGTTTGCTCAGGAAAGGTTCCTCGGTTCTACACTTCGTCAAATGTGCTCTTAATAGAATCAGAGAGTCACACAGCATGGAAACAGACCCTTTGGTCCAACTAGTCCATGCCAACCATATTCCCAAAATAAACGAGTCCCACTTGCCTGAATTTGGTCAATATCTCTCCAAATCTTTTTGATTCATGGGCTTATCCACATGTTTTTTAAACATTATAACTGTACCTGCATTACCACTTTCTCTGGCAGTTCATTTCATACACTAACCACTCTCTGTGTAAAAATGTCGCCCCTCATGTCCTTTTTATATCTTTCTCCTTTCAACTTAAAAATATGCCATATAATTTTGAATTCCCTCATCTTAAGGAAAAAAACTTTTGCTATTCACCTTATTTATACCCATCATGATTTTAAAAACCTCAATAAAAATACCCCCAAAACCTCCTACGCTCCAGTGAGAAATGTCCCAGCCTATTTTTATAACTCAAATGCCCCATTCCCAGCAACATCCTGATAAATCTTTTCTGAACCCTCTGCAACCCTCGCCTTCCGACAGGAGGGTGACCAGAACTGTGCCTCCTGGTTCTGGTGGCCAGAAAAGGCTTCACCAACATCCTGTACAACCTCAACATGACATCCCAACTCCTCTACTCCACGGTCTGAGCAATGAAGCCAGGTGTGCTGAATGCCTGATTACCTGGTCATGCAAATTTTAAAGATTGTGTAAAGCAGTCACTCTCATCCCACTCTCATCTGGCATTCAGCTCTTTTGTCCATGCTTGAACCAAGGTTATAATGAGGTCAACAGCCAAGTGGCCTGGGCAGAACCCAAACTGAGCAAGCATCTATGATGTTTTCTCCCATGACCGTACCCCACCCCAACACACCAAGCCTTGTCATCACACAGGCTGTTATCACAAACAACCCATTGTCGATGACAAATGGTCTCCATTACCAGCCACTGATTCACCCAGGCTGACATTTACCCATTCATTTGCCTCTCCAATCACTATTCTCCCTCCGTGAGTTCCATTTCCACTGATCATTTACTCCTCACCCCTCCCCATCTTCAGCATATATACCAGCCTTTTCCTATCCACAAACAATTTTGAAAGAGGGTCACTGGACCCAAAACATCAACTCTGCTTTCTCTCCACAGATCTGCTAAGTTTTACCAGCAATTTCTGTTTGTGTGTTAGTGAGGAGGTAATTGCTAAGCAAGTGCTGTTTGGTTGCATTGTTCCATCACTTCCATCACTGTACTGGTGTTCCGGTGTAGAACCGAAGGAATAGTGATTGGTCAGGTAGTATCTGCACTGGTTTTGTGTACAGGACATAACTAGGCAACATTCTACACTACCAGGTGGATGTCAGTGTTGTAGCTCACCTGGAACAGCTTGGCTAGGAATGCAGCAAGTTCCAGGGGACATGTCTTCAGTATTATTGCTGGAATCTTGTCAGGGCTCACAGACATTGCAGTATCCAGTACCTCCAGCTGTTTCTTGATATCAGAGTTAATTGAATTGGCTGAAAATTGGCACTGGAGACCACAGAAGGTCACCAAGATGGATCACCTGGCACTTATGGGTGAAGATTGCTGCGAATGCTTCAGCCTTACCCTTCGTACTAACGTGCTGGACTCTGCCATCACTGAGAATAGCGATATTTGTGGTGCCTCTTCCTCCAGTGATTGTCCACCACCATTCATTGTTGGATGTGGAAGGACTGCAGAGCCTCGATCTGATCCTTTGGTTGTTGATTCAGTTTCTGCTGATTGGCATGGAAGAAATACTGCTGTGCAGCTTCACCAGGTTGACACCTCATTTTTACATATGCCAAACACTGCTTCTGGCATGCCCTCCTGCACTCTCCACTGAACTAGGGCTGATCTCCTGGCTTGATGGTCAAGTGGGGGATAAACAAGGCTGTGAGGTTGCAGATTATGTTGCCATACAATTCTACTGGCCCACAATATCGCATGGATGCCAAGTCTCGATTTGCTAGATCTGTTCAAAGTCTGCCTAATTAACACATTGATTGTGCTGCACAGTATGATGCAAGTTGCTCTAAATGTAAAAAAAATCTTCATCGCCACAAGTGCAGTGGTCACTTTTACTGATCCTGTCGTGATCAGATGCAACTATAGCAGACAGATTAGTGGGGATTTGGTGAAGTATGTTTTTACCTCTTGTTGGTTCCCTTACCACCATCCAATGACCCAGACTAAAAGCTATATCCTTTAGGAACCAACCAACTCAATCCAAGCCATGGCATTCTTGGTGGCGGACACTGAAGTCCCCAGTAAGAGTACGTTGCCACCCTGAGTCTTCCTCCAAGTAGTGTTCAACATGATCAGGAGGTTGCAATTCACTCCCTCTTTTTTCACCAGATACCAGACAACTTGTTGGAGTTTGGCATCAATGTTGAGGATTCAAAGAACAACACCCTCCCAACTACATACCACTGTGCTGCCATCTCTGCTGGGTCTGTTCTACCAATGAGACAAGACACACCCAAGGAAGGTGGTGGTAGTGTCTGGCTGTTACTGACTTGTCTGCGACTCAGCTCTCCCAATTTTGGCAGTAGCTATTAGTAAGAAGGACTTTGTAGGGTTGACAGGGCTGTGTTTGCCATTGTTGTTTCCAGTGCTTAGATCAATGCAAGGTGGTATGTGCAGTTTTATTGCTTTGTAGAGACTTTCTAGTGATTGTTATAACTGACTGGCCTGTTCGGTTATTTCAGACGGCAATTAAGAGTCAATCACTTTGGTCATAGGTCTGGAGTCACATGTAGATTAGCTAAGGACCACAGCTTCTTTTCCCACATTTGTGATCCAGTTGAATTTTTCTATTAATTGACAATGGTTTCATGGCAATCTTTGGACTTTTTCTAACTGTGTATGCTAAATGACATCTCAGACTTACACATACAATCTGACTTATAGATACTTTCAAACAACCTGTTCAGAGACGTTGAATGCCTGGAACAGGTGAGACTTGAACTCGAGACCTGACTTAGAGGTAGGGACACTATAACCGCAGAACAACCCTAAACATACACTTAGATTGCTATGTCATTACAAATGTGCTTGATTGAATAACCGCTAGACTGACTGCTGACTGTACAACTATTCAGGCAGACAGTAATTTAAACAGTATGATGCAAACGTCTTATACTTCAAGCATTACATGTTGCGGTTTCATCTAGCTGTCTTAAAAAAACAGAATGTGAGATCTGTGCAATAATACAATTGTTTCTAAGCTAGATAGGTTAAGGAGGACCATAGAAATCAAATGACTGTTCAGATGAAAAGGTATTTCTTTCTGGAAAATCACTGACCTCTGGAACAGGTTACTAACATCAGCAATGAGTGTCATTTCCAAGGAGCTAAACAAATTTCTGAATTTGCTCAATTTAACAATCTAAAAAAATTTAGTGGGGCAAGAGAGGGCATCTGTCACTTCCTAAGTTCGCCTGGAATCTTTCTAACCTTTGGAGGGCAGAGTAAAATTCCTTAGAACTTACTAGATTACTAACAGTGTGGAAACAGGCCCTTCGGCCCAACAAGTCCACACCGACCTGCCGAAGCGCACCCACCCAGACCCAATCCCCTACATTTACCCCTGCACCTAACACTACGGGCAATTTAGCATGGCCAATTCACCTAACCTGCACATTTTTGGACTGTGGGAGGAAACCGGAGCACTCGGAGGAAACCCACGCAGACACGGGGAGAATGTGCAAACTCCACACAGACAGTTTCCTAATTTTTTTATATATATGTCTGCTAGATGGCAGTTTGGGAAGGGTAGAAGATTGCTTGTGCAGAACTCACAACATGACAGTAGCTGCATTTTCTATGCTCATTCTCCTGCCAGACAGATGATGCAAATATATGTTGGTGCCAGGTTACTATGATCAGCATATTCTCTCACTTGTTGGAGATGTTGTATTTCTTAACTGTTCGTTTCTCAACTCGCATTTAACATGGACAAACTAAAGCTGACTATAGATATTTTCTAACCAACCTGTTCAGAGACATTATGGCACACCTTAAAGCAAGTGGGACTTGAATCCCCATTATATAGATATACTTTTAAAAATTATGCCACCCACGACCGCTCCCAACTCCAGTGAAAATTATTGTATGTTTTGCACTATCTCTATCTTTGAAGGAGCATTTACCAGACCTGAATCTGAACTCCAGTCTCAACTCAACCTTCTGTTACATGCCAAGTCTCATCTATTTCAAATCAGAAGAGAAGGAAAAAAACAGGATAAGAATACTTTTTTATAATCTGCACCAGAGATGTATGATCTTAACTAGTTATCCCTGGCATCCTGTTAGAAAAAGATGTTAGCTGACACTTTCAGACTAATGAGTTTGCAAAGGTGAGACCATAAGCAATTGCAAGAATCGCAATTTTACTAAAATCCAAGTAAAAAATTAAGCAAGGTCTGACAAAGATGGTTAAACCCACAGAATGGCACAAATAGCATGCATGGCATCATCCCAACTTCTATATAGCTCAAGGAGCATTCAAATATTCTTTTAAACACACAATAGGTTTTAACCCAATCTACCTTTCAATCTTTGATTTCAGTACAATGTTTCAGAAATTTAAGGTTTCGGTGGTGTTGAGGCTTTAGAAGAAGTACAGAGGAGAGCCGCTAGATTGATTCCCAGTTTGAAGCACCTTAGTTATCAAAACAGACTCAAAAAGCGAAGAGTTTATGCTGTAAAGAAGTAAATGGGGTAATTTGATCAAGACTTAAAAGATTAGGTTGTCGATTATATTAACTTAGACAGTCTATTTCAAACAAATAGATTAGAGTGTGCCAGGAATCATAATTCCAAGTAATGCTAGGCAAGAACCAGGCAAGATAAGAGAAGGTAGTGGATTTTGGAGTGAAACTTTTCCTCACTCTCAGAAAGCAAAATAAAAACTAACGATGCTTGGAAGAGCTATTTTCAGCATGAATCTTCACACTCAGAGGCTGATCAAGATCCAGTCCTCCATTGCTTTAAACGATTATTCATAAGATGTCAAACAATTTTAGCAAGTTTGCAAAAAATGTAGGAACAATAGGTAAATGAGATATATCAAAATCTTTGAACGTAGATACTTATCACCACTACAAAAATAAATTGAATCATTAATTCTAAGTCTAGCATGAACCTAACTCACTGATCAACTTGATGCAAATGAATCATTATTAAAATCTACTTCTTCTAGACATTAACACAGCTTCAAGATTCAAGAATGTACCCAGCAGTACAGTGCAATCTCCAAGAATAGAAATGTATTCCCAAACTTATGTTTATTCATCTTAAATGCTTTAATCAAAAAGGTAGACCAGACCATAAGATAGCAGAAAGAATTAGGCCATTTGAGCCATCAAATCTGTTCCGTCATTCAATCATGGCTGATAAGTTTCTCAGTCAAGAGTCTGGTGCTGGAAAAGCACAGCAGGTCAAGCCGCATCTGAGGAGCAGGAGAATTGAAGGTGGGGTCTGTTTGCAGATGGAGGAAAGAGGAGGCCATCTGGAATGTTCAAAGACCGCAATTTCCCCTCCCACATGGTCGACGATCTCCTTCAGCACATCTCCTCAACTTTCTGCTCCACCGCCTTTGAACCCCACCCCTCCATTCGCAACAGGTCCTCACTTTCCATGCCACTAACCTACACATACATTGCATCATCCTCCGCCATTTCCGCCACCTGCAAACAGACCCCACCACTTGGGATATATTTCCCTCCCCACCCCTATCTGAGAGACCATTCCCTCTGCAACTTATTTGTCAGATCCATGCCCCCCCCCCAACTAGCCCTCACCCCACCTCCAGCACCGTCCCCTGCCACAGCAGGACGGGCAAAACCTGCGCCCACACCTCTCCCCAACCTCCGTAAAGGCCCCAAAGGATTTTTCCACATCCGACAGAAATTTACCTGTACTTTCATGCACATTATCTATTGTATCTGTTGCACCTGATGTGGTCTCCTCTACACTGGGAAGACAGGAAGCCAACCTGTGGATCATTTCAGAGAATATCACCAAGACACCCGCACCATCCAACTCCACCGCCCGGGACTGAACATTTTAACTTCCCCTCCCACTCCACCAAGGACGTGCAGGTCATGGGCTTCCTCCATCACCAAAACCTTACCACCTGACGCCTGGAGGAAGAATGTCTCACCTTCCACCTTGGGACCCTGTAACCACACGGGATTAATGTGGACTTCACCAGTTTCTCCATTTCGCCTCCGCCCCACCTTATCCAAGTCCCAAGCCTCCAACTCGGCATTGACCAGTCTTATCTGTCCATCTTCCTTCCTTCCCACCTATCCGCTCCACCCTCCCCTCCAACCTATCACTTCCACCCACACCTTCACCTACCTATCACATTCTCAACTACCCTTCCCCCAGCACCAACACTTCCCCCCCCCCAACCCCCCCCCCCCCCCATTTATCTCTCAGCACCATGGCCCACAAGCCTCATTCCTGATGAAGGACTTATGTCTGAAATGTCAATTCTCCTTCCCCTCAGATGCTGCCTGACCTGCTGTGTTTTTCCAGCACCACACTCTCGACTCTGATGCCCAGCAGCTGCAGTCCTTACTTTCTCCTGATACGTTTCTCAACCCATTCTCCTGCTTTCTCCCCGCAACCCTTGATCCTCTTACTGTTCAGAATTTATCTATCTTTGAAAGGCATTCAATGACATCTGCTGTACAGTCTTCTGTGGCAGAGTTCCACAGATTCATGACCCTCTGGCTGAAGAACATTCTCTTCAACTCAGTTCTAAAAGGTCATCCCTTCACTTGGAGGCTTACCATTGGGTCCTAGTCTCTGAAAACATAGGAGCAGGGCTGGGCATTCTGCAAGCCTCTCAGGCCTGCCCCACAATTCAACAAGATCATGACTGATCCAACCCACATCTCAACTTCTCTTTCTTCCCAGCTCATCACAGCCTTCAACTACAGAATATTTCAAAACTCCATCTATCTCCTCTTTAAATATTTTAAGTGATCTCCCTCCCACATGTCTCTAAGGTAGAGAATTCCAGACATTTGCCACCCTCTTGGAGAAGAAATTCCTTCATGTCTATTTAAATGAGAGCCCCTAATTTTCAAATTTTAACATCTACTGTGGTGGAATCTTCAATACAATGAAGATACAATAAAATATTGAATTCAAATGAGGCATTATACAAATAGAGAAGCTAATTGGTTTCTTATTAGTTAACAGACTTTAAAAGCTCAATATAAAGTGGTATCTAGGGACTTTTATTCACTCATGGGACACAGACATGGCTGTGGGTATTACTGGCTGGCCAGCATTTAATATCGAACCCTAGCTGCCCTGGAGAAGGTAGTGGTGCTGGATCAGTGGTGCTGGAAGAGCACAGCAATTCAGGCAGCATCCGAGGACAGGCAAAATCGACGTTTCAGGCAAAAGCCCTTCATCAGGAATAAAGGCAGAGAGCCTGAAACGTGGAGAGATAAGCTAGAGGAGGGTGGGGGTGGGGAGAGAGTGGCATAGAGTACAATAGGTCAGTGGGGAAGGAGATGAAGGTGATAGGTCAGGGAGGAGAGGGTGGAGTGGATAGGTGGACAAGGAGCTGGGCAGGTCGGACAAGTCCGGACAGGTCAGGAGATCGAGTTGCTGGAGGTTAGAAGCTAGGATGAGGTGGGGGAAGGGGAAATGAGGAAACTGTTGAAATCCACATTGATGCCCTGGGGTTGAAGTGTTCCGAGGCGGAAGATGAGGCGTTCTTCCTCCAGGCGTCTGGTGGTGAGGGAGCGGCGGTGGAGGAGGCCCAGCACCTCCATATCCTCGGCAGAGTGGGAGGGGAAGTTGAAATGTTGAGCCACTGGGCGATTTGGTTGATTGGTGCGGGTGTCTCGGAGATGTTCCCTAAAGCGCTCTGCTAGGAGGCGCCCAGTCTCCCTAATGTAGAGGAGACCGCATCGGGAGCAACGGATACAATAGATGATATTAGTGGATGTGCAGGTAAAACTTTGATGGATGTGGAAAGCTCCTTTGGGGCCTTGGATAGAGGTGAGGGAGGAGGTGTGGGCGCAGGTTTTACAGTTCCTGCGGTGGCAGGGGAAAGTGCCAGGATGGGAGGGTGGGTCGTAGGGGGGCGTGGACCTGACCAGGTAGTCACGGAGGGAACGGTCTTTGCGGAAGGCGGAGAGGGGTGGGGAGGGAAATATATCTCTGGTGGTGGGGAACTGACCTATTGTACTCTATGCCACTCTCTCCCCACCCCCACCCTCCTCTAGCTTATCTCTCCACGCTTCAGGCTCTCTGCCTTTATTCCTGATGAAGGGCTTTTGCCCGAAACGTCGATTTTGCCTGTCCTCGGATGCTGCCTGAATTGCTGTGCTCTTCCAGCACCACTGATCCAGAATCTGGTTTCCAGCATCTGCAGTCATTGTTTTTACCTCGAAGGTAGTGGTGCGCTGCCTTCTTGAACTGCTACCATCCATGTACTGTATGTTGACCAAAACGCCCTTAGGGAGGGAATTCTAGGATTTTGACCCAGTGACAGTGAAGGAACGACATTATATTTCCTAGTCAGAATGGAGAGAGGCTTGGAAGGGAACTTGCAGGTTTGCTGCATGTTTGCTGCCCTTGTCCTTTGGATGGAATTGGTCATGGGTTTGCAAGATGCTGTCTCAGGACCTTTGGTGAATTTCTGCAGTAAATCTTGTAGATAGTACACACTGCTGCTACTGAGCATCGGTGATGGAGGGTGTGGGTGTGGTGCCAATCAAGTGGGCTGCTTCGTCCTGGATGTTGTCAAGCTTCTTGAGTATTGTTGAAGCTGTACCCATCCAGGCAAGTGGGAAGCATTCCATCACACTCCTGACTTGAGCCCTGTAGATGGGGAGTCAGGAGGTGAGTTACTCACAGCAGTATTCCTAGCCTCTGACTTGCTCTTGTAGCCAATGTATTTACATGGCAATTCCAATTAATCTTTCATCCAAGTTGGGAAAATGTTTTACTGAGTTTGTTCAATTGTCTACATAAATACTTACATTCAGTCCCTCACCTGCATTACTTTACAAAGTTGTTTGATGCGAATCTACTCCAAATACCAACTCAATATCTGCTAAACTGTAACAATTATCTAATACTCTTTTGAAGGGTTGTTTACTGTGAGACTATTCACATTCCATCTCATGCACAGGTTAACCTAAACATGATCCTTTCAGAGTATTCGGTGGTCAGTTAGCTGTCACTAGATAGCAGGTTTGCACTGCAGAGTGATGCTAACAGCATGGGTTCAATTCCCACAATGGCTGAAGTTAGCATGAAGGACTCTCTTTCTCAAACTCTCCCTCACCTGAGGTGTAGTGACCCCCAGTTTAAAACAACACTAATTCTCTCTCTCTCTAATGAGAGAGCAGCCCTTTTATCTGGTGGACTCTGGCAATTTTACTTTACCAATGTAAACAGGATCCCAGGATCAGATATCAGAGTTTGGCAGCAGACTGGAACACAGTGATAAACGGATGTGTCAGTTTTGCTTTACAAATGCCTACACTCCCATGGTATCAAAATTAAAATCTAGCAGTTCCAGTAGCTTTCTCGTAGCAAACAAAGAACAAGGTACCCCAAATTTTTTATTTTCTTCCTTTCTCCATTTTTCTCTTGCTCTCCTGAAAGCCTTGCCTCATTGTGGGTGCTCTACCCAAATAAACTTTGGTTCCATAGGCTGCTTTCTGAGCACAAGTAGTGAATGGTGTATCACATTCAAGTGGCCATTTCCCAATTGAGCTGATACAAAGAATTGAGCCAGAATATTCAATCTTTAGTGCTACGTTTTGAGCAGGAAAGTGCAATATTGGACTGAAATCAGGACGCACATTTTAACACTATTTCATCTGTATGCAGGCTCTACTGAAATTTTCAATTCTGCGTTTCGTAGATTGTTAGAAAGGGTATCATAAAATGAGTGAGAAAGGTAAATGGAGTTGACATAAAAATCACCCATGATCAAGAGTTTCTATAATTTCCCTTCACTATGCTCAAGCAATTTGTTGAATCCTTTGGACCCTATTAGGAGACTACACATACATACAGTCTCTGACACCTCCGTCCCCTTCCTGGACCTCTCCATCTCCATTAATGACGACCGATTTTACACTGACATGTTTTTACAAACCCACCAACTCCCACAGCTACCTGGATTACACCTCTTCCCACCCTATCTCTTGCAAAAATGCCATCCCGTATTCCCAATTCCTCCGCCTCTGCCGTATCTGCTCCCAGGAGGACCAGTTCCACCACAGAACACACCAGATGGCCTCCTTCTTTAGTGACCACAATTTCCCTTCCCACGTGGTTAAAGATGCCCTCCAACACATCTCGTCCACACCCCGCACCTCCGCCTTCAGACCCCACCCCTCCAACTGTAACAAGGACAGAACGCCCCTGGTGCTCACCTTCCACCCTACCAACCTTCGCATAAACCAAATCATCCGCCGACATTTCCGCCAACTCCAAAAAGACCCCACCACCAGGGATATATTTCCCTCCCCACCCCTTTCCGCCTTCCGCAAAGACCGTTCCCTCCGTGACTACCTGGTCAGGTCCACGCCCCCCTACAACCCACCCTCCCATCCTGGCACCTTCCCCTGCCACCACAAGAATTGCAAAACCTGTGCCCACACCTCCTCCCTCACCTCTATCCAAGGCCCTAAAGGAGCCTTCCACATCCATCAAAGTTTTACCTGCACATCCACCAATATCATTTATTGTATCTGTTGCTCCCGATGTGGTCTCCTCTACACTGGGGAGACTGGATGCCTCCTAGCAGAGCGCTTTAGGGAACATCTCCGGGACACCTGCACCAATCAACCACACCGCCCCGTGGCCCAACATTTCAACTCCCCCTCCCACTCTGCCGAGGACATGGAGTCCTGGGCCTCCTTCACCGCCGCTCCCTCACCACCAGACACCTGGAGGAAGAACGCCTCATCTTCCGCTTCGGAACACTTCAACCCCAGGGCATCAATGTGGACTTCAACAGTTTCCTCATTTCCCCTTCCCCCACCTCACCCCAGTTCCAAACTTCCAGCTCAGCACTGTCCCCGTGACTTGTCCTACCTGCCTATCTTCTTTTCCACCTATCCACTCCGCCCTCCTCCCTGACCTATCACCTTCATCCCCTCCCCCACTCACCTATTGTACTCTATGCTACTTTCTCCCCACCCCCACCCTCCTCTAGCTTATCTCTCCACCCTTCAGGGTCTCTGCCTTTATTCCTGATGAAGGGCTTTTGCCCGAAACGTCGATTTTACTGCTCCTCGGATGCTGCCTAAACTGCTGTGCTCTTCCAGTACCACTAATCCAGAATGCATCTTTAACAGGCTTCTATGCAGCCTGTTTGTCCCTGTGTGGGACACAACCAATTGCTGTATTCTGAACACTCATGCAGCTGAGAGGTATTTTAACCACGAGCTCAGTGAATAGTAGTACAGAGACAGAATGATCTATACTAGTTACAATGTCATACAATTCAGCATATTCTTATTAAGGAGTGTGTGACCTTGATTAAACGTACAAATTTAATACAAACATACTAGATAATATTAAAAACACGTTCTGTATTCACATGTGACTATTACACTCTCTGATTCAGCTGAAAGGATATGATGTTCGAAATGGACTGGTCCATTTTAACAAAAAACAAGGAACAACTGCCTTCCACCAAAGACAACTCTTGAGGCAACCATCGACAGAAACTACAAAGACCGTTTCCTTCCAAAGCAGCTCATCAACTGTCTTTCTGCCCAAGGGCAAACCATAACGGAATTAGCTGCAAAAGATATAGTCAAAGCCACATCACTTGATATTTTCAAGATCCATTTTCAGATTTTTCCATTTAAACGTTTTCATTATCAAAACAACTATCTCAGCAGGTCATGCCTGGTTAGCTTCTGCTAACCATGGAAACACTGGTGGAGCACAAATATCAATTTGAGATGCCGAAAGAATTCAATCAGAAGTTGGAGCTTTTCCCTATGCATTATATAACCATGTTGGTCCAAATCCAAGTAACTGATGTCAACATATTGGAACAGATATTAAAAAACAAATGTACACAATCATTTGTTGTTCAGCAGTTAACATCATGCGCTTATTAGTGATTTGAAATCTTTAATTTACATTATCTCAGCTGATCAGAACTTATTACAGTTGAAACTACATCTTCATTTTACAAAACTTAAGGATAGCTTGACAGAGCAACAGTTTGCAGTGTATCGGTTTGATATCACTTCTATTTAAATTTAATTGGTCCCCTCTCAAACACTGTCCCAGCGACAATCGATTTTTAAGACAGGAGGAAAGAGAGGAGCAGCAGAAACTCCCTTCCCTGGTTAAAATAGGGTCACAGGACTTTAAGCAGCCATGTATGCCAGCACACAGACTTCAATTCACCAAGTCAGCCAAGGGAATGCACTTCAAAATCATGTAACCAAATGGCATTGAATTGTCAGCCTAGTTTATGAGCACAAATCCTGCTTATCCAAATGAGAACAGGCAGTGCAAAATCAAGCAGGTGCTATATTTTGAACACCAGTCAGCATCTACATTGACTCTTGGATCAACTCAAAGAGAAAACAGACGTCACTGCTCTTTCACAAGTTTATCTTCCACCTTAGTTTCAAACATCTCAGACAGACTCTTATAGGATCCTACATGGGAGCAACTCACTGCATCTTTTATGCCTCTGCCAGGCACTGAGGAGAGTTTCACATGGGGCACAGCACGTTGCCAATTAAGGGGGATTATTGATTGTTAAATGCCTTATTAACTGCACATCTCACCTCATTAATAATGAGCTTCCCATCTCACTAAATGCGCTGAACAAACTAGATGTTGAGAATGCTTTTCATGGAAGTCTGGTCAAGTGCCTGGCAACTGGCTTAGAGGAGTTTCCATGTTGCTTAGCACAAAGCAGCATCTCAGCGCTCAATTCATGTGCACCAGCATCCGTCATCCACAGACATTGCCATCTGACATTTGTCAACCTGTCAGGATCCCCATGGAGGCAACCCATTTGTGGGATTCTGAGGAAGTACAGAGCTGCATTACACCAGTGTGGAAAGGGAGCTGCAAGGTCACTGACCATAGGACAAATACTGCTAGCTCATTAGATCAGGCTGCACATCAGGGTACTGATGACCAAAGGCGCAACCTGCCCACAATTCAGGGATTGACGAGAGTCGATCATTCACTCAGGTCAGTCACACAGTCAGGAAATTGTCCAACTAGAGTTCAGGTGATGGACAATGGTCAGTCTGTAGGGTCATCACAGGCAGTCAGGGAAATCATGTATCATCAGTCAGGGAGATGCAAAGACACCAGTCATGAGTGTGGTCAGTCTTGTCTAGGGGCTTCTTATTAAAGTCAGACAGAGGTCTTGGACAAATAAAGCCTTGGAGATCATGTGATGATTGGCAAAGCGATGGAGAAATCAGGAAGATGATTACAGGAAGATGGGGAAATTGAGGCAGGGAGTGGAGGTGGAGGGGGGCTAATATAGTCCAGACAGAGTGTGCCATGTCATCCTGGCATGCTGTGCCCTGCGTGATTGGAGAAGGCAATCATGTGATGCCGAGATGCCAAGGAATTGGGATGTGGCCGCAGCCTTTTGAGAAAGAAGAGGACTGGGGAAAAAGACACTGTCCTTGTACGTGACAGAGCTCAGCTGTTGAATGCTACAAGCCAGACAGCTTCTGACTGATATAAAAACAGAAATTGCTGGAGAAACTCAACAGGCCTGGTAGCATCCATGCAGAGAAAACAGAGTCAAAATTTCAGATCCAGTGAGCCTTCATCATAGACCTCAAAGTTTCTCCTGCAATTTCTGTTGTTGTTTCAGATTTCCAGCATCTGCAGTTCTTGGTTTTACATTAGCACCTAACTGACACCTTGTTCCAGGTGATGACAGCTGGGTACAGAAGACAATCATAGAATGGATAATAGTTAATGGTTATGATGCCAGCATTTGATTTGAATAGTGAGGATGAACTGCAGTTTCTTTTCATTTTGTTTGTGTTGCCTTTTGTTCTCTGTAAAAGCAGCTCATGATTGCAATTGTCTGCTTGCTTACCGAAGTGGAATGTTCCCCAAATGGGCAATGACAAACGGAGTCTCCAGTGAGCACTGAAGACAGAATTGTGGTGACTTAGAGAGGGTGTTGAGACAGGATGTAGCTAAGAATAGATAAACTGTGTGACCTGGTGGTTGAATGGCAACTAGGGTGACAGAATGTAGTTGTAGGTGTGTGGGAGTGTCAGCCATGTTGGCTATCTGCCATGAGCAGCATGTCTTGCGGCTGCTCTGCCATGACTTTACTGGTGAGGGACAATGTAGTTTGCCATCACTTGTCTGCGTGCCCAGCGGCCTTTTGAAGATGGTGCAGGCCTCAGGGATGCTAGTCTTTTGATGGAGATCTTGTGAATGGCAAGCAGTCGAGGGAGCAGTGCGTGGTAAAATGGGTCTAGAAATTGGACAATAGGGACATTTCAGAATTTCCATCAACTCAAAACCTGATGTAACTTACGTTTAGAAAAGTCATTACTGAATGGTTAGGGAAATGAAAAGAAAGAAAAAAATACTTTGGATATAAAATTTTTGTCCAGTTTGTGGGGAAATGAATACAAGTTAAATTTAAATGAGCATATCATTTCCTTCCTTCAACAGTAATCTGCTGCAACTCTGGAAGTTCATATCTGGGAGGGTGAAATAATGTAATAAATCAGCTGATGTCTGGAGATCATTAATCGACAAATATCTCTAATATTAGCAGGAGGCAACAGCAGTCATAATTTTAAAATCACACTATTTATGTATCCACTTTGAGAAAGAAAAGGTATTTTCTGCAGTCTTATCCTCACTGTACCTGGGCCAATCATCCTTAAAAATTCACAACAGGCAGGGCAATTTTAGACTGGAAGTCATCAAACCATGTTCTGACAAGATCTCTGAATTCACCTGCATGAGCCATATGCTGATGATATTCTCTAATTTTAAAGCACTAGTGTACAAGCAATCTGTGCTTTTCTACTAAATCAAAAAGGAAAACTGTATGATCCAGGTAGAAAATTAATACGATATATATATCTAGAGAATGTTTGTAGTACCTGCCACAAGAAGCTCATACAGGAGGAATTCCCCAAACAATTGAAATGGAGAATCTACTCTGACAGAAGTAAAATAGGAAAGAAACATTCTATCCTCACATAACCCAGAAGAACTTGCATTGAGATTTATAATAATGTTACCTGACCACCATCATCACACCCTCCCAACCCCAGTCCGTGATACAGAGAAGAATGGTTTGCTGATCACTGTATCGAAGAATACAAATCCAAAGCACTAGTTTGCAGAAATTACATTGTTTCATTGATGGAGGCTGCTGTCAACCAGCAAGGCTGCAAGTCACAACCCTCCAGCTCTGCTCTCTATCACGTATCCTCAAGGGAGACTATAAACCAGTAACAGCTGGCAAGTGGCTAATCCAGAACTGGGATCACTTTAAGCCTTAATTCACCAAGGTTAATTTCAAGCCCTTGGGATGGACACCAGATTCCAAAGACACACAATAATGTGTTGTACAACATTCAACAAATCAAGGATTGTTAAACTTACAGTCCCATGAGTGAAAAACAAATCTATAGACTTTTCTGAAATGGCATTTTTTCCGAACAAACACTTAGTTATCATGACCCAATACGACACAATTTGAAAAAATGATCTTTTTTTAATTTAGAAAAATGGCAGATGATGAGAATTGCAAATCATTATCAACGCATGTACAGATACTGCATATCAGTTCCCTTGATTCAGGATTTTTTCAATTATTGTTCCTTGTCAGTGACAGAACATCTCTTGTGTGCAATTCTAGTCTTCCTGCTATAGGAAGGACGTTGTGAAACTTGAAAAGGCTCAGAAGAGATTTACAAGGATGGTGCCATGGTTGGTGAGTTTGAACTATAGGGAGAGGCTGAATAGACTGGGACTATTTTCCCTGTAGGCTCAAAGGCTGAGGGATGACCTTATTGAGGTTTATAAAATCATGAGGGATATGGATGGGGTAAATAAACAAGGTCTTTTTCCTGGGGTGGGAAAGTCCAAAACTAGAGGGCATAGGTTTAGGATGAGAGGGGAAAGATTTAAATGGGACTTAAGGGGCAACGTTTTCACAGAGGATGGTGAGTGTATGGATTGACCTGCTGGAGAAAGTGGTGGAGGCTTCTACAATTACAACATTTAAAAGGCATCTGGATGGGTATATGAAGGAAAGGTTTTGAGGGATACGAACCAAATGTTGGCAAATGGGACCAGATTTATTTACGATATTTGGTCGGCATGGAGGAGTTGGACCAAAGGGTCTGTTTCTGTGCTGTATCTCTCTCCAACTCCTCATTAATACTGAATTCACAATTTGATAATAAGATCAACAATATAAGAGCAGAATTAGGCTATGTACCCCAGTGTGCCTGCTCTGCCATTCGATCGCGGATGATAGGTTTCTCAACACCACTCTCCTGCTTTCTCCCTTGTGTAACAACTCACCAAGGCTCCTTGGACAGTATTTCCAAACCAGTCAACTCTACCAGATGGACAATGCAGCAGAACATGAGAACACTGCAAGTTCCCCTTCAGGCCACACGCTATCCTTTCTTGGAACATTATTGGAATTACCTGACATTCGTTGAGTCAAAATTTTGAAATTCTGTTGCTCACAGCATTGTAAGCGTACCTACACTCCAATGAGTGCAGCAGTTCAGCGAGATATTTCACCACCACCTTCCCAAAAGGCATTTCGGGTTGGACAAATAATACTTGCCAGCTCGCAATACCCTCATCCCCTAAACAAATTGTTACAAAAACTGAACTGGATGGTAATATGCTTAAAGATAGTTTTCATCAAATCTTCCTATTGAAGTGTGCAATGGTGACTGAAGAAAAGAATAAGCTCTGTCACTGGACTGTGAGCTAAAGCAAATCTAATTTAAATGGATATAATGAAAGATGAAATTACTAGCAAAATAAAGTTTTGTTTGGTGTGAATATTGCATAAATCAGCATCAATCTAAGAATCACAACACTTGTACTGAAAAAGCGAGCAACAAACTTATTGTGTTACTTAGCTCACATCTGTAAACAGGTTTAGAGTTTGGAGTCACAGCGTTTTTACAGCATGAAAAGAGGCCCCTTGGCCTATCATATCCCTGCTGGTCATCTGCATCAATTTACTTCCATCCCAGTTTCCAGCACTTGACAGGGAGCTTTGTATCCTGTATCTTTTCCAAGTTCTTAACTAAAAATGTCTTAAATATCATGAGGGTTCCTGCCTCTGCCACCTTTTAGACAGTGAGTTCAAGATATCCACCATCCTCTGGGTGAAAAAAAACTTTCCTCAAATCCCCTCTGAAAATACTGCTCTTTACCTCAAGACTGCTCCCCCGGGATTGACCCATCGAAGAGAGGGAAATGTTTCTTCCTTTCTACCGTACATTTGTCCCTCATAATTTTGTACACTGCAAACAAGTTCCCGCACAACCTTCTCTGCTCTATGGAAATCAACCCCATCTATTGTAATTCTATCTTCCAGCACTTGGCCTGTAGTCTTGTGTGTTATGGCGTTTGAGTGCTCATCGATACATTTCTTAAATGTTGTAAGAGTTCCAGCCTTTGACACCCTTACAGGCTGTACATCTTCCTTCTCATCAGGGCTGGACACAAGAACTAATAATTCTCTCCCTTTCTGACATTCATTTACTCTGTCTTTTACTCGTCACAACAGTTAAGTTCAGCTTGCTATTTTAAAAAAAGGACTGGTTGTCAAATCATTTGATACTTTTCACTGATTTCCAGATAATGCTGGCAAAGTGCAACATTTTCAAACCAGTGCAAATTACCCAAGCGACAACATTAAAGCTGAAGGCTGCCTTTCCTGACATTAGGTAAAAACAAGGACTGCAGATGCTGGAAACCAGATTCTAGATTAGAGTGGTGCTGGAAAAGCACAGCAGTTCAGGCAGCATGATAGGAGCAGGAAAATCGACGTTTCGGGCAAAAGCCCTTCATCAGGAATAGAGGTAAAGTGTCTGCAGGGTGGAAAGATAAATGAGAGGGGGGTGGGGGTGGGGAGAAAGTAGCATAGAGTACAATAGGTGAATGGGGGTGGGGATGGAGGTGATAGGTCAGGGAGGAGGGTGGGGGGAGGTAGCGAAGAGTACATTGGATGAATGGGGGTGGGGATGAAGGTGATAGATCAGAGAGGTGGGTGGAGTGGATAGGTGGGAAGGAGGAAAGGCCCTCAAAGTTTGTGAGAAGATTTGTAGCTCGGGTGCTCGTTGCTAGCCACGATCAACTAGCCACGAAACGACATGACCAGCTATCCCTAGTAGCCACACACGCAGACGACAAGCAACATGAATTTGACTGGGACAACACTACCATTATAGGGCAAGCGAAACAAAGAACAGCCAGGGAATTCCTAGAAGCATGGCACTCATCCACAAACTCCATCAACAAACACATCGACCTGGACCCAATATACCGGCCACTACAGCGGACAGCTGAAACTGACAACCGGAAGTGGCAGGGACAGGCCACTATAAATGCCGGAGGAAACACCACAGAAGCGCTTCACAGGAGGCTCCCAAGCACTGAGGATGTCACCTAGACAGGGGACGAAACGTTTGCAACAAAAACTTCCAGCTCGGCGAACAGAACCACAACAGCGGAGGATAGGCCGGTAGGACAAGTCATGGGGACAGTGCTGAGCTGGATGTTTGGAGCTGGGGTGAGGTGGGGGAAGGGGAAATGAGGAAACTGTTGAAGTCCACATTGATGCCCTGGGGTTGAAGTGTTCCAAGGTGGAAGATGAGGTATTCTTCCTCCAGACGTTGGGTGGTGAGGGTGCGGCAGTGGAGGAGGCCCAGGACCTCCATGTCCTCGGCAGAGTGGGAGGGGGAGTTGAAATGTTGGGCCACAGGGCGGTGTGGTTGATTGGTGCGGGTGTCCCAGAGATTTCCCTAAAGGGCTCTGCTAGGAGGCGTCCAGTCTCCCAATGTAGAGGAGACCGCATCGGGAGCAACGGATACAATAAATGATATTGGTGGATGTGCAGGTAAAACTTTGATGGATGTGGAAGGCTCCTTTGCGGCCTTGGGTGGAGGTGAGGGAGGAGGTGTGGGCGCAGGATTTGCAATTCCTGCGGTGGCAGGGGAAGGTGCCAGGATGGGAGGGTGGGTTGTTGGGGGGCATGGATCTGACCAGGTAATCACGGAGGGATAGGTCTTTGCGGAAGGTGGAAAGGGGTGGGGAGGAAAATACATCCCTGGTGGTGGGGTCTTTTTGGAGGTGGCGGAAATGTCGGTGGATGATTTGGTTTATGCGAAGGTTGGTAGGGTGGAAGGTGAGCACCAGGGGCGTTCTGTCCTTGTTACAGTTGGAGGGGTGGGGTCTGAGGGCAGAGGTGCAGGATGTGGACGAGATGCGTTGGAGGGCATCATTAACCATGTGGAAAGGGAAATTGCGGTTTCTAAAGAAAGAGGCCATCTGGTGTGTTCTGTGGTGGAACTGGTCCTCCTGGGAGCAGATACGGCAGAGGCGGAGGAATTGGGAATACGGTATGGTATTTTTGCAGGAGGTAGGGTGAGAAGAGGTGTAATCCAGGTAGCTGTGGGAGTCGGTGGGTTTGTAAAAAATGTCAGTGTCAAGTCAGTCGTCATTAATGGAGGTGGAGAGGTCCAGGAAGGGGAGAGAGGTATCAGAGATGGTCCAGGTAAATTTAAGGTCAGGGTGGAATGTGTTGGTAAAGTTGATGAATTGCTCAACCTCCTCGCGAGAGCACGAGGTGGCACCAATGCAGTCATCAATGTACTGGAGGAAGAGGTGGGGAGTGGTGCCGGTGCAATTATGGAAGATGGACTGTTCTACATAGCCAACAAAGAGACAGGCATAGCTGGGGCCCATATGGGTGCCCATGGGTCCCCTTTGGTCTGGAGGAAGTGGGAGGATTCGAAGGAGAAATTGTTGAGGGTGAGGACCAGTTCAGCCAAATGAATGAGTGCGTCGGTGGAAGGGTACTGTTGGGGACATCGGGAGAGGAAGAAACGGAGGGCCCTGGTCATGGCGGATGGAGATGTAGAGGGATTGGATATCCATGGTGAAGATGAGGTGTTGGGGGCTGGGGAAACAGAAGTCTTGGAGGAGATGGAGGCATGGGTGATGTCTCGAACATATGTGGGGGGTTCCTGGACTAGGGGGGATAGGATAGTGTTGAGGTAGGTAACGGATATCATTTATTGTATCCGTTCAGTGAGGCAGGTGCAAGGTGAGACAATGGGTCAGCCAGGGTGGTCAGGTTTGTGGATCTTGGGAAGGAGGTAGGATCGAAACTTTCCATCACTGCCCCTCTGTTGACCATTGTGCAGCCCCTGCTCTCAAAAAATGAGCACTTGTTGCCTCCCACCTCTGTCTCTGCTCCTCTTCCCAAGAGAAGCAGCAAATTACGTAGAGAAGAGAGTGGGGCAACAAGAACAGGGCATCAAGTGAAGCCGTGAGGGAAACAGAGAGCAGAACAGAAACAGGAGCAGTGAGTGAAGCAAGTGAATAGGCAGTGAAGGCAATGACAAGGCGGGTGCGAGTGAAGCAAAAAGTGGGGCACTAATTGTGAGGCAGCAACATACTGCCAGAACTATGACATCAGCAGCAGCAGCAACTTCTGGTTCTAGCATTGTGGCAGGAGATATCAGTGAATTATGAAATACAGTACATGACTGTGAACTAGATCTTTACTTGGGATAATGATTGTGGAAAAGCAATCTACACCATTACATCTTTTATTATGTAACTTTAGATCTGAAGTCAGTGATGATAAGTCATCGGTGTTGCAATGCACAAAACGTGCTTCAAGGTTTTTCCAAGTTGCAAATCAATTGTTGTTGAAATGCACTGGTTCATTTTGATGATTTAACAAAGAGACTGGACCACAGTTTTAATGTATTGTCCACATCAATAGTGACTGGAACTAATGTAGTCTAAAGTGGAATACAAGTTGCAATTTAGTCTCTATTGTGCTCACATGAAAAGATTTTGTAACAAGGATCTGCTTTTGCCGAAACTTCTAATGCTCAGATCCATTTTCAACTACAAAGCTAAATTTGCACAATCTAATGAAAAATAACTGATTTTTGTTTGAGGGGCAAGGAGTGATTTACTGGAATATTTATCTGACCTGTTTTACATAGCATGCTCACACCAAATGGCTTTCCCAAAAACGAAGGACAACACATGTTGTAAACCTGAAATGACAACCGAAAGCGCTGAAAAACTCAGCAGGTCGGACAAACAGAGTTCAAGGTCTGAATTATCAATGGCCTATGCAACCAAACCTGAAGGGGTTGGGGGGGGGGGGGTTGGGGTGGGGGAAGGGAGCAGAGAGAAGGGCCTCAAAAACAAGAAACAAATCCCTTCAGGTGAACTCTACAGCAGATTTGCACCTCTGCAGGATTACGCAGGAGTTGGAATGATAATGGGAATGGTTTCCTGACCAGCTGCAGGAGGTAAAGAATCAAACCCCTCGAGAACTTAATGACAAACTCTTTCCCGACAATACCTGCATTTTTCCAGCCAGCACATGGATTCTCCATCAAAGTAAGGAGGATGTCTGCAAAGCCCCCCTGTGGCAGACCAGATAGGCATTGGAATCCGTCACTCCATTCAGTGTGGAATATGTAGTCCCATTTTGTTTTTAATTGCAAGAAAATCTTTTATTCATAAAAAATTATCTTTATATACATACACTGGTATTAAAGTTGTTCTGTAGTCTCTGCATATAAAGAAAAACATTTGAAACTGACATTGCCCGCAGTTGCAACCTAAGACATTTCCTCTTCACGCAGGACGCTATTTAAATATATTTTGAGGCAAAGGGAGAGACAATAGCTGAACAGACCCTCACAGTACTTTGGCAAAAAGACCTTAGGCGGTGGTCTTCCCCATTGCAGCTTTGCAGCAGCTGCCCCAAGTTTTAGTACAACTCTCAGCACGTAGTCCTGGATCTTGGAATGTGCCAGTCTGCAACACTCTGTCAGGGTCAACGCTTTATACTGGAAGATCAACAAATTTTGGGCACACACACACACACCACACGGTTCTCAGAGATCTGTGCTGTAACAGGTTTGGTTAGGGCGAATCACTGATCCCAGGGAACACCTGACCCAATTGGGAATGATCTTAGACTGGATTTTAAAACTGACATTCAACAGTGAAATTGGTCATCAGTTTCTAATTTTCTGCCTCTCCCCTTCCACTTGTCGATGAGGGTGGCCTTATGGATTCGCACAAGCTCCCTGTCAGGAGCATACTGCCATTCACCTCCAGCAGTCCTTGGCCAATCAAGTCCTACAGAACTGCCTACAACTCAGTTGGTAAGCAGTCGCTTTCAGTAGTTTCATTCTTTTCTAAAGACATGAGGGCCTTGGTCAGCTCATCCAGAGATAACAGCTGGTCCAAGGTGCAGTCACAATGACACTTGTTACTGTGGAGGATGAGAGAAGAGCTGATGTTTAAGTGTGCCACACTTATGATCCTCTCTGGCAGGGGGATCAGGAAAGGAGACAGCTTTATACTTCCCTAAAGATTGTAGCATTGCAGGTCTACAGTTGTTGAATGACCTCATATTGGTACATCAGATTTAAGAGCACATCCATTGTCCTCAATTAGACTGGGTTCCCAAGGAGCTCATTTAATTAATCATCTATTCCAAAAATTACTACGTGGGAGTCACAGCCAACATTTTTGGATCTTGATCCACTTTCCATCCCAATAGCATGAATGTGATTCAAGTATGAAAATGACACCCTTTGTTGGAAAGTTCTGATGGAAGGTCACTGACCTGAAATATTACATCTGTTGAATAAGATTGGGCAACTTGCTGTCATGCATTTGATATAACACTAGCAACATTACTGGTGCACAGGCATCAATAGAGGGTGTAAATGCTAAAGGTGCTGGATGGGATGCTATTCATGTCAGTACTACTAAGCTTCTTGAGTATTGTTGATGCTTCAAACATTAGGTGAGAGAGTATTCCATCATACTCTGATCTGTGCCTTTTAGATAGTGGACATGCTTTAGGGAGTAAGGAAGTAAGTTAATCACTGGACAATTCCCAGTCTCTGACCAGCTCCCGAAGTCACAATATTTATATGGCTCATCTAGTTTAATTTCTGGTCAACGGTAACCATAGGATCTTTATAATGGGCAATTCAAACTTGATAAAACAGTTGAACATCAACACAGATTACCAGATTTTCCTTTCCTGGAGTTACGGCCTGTCAATTGTGGAACATAGATGCTACTTATCACCAATTAGTCCAGGTCTGAATGTTTGCAAGCATAGACTGAGGAGTTCCGAATGGTAGTGAACTGTAAAACTATCAGCAGGCATCCTTACTTCTGATCTTATGATAAAGTGAACATCATTGATGAAGCAGTTGATGACAATTTAGCTTGGGACACTGTCCTGAAGGATTTCTGTGGTGATGCCCTATCCTGAGATGAATGACCTCCAACGAGCACACCATTTGCCTCGATTTCTAATCATTTACGCGTTGCTAGGGCTTCTAAGGCCACACTCAGTCAAATGCTGCCTTGATGTCAAAGGCAATCATTCTCTTCTAACTTGCAGAATTCAGCTCATTTTTCACCAGGTTAGAACAAAAGCTGAAGTCAAGAGCCAAGTGGCTATGGCAGTTCCTATTCAAGCATTATATGTCTTATACGTTTTAGCAGCAATCAATTCAATATTTAAACAAGATTTTGAAAACATCTGAGCTTCATAATACTCTGTTGGGATTGCGCTACTTTAACATTAAATTTCAACAGCTAATATTTAGCAACACATCGCCATTCACAAACACAATAAATGCATTATACTCCTACAATAACTTCAGTCTATTCTTTGATCTTAAAACTTGGTCACACACCAAATACTTCAATAACAGCAGTCTTATCTCTTGGTAAGAGCAACAGAAACTTTAGAGTGCATTTGTGGTTTAGAATTGACATTGTGTCCAATTACATAGATGCAGATAAGAACTAAAACTGATCAGAAAACCTTTAGAAAGAAAAAAACGGGCTGCCGATGCTACAAGGTACTGGATATTCCTTAAGCTAGTTAAAGGGTGTTTACAGCCCTTAAAGGGAATAAGGCTATAGGTCACTTAAGGTTTCTCTGAATGACAAAGGAAAAGAGGATCTCTAACAGTCCATGTTTCTCAAACACTTCCAGGGGATAAAGTGAGCAGAAGATTCTTATGAAAAAGTCAGTGATCTGAAACATACTGTTCCTCTCCAAATCTGTTGATTAATTCCAGCATTTTCTGTCATTATTAATGGAAGTACAGACCTCACCATCTCATAAGTCGGTACAAAGATATCCAAACTACTCAAAGGTTGTGAGCAGAGGTGATACAGGGAGAAAGCGAGGATGGCAGATGCTGGAGATCAGAGTCACAAAGGTGTGGAACTGGAAAAGCACAGGTCAGGTAGCATCCGAGGAACAGGAAAATTGATGTTTCGGACATAAGCCCTTCATCAGGAATGAGACAGTCAGACATCAACAGAAATATTGCACATATACCTAACTACAAAACCAGGAAAGGTTTAATGATTTGACTAGGATTACTACTATCTCACAGCACCAGGATCCCAGGTTGGATTCCAGCCTCGGGCAACTGTCTGTGTGGAGTTTGCACGTTCTCCCCATGTCTGTGTGGGTTTCCTCCAGGTGCTCCAGTTTCCTCCCACAGTCCAAAGATGTGCAGGTCAGGTGAATTGGCCATGCTAAATTGCCCATAGTGTTAGGGGCATTAGTCAGAGGGAAATGGGTCTGGGTGGGTTACTCTTCGAAGGGTCGGTGTGGACTAGTTGGGCCGAAGGGTCTGTTTCCACACTGTAGGGAATCTAATCTAATCTTAACTCAAATCTCAAGTTATTCTGCTCAAGACTGCGCTGTCTGCAAGCCTAACACTTTACATTTCTTCCTGCTTTTCAAATCTCTCTCCTATTTTAGATACCTGCTCATAATTCTGAATTTCAGGAGGTGTTGAAAGTGGGTATTATTAACAAACCCACAGCGTCACATCAAATCATGCTAAGGCTCATTGGTTAGTTCTAACGTGTGCAGTTGGACTAACTTCAATTGTTCATTGTATTTCACGAAAAGCCACCTTAGAGGTAATTTGTAATTGCAGGCTGAACATTGCTAAAACATTATCTCACTCAAAGATGTTAGCTGATGTTCTGACAAGTGTTTCATAAACACAACTAAGTATTTTATGAGATTTCAATGTAATTTACTTTATTAATTGCACACTCATGATTTTAATCAGGTCTAGACGATTGCAATCAGATACCATCTGGCATTTTCCTAGCGTTGACAGTGCAAAAGGAATGGCACCAAATGGTGCCACTGCTGATAAATTAGAGGATCATGAGTGGGACAAATGGTTGATAATGATACAAAACCAGTGGGTGACCTAATTCACCTTCTAGAATTCAAGCTTTGAAAAGTTGCATTGCAGTAGCAACTGTGTACTTCTCATTCAGGGGCTTTTGTTCCAAGTATGATATCCCCTGATAGAGTATCATAACTCTTTCACTCTAAATGTTAGAGATAGGCATTAAACTCATGAAACACCAGTTTATAAATTAAACAAAAGTTTTATAAATTCTTATGTTAACATTATACAAAGAAACTTCCCATAATTAAAGCCAGGTGTAAATTATATTCCTTAAAATGAATTTTAATTAGAGGCTTGAAGGAGCAAAATATTTACAAGAAGCAGATATCCTCCTTGACTTCAATTAGATGGTGGCAGAAATGAAAATGTAGCATTTCCAAATAAATATAACATCTCACAGACTTCAAGGAAATAAACAGAAAGTGGTTTTAATTTATTTAAAAAGAAAAAGTTAAATGATACAAGCAAAAGCCATTTCACATACCTCTCATAAGAGGTGTCGCAAAGATAATTTTAAAAATTTCAACACATAATAATCACTATTTTGAAAAAACACATGTTAAACATCCCAAGCAGAGTGGCTATAATCATGTGAATGGACACAGCAATCTAAATTAAGCTTCTCAGAGTCAACATCAGCCAGAAAATCAATACCCAGGTATTTCCTGACAGGTCTGAAATGCTAACTATGGTGTTATATCCTGTTGAAGGTGAAATAACTCCACTGAGACCAATATCCTGTCACCAAGTCACCCTTTATTTACACATGGGACGTTCTTGACACCGATCCAGCTCCCTCGAAGCCAGCTCTCAGAGTGGCAGCATGTCTGACATTCCTGTTTTTTATCTGTCAACCAAGGGTCCCTCATTGGGCCAGATTAACAGCTGTAATTGGGGAATTCATTTTCTATGAGGTCCACATGGCTGACCTTGTCAACAGAGATGTTCGCCTGCAATAAAATTCCTACATGACAGAATTCCAAGTTACACTTATCCTGTGATCTTTCTGAATTAGACCACTGGCTGATTACCTGCAACGAAGTTAATGGAACCTCAATGCCAAATTCTGCTTCTGATCCCGTATGAAATGTTGATTTATTTTCCAAGGTCAGAGAACTAAATATTTTATTTATAAATCAGGCATAGAATTCACAAACCATTTACCTCCATCTCCATTTCCCCAATCTTGTCACTCATTCTAAGGTTCTTTTGCAAAAATCTACTTCCTTGATTTCAATGCACCAGCATCCCATATGGCCTCAAATGCCTTAATTGAATCATATTTCTTATAGAGGTCAGCATGTGCTTTATTCTGGATTTACCTCTTGCTAACTTGCAGGTGCCATCTGCTGTAAAAGCTAAAGCAAACCCACAATCAAGTGAAATCATAAATGTCGGCCAACAGCCTCGCATCACAGGCTTGGCAATCCCAGAAGAAGATATGGTTTATTCTCTCTCTCATTCCATTGTGGGATCTCCTGCCATAGTTAGTGAACTGGGTGTCTCAGGTGGAGCCTGATATACTTCCTTATTTAGGGAGGATAAGCTATCAGCTGGAAGCAGTAGAGGATAAATCTTCAGGATCAAAGTTGGTGAGAGTACAGTAGTTGAACCACACATATACAAATTATATTCAGGTCTAATCACTATCACACAATAATACATAGCTTATTTGGCGAGAACGTAGAAAACAAATCCAAAGATTAAGCTCACATAAAGGATGAACTGAAAAGAAAGGCTAGCAAAATGTAGGAATCTAGAAAGAAAAAGGGCAGAGTTGGAAACTCAGTGCTGAGAAGATGAAACAGACCACCACATTAGAGCAATAGGAGCTGGAGATATAAAAGTCGACCATCAATACGTAATTTGTGCATAAATTTTGAAATGGTATGTTTTATTTGCCTTTCACTCACAACACTGTTTTCAAGCCTCACACTTGGGGCATTAGCCCATTCTCTACGCTGATGATGCAATATTCTCAACACTGAAGTCTCAAAAAGATGGCATCTTTGATAACGCAACACTGAATTTTCATTCAATTTATTTATCAAGAGTGATGTAGAAGATCCCATGGTATTTTGCAACAAAAACAAAGATCAATATTTATACTCTAACCAGGCCCACAAGAAGAGGTTTATTTGGTCATTCATCTTTGCTGCTCATGGGACATAGCTGTGCAAAAACTTGCTCCTGTATTTGCAAACATGAACAACAGTAGCTGTCCCTGGAAATAGCGGTTGTGAAACTGTGGAATGACCCAAGATGCTTTATAAATTCAGGTTAGTTCTTATTTAAATAGCGATGTTAAGAATAAGTTACCAGGGAAGAGAGCAGAATCAGAAACCTTGGGCTGTTCATAGTGTCACCACTCCTTATAACTGGTATCTGAGATATTAGAAGTGTGCAGTTAGGGGGCAGATAACTTCTTATCCTCTGTCCATGTTCTTAAACACTAGTTCCTCTTACTTTTAACAATGCTAAATAATGAAAATGCTGTTTTGGAAACAAGTACAACACTGTTCCTCACCCCAGAGAATATAGTAATCTGATGATTTTGTTCAGTCATCCTTGTTCCAGTAACTTACATTTTAATTTGTTGATCTGAAATATTCAAATAGCAGATCTTTGTATGTAAAGTGTGTCCTCACAGTAACATCCTGAATAGTCACTGAATAGAGCCAATCGTCTTTGGGCAGAACTCTGAATTTATGAACTCACCAGAGACTTTTAAGTTAGTTTTAGCAAATGCTGTATTTATCAAATGAAGTTTTAGCACTAGCCAATTTTAGTCTGTGACTTAATACTTGATTGCGCAAACAATCTAACTTTAGGATTTTACAGTTGTTAGAGATTAGGCACTTCAGTTTAGGTGGAGAGAAAAGGCAAAAGCCAGTAATTAACTTAATTCTCTTGTGCACTTTATCGCATCGATTAGCAGTCATAAATCCATAAAATCTGGCAATGAACAAAAACTGAGTTCATGAATTATCCTTTGTGCCAAATAGGATGTCCAGATTAATGCATTTTTTTGCCCTAAATTGCACCTTGCATTTTGGCAAAAAAAATGGAGCCCTTGCATTTATACAGTACTTTCCAAAGACACTACAAAGCATCTGAGTTATAGTCAGGGTTATAGTGTTGGGATGCAGCTACCAGTTTGGATACAGCAAGATCCCACAAACACAAACAGCAGTATGTTTGAGAGAGCTTTCCTCCTCATCTTCATGCAAAATCTTGATTGTGGGTTCAAATCCCAGTCTGATACCTCAGATGAAAGTAAAGTAATACTTACTGAGCTGCGTCAGATACCAAAATGAGAGGTCCAATTCAGAACACAAAAAGTATTCACTTTTACCTTCAGCTCAAGATATTTATTTTGGCCAACGATAGGAACATTAAGAGTGAGTTGGCAGGGCAAATGTTCATTTAAATTTTAAAAGTATTCAAATCTCATCCTTTTCTCCTCTTGGTCTCTGCCAATCACTCATAACAGAGATGGGAGGTGCATTGCATTAAGACCAATGAGATGTTTCGTCAGCACAACATCGTGGGCTGAAGGGCCTGTTCTGTGCTGTACTGTTCTATTTTGCTGTCCTCTGATCACCTCCGTGTGCAGCAAGGCTAAAATTAACACTTCAGTTGCAGATAAACTGAGATGATAGTCAAATTGCCCATCCATCCTGCATTATTAACAGTCTGATATATACCATATCCCTGTACCAGGGTGCATCTAAGTTTATCTTACAAGAAATAAACACACCATAATTTAAAATTTTACATTTTCAGTAATTGGATCCCATTAATATACTGTATGGTGTTTTCTATTACATAAAATTTATATACACACACTGATAAAGTTAATCTAACCTTGTGTAAATTGAATGTGTTTGTTTTGTAAACATTTGAGGTATTCTTTGCAATCACTCCTCTCAAAAACAGATGCAGATAAACTCTTATCACGTACCATGACAGTATAAAAGTTTAGTTTTAAGTTACCAACAGGCCTATATCCTTCCTGTAATTGCAATATTACTGACACTTCCTGATTCTTTACTGTGCTTTACTGTGCTGCTTTGAACAGTGATGGCAGGAAGTAATGTCTGCACACTGAATTCATTAATACCAGAGTATGCCAAAACAGGCATTCTATCAGTGTGACACCTGAGAAATTGTTGTTATCATAGATAAATTGCTTCGCTTCAAGATAGCTGATAGAAATTGAGTTTTGGTTTGAAATAAAATAACTCAGTTATACAATAATGTTTACAAAAAATTAAATCTCATCATTTTGTTTAGCACTCCAGCCTCCTAGAATGTAATATCTTTCTAATCATTTCAGATTTTTTTTGTTTTTCATAAATACTTTCAGGTTTGTGCTATTGTTCAAGTCAATTTGTTTCAACAAGCCATTTCTCACTGATACCAGTATTTAAAAGACAATCAAAAAATGAAATAGGATTCTTGTCAGTAATTACACTTTCACATTTTCTTTGTATTGTGTTCTAATGTTATCAAACAATATGTCACACTGAACTTTGTTTTTAGTGTGAGATACAGAAAATAATAAATAAAATATATTTGAACACACATACACAAAACCCAAGCAGGAAAACTACATGCATTAGAAACCTTTGCTTTAAATAAAACTTCTGCCTTCAGTCAGGTGAATAATTTTTTTGGAAATCAGGAATTTTGCTGCATACATTAAAAAGAGAGCAATCACTGATTAAACAAGTTTAAAGTGACTTCAATGTGGATAGATTTAGTTCAGATACCCTTTTCATAATAAGGAGCAGATACAATTTTTCTCCCTGATACACAATTGGAGCAATGTCTGTACAAATTCTGAGATCACAGTGCAGAGAACTAGACACAGATATTGTGATTGAGGTTTCAAAAACCAATTTATTTCAATGTCACTAGGCAAAATAACACTGATTATTCATAAAGATGTAAATCAATTTAGTGCCTTCTGATCCCTACAATCATGATCCATATTTCATTGGATGTTAAAAGGGAATTCCTATTCTTTGTGAAGTTGGGCCCTAGGTCAAACCAGAAGCAAAATGTTAACAAAAGCAGGCTATGACTTCCAAGCTGAAGCTGATTTATTATTATTTGACAGAAACTATATTTTCCATTTATCTTTGAAACAGATGACTCATAAATTATCCATTTAGTATATAAGATAAAATTAAAACTCATTTTGTGAAATGGCTGAATGGGCTTACAACTGGGAGACAGCCAAGGTCAGTAGCTACAGAACAAATTAAATCATATGCAATCAATCGTCTGTCATCACATCTTTTTTGTCACTCCGCACTCCTGTCTTTATGTTGTTCCCTAGTAGGATTTCTCTCTTCTGCATTTAATAAAACTATAATAATAATTCTATTCTCACTTTTCTGATCAAAATGCTTCAGCCAAAGCAAAATCCCTTTGTTCTAATTCTCCATTAGTCCATTTGAAGATTTCACAGATTTTTTAAAAAAAGATTACTATAATCAAAATTTATTAAAAGGAGCAGCATAATAGTCATTATGAAACATCAAGAACATATTTCCCAGTATACGTATTATTAAATATTTCTTGGCTAGTGATCGACATTGCAAAACTGTCATTGTCACCATTTTGGAGGGGGGGGGGGTACAAATACTGGAAAAGATGTTACAAAATAATTATAGTATGCCATTGACTTTACACTCCCTTCATCTGATTAGCAAAAAGCCCTTCACAGCTCATTTGAGTTAGCTATGATCTTAAACCCATGAAAACAAAGCAGTGACGCATTGTTTCTCCCCCATATGATATTGTTTCCATATCTATATAATAATTCGAAATATTCTCCATGTTAACTCCTGCATGGACAGTACTCACTATGATGAACAAAGACTGAAGAGTAGAGCTGAGGCAAAATGATCTGTGCAGAAGTGTATACTTTGGAAAGAATGTGGTGTCAAATGTGCCACAATAACATGGGTGGTGCCATTCAATGCTGTTCCCCAATGACTAAAAATGGTTATTCATAGTTTTTTTTTCACAAGTCATTATTTCTTAAAATATTGTCACCAAATATTACAGCCAACCAAATCAAAAGAGCGAATTATCAATGTCAAGCAAGAACTCAATACCAGTCAACATGAAACTGTTTGCATTGGAGTCAGAATGCAGTCAATGACAAAATGGTACAATAGAGTCAATTGATTTAAAAATGCAAAATTAATTAAGTTTCCATCACCTATTCTAGCAAGCAATGGGGCACAACATCACAGAGCAGACACACAATGGATTACTAAGCGTTTTACTGTCCTGTTGTACTATCTTGGCACCGACTCAACGCTGTAATAAATAAGAAGCTGTCTTACCTTAAAGCGACTTTGACACTACAGCCGTCTTGATTAGTCGCCATTATTTTTGTGCAGCGTGCGCTCTCCAAGCTTCATTCAATGAAAGGGAAATTCGCTGACCTACTGAGACGGCAGCGCAGTGTGTTTGAGGTATAAATAAATACAAGTAAATTTCTCACAGAACTTGAATCGTGTCATCCTGCAGTTAACGGGATCGAGAGGGTAGCGACATGATTGCAATTGCAACATCCTGTGTTACATTGTAGTCGCTGCAAATCCGCAATGCAACATCTGAAGTCAGCCTCCAGTAGCTCAGAGTGCTGATTGTCAGGCAACCGAACCTTGCTCAGAGGGGGCGGGAGTCCACTCTAGAGTGACATCCACACCCATCAATCACATCCAGGGATCCTCGGGAATGGGCGGGCACAACGCGACTATTGCCCACTCAGAGTGGAGAGAGAGCCTTGAGACATCAAGATCGTCTGACTCCATACAAAAAGGAACTATTTAGGGGATGGTTGTCAGCTCAGAAACCCTGCTCCCTTTAAAAGGCGTCTGATCAGTTCCTTTTGTGTGTTGCTGTTCTCCCTCTCTCTCTCTTCATCTCACAATTTATTTTGGAGGAAAAGACTCCTTTTCCAGTGCCAAAAAGCACGATGCAGCCGAGGTAATTGTCCAGGGGATCGATGCCAAAAATCCTTTATTCATTGTTTTGTAACTGGGGATTAGGAATATCTTCGAGGCACGTATACATCTGAGTTACTCTTGATGCTGGAAAGCCCAGCTGTAATTACTCTCGCCAAAAGACACCAATCAGACTAAAAAAAGAGAAAAATCCTTCATAACGTGGCTCGTTATGTTAAAGCTTCTAAGAAGAAACAGATATCCAGGTGCACTGTACAATATGCTTCAAAAGGTCATTTGGAAAAGTAGCCTTTTAGTGAAGCTTAAAGGTGAAGAATGGATGCTTTAGTTCTAGAATCTTGGTCAGAACTCACCCTGACACTTCTTTCAGCTTATTGTTTCTTTCATCTTGGGGTCGCCACAATGCTAGTTGATCACATTTTTCTGTCTCCTCCTTCCTCTTCCAATCTCCACTTGATGGTATCTGTCCAGCTCCTCGGATGCTGCCAGACCGGCTGTGCTTTTCCAGCACCACACTTTTCAACTCTGATCTCCAGCACCTGCAGTCCTCACTTTCCCCTTGGTGGTATCCCTGTCCATTGCTCACAGTGGCACTTGTGTTGCTTGCAGAATAAACTCGAGCATGGGTACCATTTCCTTTCAAATCAATGAATGGATTTGGCAGATGGTTTCACGACCGGATGCCCTTCAAATCACCAATCTTTCCACTTCATGACCTGGACAAAGGAACTGAGGGCATTGTTGCTAAGTTCATAAGCGACACAAAGACAGGTGGACAGACAAGTAGTGTAGAAGAAGCAGGGAATGCAAGAAGGACTTGGACAGGCTAGGAGAGAGAACAAAATGGCAGATGGAATGCAATATAGGAAAAAGTAAGATTATGTACTTTGGTTAGAACAATAGAAGAGTAGACTATTTTCTGTATGAGCAAAGGCTTCAGAAATCTGAATACAAAGCAGCTAAGGCATCCAAGTTCTGGATTCTCTTCAGGTTAACATGCAGGTTCAGTTAGCAGTAAGGAAGGCAAATGCAATGTTAGCATTCATTTTGAGAGGTCAAGAGAAGAGATGTATTCTTGAGGCTGTATAGGCTCTGGTCAGTTCACTTTCGGAGTATTGTGAGCAATTTTGAACCCCATATCTAAGGAACTATGTACTGACATTGGAGGGGATCCAGAGGAGGCTTACAAAAATGATCTTGGGGATGAAGTGCTTGTCATATGAGGAGTGATCGAGAACTCTGGGTCTGTACTCAATTAGAAGGATTGGGGGGTAAATCTGTTTGAAACTGACAGAATACTGAATGTTTGGATAGAGTGGATGTAGAGAAGTTGTTTCCACCAGTAGGAGAGACTAGGACACGAGGACACAGCCTCAGAATGAAGGGATGACCCATTAGACTGAGAGGAGGAGGAATTTCTTCAGCCAGAGGGTGGTGAATCTGTGGAACTCATTGATGCAGAACATTGTGGAGGCCAAGTCATTAGTGTATTTAGACAGAGATAGATAGATTTTTGAATAGTAAGGTGATCCAGAGTCACAGTGAAAAAATCAGAAGAATGGGATTGAGAAACATATCAGATATGATCAAATGCCAGAGTAGACTTGATGGGCCAAAAGACCTAATTTTGCTCCCATAGCTTATGGTCATTTACCATGCTTCGGACTGGCAATGATACACACTGGCTTGCCTTCAGCACTGGCTGGGGTAGAGCTCATCTTGAATTCTGCCTTCAATCTTGGGTACATAATCTCAGAAAAGATATCGTAAGAAAAACAGAAAGTAGAACTCTTGGTGAAAGCTCATCAATTTGAAATATTCGGCAGCATTTAAATGAGCTGATTGGAATTACCATAATGAGATGGGAGGAGAATTGGGTGGGGGTTTCCACATTAGAATGCTGGAATTGGGAAGACATGCATGAATTAAGTTGGAAGTGGAAAAGACCAGAGGCATGTATCTTAGCCGTTGTTGGCAGGAGATCAGTTAGGTTCATTAATGACTATTTAACACCAATTATCCTTGAGTCTATCAGAATTTAATGGTGCCACAAGAATTTGATGGGACCCATTTTCAGTGCCATGCTACCCTTTGAATCCTATCAGGTTTCCTGTGAAGATGCAGATTAGGGAGAGGATTTCTTCATTGGCATACATTCTGTGCCAAGTGAGGGACACAGCATTTGGGCATGAGGAAGCCATTGATAACCATACATTGCATTTGACTTTGATTTCCAAGCCCCTGAATGACTCCTCCAAATCCAATTTCACCTCCACACCAAGTGACATTGCTGGAAATGGGGAGCGACTGACCTCTGATTACCCAATAGTTCTCGAATAATGGAATTTCCACTTGTGGGGTCTTAAATTTCATGCTGGCCAGTCAAGTGACCTATGGGTAGTTTCATGTGTTGGGCTTGCCCACAGAATTGACACAGCATTCCAACCTGTTCTCCACCAATTGAGGGGGTGATTCCCCTGTTGCAGGAACAAAATCCTCAACATTACGATAAGACCTTAAGATGTAGGAGCAGAAGTAGACCATTCAACCCATTGAGTATGTTCTGTCATTCAATGAGATCACGGCCTATTTGATCATCCTCCACTCCACTAAAAAAAATATATAAGCCAGTTACTGGATACTATCTAGTCCCTCCACAAAAGAAAAGAGACACAGGATGAGATTTTTGTTACTTTCTCTTTACAGGCTAGGGTGTTTCTGCTGCACTTGTCCTGCAGAAGCCATGGTCACCTATTCAGGATCCCCTCAAAACTTCCTTATCAAGCAATTGTACCCTAGTTCAAAACCTATCAGTTCCATTCTGTCTGCTTTTGCTCTCACTGTTCCAGGGAAATCAACTTTGTATGCAACTTACAATATGCTGCAGTAAACTGTATTTTAAAACTGCAGCTATCTCTTTGCACAGTCCCTTTGGTTTTATCAGTCTGTCTTTATAGTTAAAATGAGAAATGTGGGATATGAAGTTCAAAGCCCATGTGATGTAGGCTGTACATACAAAAGACTGACTCTCTTCAGCTATTTGCAACAAAGTAGTGACTGTATTCAAGTAACCTCAAAACACAGGATCCAACACTAGATAATATTCTGCAATTAGACAACACTTTCAAAATGAGTGTATTAAGCATTACACTGGCAACCAATTAACAAGTATCAGTTAGCCTTGCTGTACGGTATATTTACATATACTGAAAGCTACATATACAGTTTCTTTTTACATATGTTAATACACAGGGTCCAGTTCTTTGCAGACAGAAAAAACCATGCGCACATTGTGCTCATTTCAACTGATTTTGTAGCTGAGTTGAAGTGTAAGTTCTGAGATATGAGAGGATTTTGAGATTATTGCTAGATTATGATTGGACGTTGGAGGGTCGTCAGTTAAGCTGAGTTGCTATCACAGTGAAGCAGTCTGGAAAGAGTGTTTTCATCGTCTTCAGAAGATCTCAAGATCATTACTGGATCATGATTCCAAGCAGAACTTGGAGGATCGTTAGTTGAGCTGAGCTGCAATTGGTAGATGTTTAGACTGGCTTTGGTCTAATGCCAGTTCAGTGAACAGCCAACCAGAGTTATAGCCTCTGCAAGTGCCCACGGTCCAGGCCATAGGGTCTGCAATACAGTCAGAGTGACTGTGAAGAAGGTGGAGGAAGGCTCACCAGTCGAAAGGACATTCTGTGTGAGGTGGATCCTCCTGGATTGCTGGGGGTTCCAAGCAGCAGCTATTTTCTGTCTGCAGGATTTCCCCAGCAGTGCCTACTTTGACGTGACCTTCAGGAGTGTGAAGCAGTGTGAGCATCTCCTGAAGGTATTTGAGGAGAAAGGAGCTGAAGGTCCCCTCTCCACCTTGTCTGCAACACCATTTCTCTTTCTCCCAGCACAGAGCAGCCGGATTGTTACAATCCACATGTATAACTCTCACATCCCAGCAGCAGATGACCTGGTTGTGCTGGGAAGATGTATACAGCTAGAGGGAGGTAGCACCAATGTAGTGGATCCACTCTGAACCTGGACCAGCAAGCGGCAGGTTAAGGTGACCATAAAGGTGGATGCTACTGGGAACATCCTCTATCCGCCCTCCAGCTTTATGACTGTAGGGAGCTGAGACTTTGTGACATACACAGGGCAGCCTAGAGTGTGCTGAACCTGCTAGCAGACCGAACAGTGACCCTCTGCAGTTACTGCAAACAGGAGGGGCACCTGACTAAGGACAGCAAGGAGCTGCATACAGGGTGGAGAACCAGGCCATCTCTAAAAAGGTCTATGTAGCCAGGGGGCCTCCATGTATGCTTCGATGTCTGGATGTGGCAATGTGAGGCACAGGCCCCAAAGGACAATAAGGTATTATCTTCCAGGAAGAAAATTGAAATGAGGGGCATCCAGAAGGAGGTGCAGGATGGAGAGGATGAAATGGTAGCCAGTGCGGAAACACAACAAGCGACTCAACCTCCATCTTAACAGATGGAATCAATGGAAGAGGAAATTAAGGGAACAGGATAGTGGTAAGAATGAGAAACAACCAGAAAAGGGAAATATGTTGACACCCAGCCCCCCCCCCCCCCCCCCCCTCCCGACCCCAATACCCCTCTCACACTGGTTCCACAGCAAACTGAAAAGAGGCAGCTGCATGATGGCTGCTCCTCTGATGATAAAGGTGTGCAATAGGATGGCCACCAGCGAAACAAAAGGCACAGCACTAGAGAAGGACAAGATTATCTCACAACTGGGAAACACAAAGTATTGTGAGGGGCCTGGTGAAGTCCAACCTCCAGCCATCAAGAACCAAAAGGTACTCATCAAACCACAATTCCAGGCAACCGGGAGCGGCGATGGTCCGAATTAGGGGCAGAGTACAACTGAATGTCGATCAAACTCCAAACCACAACTTCCTGGCTCTGTTCTTACCTGATGACACTGGATCAGGCAATCTCCCCAAGAAGGAACTCCCCAGGATGCTACCTCAGTGCTCAGAGGGTCCAACAGTTTGCCCACACCACTAGGATGCAGGGAGTCCCCCAGTGACAAGACCATAAGTGAACAAACAGTGGGTCTATGGGTAGTTCTATAAACTCTGAAAAGAGGTTTTAAAGTTCCCAGCATTAATGTGCTTAATGTTAAAGCTACTAGGTGTTGTGTTTCCATGTTGACTTGCCTGGCCATCCTCAACGTGGACCTCCTGTTTCTGTTGAAGTTCGGGATACTGCGCCTCGGCAGCTACAGGAAATGGCCGAGTTTATGGAACCACGGGCCTTCATTTTGCTCAGGGAAAATGATAGCCGTTTCTCCGGCCTGGGTGTTCTGTTGTGAGGAGGCAACTTCACCATCTCTGAGGATAAGGAGGAGGTGGGTGGGCGTCTCCTTGTAGCAGACGTTATGTACAGACACACCCCCCCGAGACAAATTAATGTGTACACCCCAGTGGTACAGAGTGAGTGGCTGACCATCTTGCAGTAGCTCCCATTGCAGCTGGTGCCATCCAAGGCAGTCAGTCTGGCTGGAGACTTCAATTACATCATCACTGCAGATGGATGATCCAAAGGGGCTGACATCAAACTGATGCCACATTCAGATTCCTGATGGAAACAGTTAAAGTTGCCAAGCTGCACAATGTCTTCAGCAGCCCTCCAGATGGAGCAGAGTGTAGGTACACCTGGTCTATCTGCTCGAGGATAGATTTCCTGTTTGTGTCCCGCACATTCTTGGTCAGGTCCACCGACATCAAGTTGGTGTTCTTCTCTGACCACTGCCTCCTGCTGGCCACCTGTCACCTACAGGGCAACCAGTGTAGTAGCAAGGGAGTGTGGAAAGTGAATGTGAAACTGTTAACCCCAGAAAACATTGAGGAGCTCAAAAGAGATTACACAGGTTGGAGAATCATGAAGACCCTCTTTGTTTCCCACCAGTCCACCTGAGATGCAGTCAAGAGGACCATCAATAGGTTATTTATCCTCAATGGTGTTCGGAAGGTGAGAGAGAGAGAGAGAGACTTGGGAAAAGCTGCCCAAATTCCAGAAAAGCAAGCAGAACCTACTCCTGCTCCAGACGATGGGGGTCAATGTCCTGGAGCATCTCCAGTAGGTGAAGAGTCAGCAAGCCTCGCTGTTTGCCTCTGAGGTCTCCCAAGGTGAACAAAGAGAGCTCTGTGATCAGCAGCCTGAAGGAAGAAGGTTGCCTGGTCACATCATCTGAGTCTGACATTCTGAGAATCAGCAAATCCTTTTATGCCAGACTGTATGACACAAAGCCCACAGCCAGCGTGGCATCCCAGTCAGTCCTGTTCTTTATTGTGAAGGTCTTACTCAACAGCATGTGGGAGAGGCTGGACCAGCTATTGTCTCTGGATGAGCTGACCAAGGCCCTCGAGTTCTTGGATAAGTATAAAACTCCCGGAAGCGATAGGGGTTTACCAGCTGAGTTACATTCAGCTCTGTGTGACTTGATTGGGCAGGCACTGCTGGAAGTGTATGACAGTATACTTCTGGTATGTACCATGTGAGAATGAATGAAGAAAGGTATCCTCACCCTCATAATACAAGCAGAAAGGGGTGGGGGGGGAAGGAGGAAATTAGAAGTTGGCAACTAACTTTACTGCTCAATGTGGATTACAAAATCCTGTCTAAGGTCATTGTCAAATGGATCAGGTCTACTCAGGGATCGGTAATTCACCCCAACCAAACCTATCCTCTACCAGGCAGGATGATCTCTGAGAGCCATACGGTGGCACAGTGGTTAGCACTGCTGCCACACGTCACCAGAGACCCGGGTTCAATTCCCGCCTCAGGCGACTGACTGTGTGGAGTTTGCACATTCTCCCCGTGTCTGCGTGGGTTTCCTCCGGGTGCTCCGGTTTCCTCCCACAGTCCAAAAATGTGCAAGTTAGGTGAATTGGCCATGCTAAATTGCCCATAGTGTTAGGTGAAGGGGTAAATGTAGGGTAATGGATCTGAGTGGGTTGCGCTTCGGCGGGTCGGTGTGGACTTGTTGGGCTGGAGGGCCTGTTTCCACACTGTAAGTAACCTAATCTAAACAGCCTCCTGCTCCTCAGGGATATGATCGCCTACATGACGGACAACGAGGTGGACTGTCTGCAGGGTATGCTTGGATTCTGTGTATCACCACACACTGCCCATGAAGTGTCTGCAGGGTAGTGATTATCGCATCTCCTCCTGCAATGTGCCTTTGCAAAAAGAAGTCAGTAGAGACTTCCTCCCAAACACTTCTGTGACTCAGTGCTTTAAAAGTCTGTTCCCTGGGATGCACACTTATACAAACATCATCTGTGCCTGGAAGACCATCAACTCGGTGAAAGACTGTTTGGTTTGCCCAAAACATGTGGTCTTCCAGAGAAAGGAGTTGATCTTGGTTGAATGTTGCAGTATGGCACATTCCAAGGTCGGAGATCACATGTTGAGAGACACACAGAAGCTTGGGGCAGCTGCTGCCAAGACACAGTGGGGAAATACCTTAGCGTCGAAAGTATTTCTGCCAGATTATAATGGGGGTTCCCTCAGTTATCAGACTCTACTGAAGCCTCAGCTACATGTAAATAGCACCTAGTACCTTGTATTATTAAAAAACACCTTTGGATTAGTTATGTCTATCAAGAAAGTCAAACACTTCCCCCGACCCCTTTCTGCTTGTATTGTTTCTCCCCATGTGTAAAAGCTACACGGATTTGAAATGCTTTAGTAACTGTGTATGTGTGTAAAGATTTATTTTTCATGAATAAAGTATCCTTTTTAAAAAAAAATAATATTTTCTGTCTGCAGGCTTTTCACAGTGGTGGGTATGTCAATGTGACCTTCCAGAGTGTGAAGCAATGTGAGTGTCTCCTGAAATTATTTCAGGAGAAAGGCAGTGTGGATCCTTTCTCCTTCCTGTCTGTGGCATCATTGTTCATTGTCCCAGTACAGTATTGCCAGGTTATTGCAATCCATATATATAACCAGGCAGCAGATGTCCTGAACATCCTGGGAAGGTACATACAGCTTGAAGGAGGCAGCAACAATGTAGTAGACCCCTTTGGAATCTGAACCAGCAAGCAGCAGGTCAAGGTGGACACGAGTGGGAACATCCTTCACTCTCCCTCCAGCTTTGCAATTGGAGGGAACCAAGGCTTTCTGACATACGTGGGACAGCCGAGAGTGTGTCGAACCTGCAGGAGGTCAGGGCACATGGTGGAGGACTGCACAATGACCCTCTGCAGGAACTGCAAACAAAAGGGGCACCTGACATAGGACTGCAAGGAGTCCAAGAGCTGCAACCTGCGTGGGGCAGCAAGCTATAAAGGAACAACAACGGTTTATACATTTTGAAAAGACAGTGCTAATTTGTTGGCAACTAGAATCTGATTGGTAGAGGCATTGTCATGGAGAATGTACCAGCTAGGTCAATTTAGCTGCCAATTCTTATAGAAGTCTTCATAAAAAGTTCCATTGTGTTGTGCACTTTTAAGCAATACATGAACTGAAAGTTATAAAGCTCTATTGCTTAAGCATGGGTTTGCTTGTGAATTTGTTGTCAAGGTAAAATATACACATCAGGATTAAATGAGACAGTTCAATTATTCTAACTTAAAAGGAGAGTGAAGTAAGGTGGAAACTGCTATGCCACTTTACCATGATTCAGTAAGAAACACTGGAACTGAATGATAAGCTTGATCATGGTGCTGAAAAAAAGTTTTGGAAAATTCATCATTTTGCTTCAACTGGACAGAGTAATGCACAAGAACATTACAAACAAGCAATATAATAGCCTGTTTAACTGAAACTAATACCACCTTGTAAGTGAGCAAACATTTCATCATCAAGGCAGTGCTTATTTAACTTTTTTTGTTTGATGGAATTATGTACATCAAAAATGAAAGGAAAATATAAAGGAAAGCGTTTAGCATGTTTATACAGCAGAAGTAAAATCCAAAGGCAACAAACCATGTTCCTTCTTCTCTTCCCACAAAGCTTTTCAAATATTCATCTGCCTTGCAGCCAATCTCTCTCCAGTTCAAGGAAATGGTAAGACTGAGTGAAATGACCTAACAATGATGATCCAAGCCTTTTACAGAGTTAACAAAACATGTGAATGAGTTATTTACAGCTGATTTGTTCATATGCTCACCTGTATCTTGATATAATCACTTTTGGATAACCTCTTTGTGATATTGTTGTAGTTCTGTTCGCCGAGCTGGGAATTTGTGCTGCAGACGTTTCGTCCCCTGTCTAGGTGACATCTTCAGTGCTTGGGAGCCTCCTGTGAAGCACTTCTGTGATGTTTCCTCCGGCATTTATAGTGAACAGAACCACAACAATGAGCACCCGAGCTACAAATCTTCTCCCAAACTTTGAACTCTTTGTGATATATTTTGATTTGATATTCATATATTTGCATTTATTTCTTCAATACATTCAGATACATATTCAGAATTTGTTTCACCTGTACAAACTAATATTTTAAATATTTCAGTAGATTTTCCTATGTCATTTTGTTTAGGCTGGAGTAAAGGAACTTTTCAAATAGTTCATTTTCTTCACACACTTTGCCACATTCTCCTTAGAAATTAAAGTTTGGTAAACTATAATCAATTTTTATGGAAGCATATGTACATCCTTACTAATTTTATACAATTAGAAACAGAAAAAAATGGGTAATTGATTACCTCCAGTTATGAAGAAGGGTTACAGGACCCAAACTGTTAATTCTCTCCACAGATGCTGCCAGACCTGCTGAGTTCCTCCAGCAATTTCCATTTTTGTTACTGATGTCAACATCAGACACTTCTTTTCAATTGTGGTTAAGTTGAATCTAAGAGTAGGAAGTATTTGCATTGAAACAGGCTCTTGTTTATGAAGGATGCATTTCCATCGCAACATTGACATTGTTGCCAATTTATTCTCGTAATTTCTCCAGGTTGGCTCTGCACACATGTTAGGTAAATTCTCTTTCTGAGCACACAATTTACAAATGATCAAATTCTCCATTTCTCTTTCTTTGAAATCAATGTTAGAAGCATTGAGATGAGTAATTCTCTTTAGTGTATTTCTTTTCTGGGGATTCTTGTGACACGGTGTTAATGTCGCTTCCTCTCAGCCAGAAGGTCCGGTTTCAAATCTGATCTGCCCCAAAGATGTGCCACAGCATATTTAAATAGGCTGCTAAGAATAACTGTTCTTTTTCTGTCCACAATCCTGATTAGCACCATTGCCAATGCTAATGAGTTCATTGTTCAGTGGATTACTGGAATTTAGACAGTCCAAATATATGCAAAGCTCCTTAAGCTTTAGTAAACTCTTCTAGAGACTTTGCAAAAATTATTTTTATTACATTTAAATAGTTATTTGTATGACCACTTAAAGCTGAAATTAAACTTCTCCACGAGTCAATGTGATCTAAAGAAGCCTCCAAGTCACTTTGCCCTTCAGGTTGCATTTTTTTTTAAAAGCTTTTGGACTTTTTTCTACAAGTCACAAATAAGTTTACAAATAATTCCACAAACGATTCCTTGAACATAGAGGTTACTGATTTCTGGTCATGTGGTTATTAATCTTGCAAAAAAAAAACAAAACAGTAAAATAAAAACGTGCTGGGGGTCAGTTAACACCAACTTGCTCTGTAGAAAAAACCTTAAATCTATTTGAATGCAATAGAGTTAAGAAAGACATGTTGTTTAAAAACAAATTTATGTTGATGCTTGTTGGATATGGAAAACACTTGATTGTGGAGTTCCTAAGTTGAAGCTGATGCCTCTCAGCTATCATGATAAACTAGACCAATGCATCCCATGAGGCTTGTAGTTATGGATCTTGTTTATTATCTGTCACTTTGAGTGTCTTTCTATGTTGTAATGTTAAACAACTCCGTAAGTTACTTTCACTTCCATATTGCAGAACTTCACTGCTGCCCTGTTAAACATCAAAATGTCTGATTTGCTGACTGAGATCAACACCACAGACATGAGCCTGTTAGCTCAATCATTACCTGTTTTTTTCATCAGCTATTGTGACAGCAGGTCTCCATTTGCAACTTCGCCTCTGTTATTGGAAACTTTTACGGCTAAAAAAAGCAAACCTAATCATCAAATAGTACAGAGATCAATAGATTGGCACTGGGATTTGTAGGTGACAAATGAAAATGAAGTTCTTTTTAAAAATGTTGGGGTGAGCAATTCACTAATGAGGTGAGCATGTCACTGATCACTTGTTGAAAATGTGTTGCTGGAACAGCGCAGCAGGTCAGGCAGCATCCAGGGAACAGGAGAATCGACGTTTCGGGCATAAGCCCTTCTCCTCACTGATCACTTGTTACCCAGAAGGTGTTGTGATGATAGAATCTCTACAGTGCAGATCAAAGCCATTTGGCCCATTGAGTCTGCACCGAATCTGCAAAGATCATCTCACCCTATCCCGATAACCACACATTTACCATAGTTAATCCACCTAGACTGCACATTCCTGAATACTGTGGAACAATTTAGCATGGCAAGTCCACTTCACCTGCACATCCCTGGACTGTGGGAGGAAACTGGAACACCCTGCAGAAACCCACACAAATATGGGGAGACTGTGCAAACTTCACACAGACAGTCACTCAAGGCTGGGATCAAACTCGAGTCCCTGGTGCTGTGAGGCTGCAGTGCTAACCACTGAGCCAGTGTGACTGAGTCTCTTTCCTATGCAATTTTTAATCTTAACACACACAGACATCTGTCACCATATTTGAAAATCTGCAAGTTAAGCTTCAGGGAAATCTGTGCAGTCCTCCCTATAGGGACTTGTCGAAATCAGATTATGGTAGAGCCAAGAATCAGGCCAGTGCTGGAGTTTAGCAGCTAAAGGTAGGCAGCTTAATAGTGCAGGACACTGTAAAGGTTCTACTGCTTATTCATTGGGAGTCTTGGATAATTTCGTTATCTGGAGTGAAGTGAGGAGAATTCCAGTCTCCAGTGAAAGAACTTCCTGGTTTCAGACTGACTAATCAACAGAGAACTGTAATGGAGTACTGCAAAACTGTCTTGTTCAATCTAACAGCTTAGAAGCTTAAGCAGGTTTGACAAATTGGAATACAAGTACTACTTTAGCTACTTCAAGCAAAATACATGACATTATTCCACCTGAGGCCACCAGCATTACAAATGCTATCTCTCTTTCAACCTGATAGTAAGAAGATGCTCAATGTATATTTTTCAGCAAACGGCAAGTGCCCTGACAAGCACTTACTTCAATTTTCTGAATGGCTGCGTGAGCCTCTGAGGCTCATCTGTGGCACATCTTCCAGAATTAGAAGTCAATGCCACAACCAGCGTGTCAACTCTGATCAACATGTGCACAACATCGTCGTGGCTGTGCATATGTTCAGAATGGGTTTCCCAATGGCCATTGGGCTTCAAACTTCACTAACTGGATAAAACAAGTGGATTCCAGATGTCAGGTGCAAGTAACAGTCTTTGATATCAAGAGAGTGTTTGACGAAGTGGGGCATCAAAGAGCATTAGTAGAAATGAGGTCAGTGGGAATAAGAAGGGAATCACTACACTTGTTAGAGTCATATGTAGCACAAAGGAAGATGGTTGCAATTATTAGAGATTATGCATCTGAGGATGTACCCCCAAGTTTCTTGGGGTAATAACCTATGGGCAGCACTGTAGCTCAGTGGTTAGCATTGCTGCCTCACAGCAGAAACCCTGGGTTTGATTCCAGTGTTGGGTGATTGTCTGTGTGGAGTTTGCACATCCTTCCCGTGTCTGCATGGATTTCCTCCGGGTGCTCTGGTTTCCTCCCATAATACAAAGATGTACAGGTTAGGTGAATTAGCCATGCTAAATTTCCCATCATGTTCAGGGATGTGTAGGTTAGGTGCATTAGTTAGGTGTAAAATGTAGAGTAATAGGTTGGAGAATAGATCTAGGTGGGTTATTCTTCGGAGGGTCGGTGTGGACTTGTTGGGCGAAGGGCCTGTTTTCTTGATTGTTTTCACTGACAGTTCAAATCAGATTGTTTTAGTTATCATGTCCAGGGCATCATCAGGCATTCTGTGTTCCCAATAGGTTTTATTAGCTATGTCTTCAGAGACCATAAGACCATAACATAGGAGGTGAGGTAGACCATTCAGCCCACCAGAACTGGTTCACCTTTTAATGAGATCATGATAATCCTCAACTTCATTTACCTGTCTTTTCTCATATTCCTTGATTGCTTTGCTGATTAACTTCAACTATCACAGCCTTGAATGTAAATAATGATCTAGCCTCTACATACCTCTGCAGTCAAGAATTCTACAGAATCGCCCCACTCCGAAAGAAGAAATTCCTCTTCATCTCGATCTTAAATGGGTGACCCTTTATTTTGAGATTATGCCCCCTTATCCTTGACTCTCCCCCAATGGGTAACCACCTCCCTGCATCTAACCTGTAAAGTTCCCCAAGAATCTTGTTTGGTTCAATAATGTCACCTCTCATTCTTCTATCTAAAATGAATACAAGCCCAACTTACACAACCTTTTACCTCACAACAGTCCCTCCCCACCTGAGATTGAAATGGACCTTCTCTGGACTGTCTTCAGTGCCAATATGTCTCCTTAGATAAAGGGACAGAAACTATTCACAGTATTCCAGCTGTTGTCTGATTGGTGCCGACTATTGTTATAGTAAGTCTTCTCTATTTTTAAGAGCCATCCTTTTGAAATGCAGGTCAACAGACAGCTCTTGTGTCCAAAGGGACCCCTGCTAACTCTATTTTGAGGTATGAAGAGTTCGGAGAAATTGATTGGACTAGGATGAAAGCATCATAACAGTTCTCTGGGTATCTTGCACAAACACACATATTGATCATTTTGAGATTGCAAACAAAATGGAGTTTTTCAAAATGTACTCATTCACAGGATGAGAGCATAGCTGGCTAGGCAATCATTTATTGTTCATCTCTAATTTCCCAGAGGGTAGTTAAGAGTCAACCACATTGCTATGGGTCTGGAGTCGCATGTAGGCAAGGTAAGGATGGACATTTGCAAACTAGATGGGATTTTCCCAACAATTGACAATGGATCATCATTAGATTCTTCATTCCAGATTTTTTAAAAATTGAATTTAAATTCCAACATCTGCCACGGCAGAAATCGCATCTGTGTCCCAGAACATTACCTGGATCTCTGGTTTAACCTTCGAGCCGTTATACCACTCGGCCATTGCCTCCCCTAAATATCTCCATCTGAGTCTTGGGAGGAGCAAATCAAGGGCTATGGTGACTTTGACAATCACTGCAATGTGTGCCTTCCTGATTTACTTGGAGGGTCATCGTCAAGAAGGCTGCAAACATCAGCAACCACTTCAGCCTCTTGATGAACTCGTGTGGAACATGTTCAGGAAGTTGATCTTCCTCCTGTGAACTCTGTGTTGGGGTTATCATCTCTTGCCAGCTGGAACTATGTGCTCATCTGTCCTGTCCTTCAAAGCAGCAGGTAGGTAAGGAGAATGTGCTCTGGTGGATTTTGGTGCTGCTTTTGCTACTGTCACTCCTTTTGAGGTCCCAAAGCAGCATAAGGATCATTTATGTGAACAAAACTTCAACAAGTGGAAAGTGTAGACCAGACACACTAAAATTGGAAGTAGAATAAATAAAGTTCAAAGTATGAAAGTCTCAAATGTTGTGGTAGCAAATGCAGAACAAGTCACGTAAACCAAGTCCGTGCACTTATGCAAAAATGCAGGAGCGATGTCTAGTATTTGCAAAACTTATATTTGTTCAGTCAAATTCTGCTTTTTCTTTCCCTTGATTTTATAGGCGAGTTTCACAAGGTTCAGGAATATCATGCACATGGAATTAAAATTCAAATCTGCTGCTCTAAAAAAAAAGCACTTTACATATTATAAGTGATAACCTGCCTCTACCATGAAAGTTTCCACAGTCAGCTGAACATGCTAAAGGCAGAAATCAGATGGTTACTGCGGGCTTTCTAACATACTGCAAATCCCTTTTCACCAACTGACTGCTTCAAAATGCAATCATTTTCCAAGTTAAGATGCCTTCCAAAGAGTATAAATGGAGTAGTAGTTGCAAGTACAGAAATCACTAAATGGAGGAATGCAATCTAATAAGGATGGTAAAAATAGCAACAAAACACTAAGGTTCATTGATAGAGGGATAGAATTAAGACATGAAGAAGTTATGTTAAACTGTGAACTTAGACCATATATAAAGCAAGGCTTTAACTCATTTAAAACCCATTTACTTATGCATTGTTAAAATCAGACCATCAGAATGCTGGTCTCCACATTGTACAAGAGCTGACAGTTCTGGAAAAGGTGTAAAATTAGTTTTCAATTGTGATAAGAGATCTGTGCAATGACACATATTAGCAAAGATTGAATAGGCTCAGGCTTTTTTCTCTAGGAATGAGGAAGGCAAGCAATAAACTTGCAGTTGGCTTTAAGATTATAAGATACACAGGGAAGAGCTCTTACAAGGGAGTCAAAAACTGGTGGTCATCAGTACATAATAATAATTAACAAATCCAATGAGGAACCTTGGATTAATTTCCATACCTATAGAATCATATGAATAGGGAATTTGCTATAAAAAGGCAGCAGTTGTGATTAACATCAAAAATGCATTATGAAAGTACTAGATAACATAAAGGGGAAATAGAATACTGTAGTAGGTTATATTGATAGAGATACATAAAGAGGTTTAAGAAGACCATTCGCCTATAAGACAATAAGTTATAGGAGCAGGAATAGGCCATCGAGTCTGCTCCACCATTTAATTAAATCATAGCTGATCCAATAATCCTTAGCTCCACTTTCCCACCTTGCGACCACAAACCTTGATTCCATTGCTAATTTTAAAAAAATGTCCACCTCAGCCCTGAATATACTTAATAAAAGCGCGTTTTGAGAAGATTTGTAGCTCAGGTTGAGGTTCTGGATGTAGGTTTGCTCGCTGAGCTGGAAGGTGCATTTCCAGACATTTCGTCACCCTACTAGGTAACATCTTCAGTGGGCCTCCAGGCGAAGCCTCCACCCGGAGGCTCACTGATGATGTTACCTAGTAGGGTGACGAAACGACTGGAAATGAACGTTCCAGCTCAGCGAGCAAACCTACATCCATACTTAATAATCTGGCCTCTGTAGCCCTGTGATAAATAATTCCACAGATTAAATTACGGAGAGAAGAATTCCTCCTCATCTCTGTTTTCAGTGGGCAATTTCTTATTCTGAGATTATTCTATCTGGTCCTTGACTCAAATCCTTTCACTGGATACAGGCTACCCACCAAGAGACAATCAAATCAATGGTCAAATTTTACATCAAAATTATTCAAGGAATTTATGGATATTTTAGGAATAAAACAACTCAAATTCACGATGTACCATGTTTCTCTGCATTGCCTCCAAGGCCAGTATACCTTTCTTTGGATTAGGGGCCCAAAACTTTTCACAGTACAGAGGAATGTCGATTATCTGAATATCAATTATCCGAATTATCTGAATATCAATTATCCGAATCAAGGTTCCTCTGTATACCATCTGGGCTTTGACAAGTTACTTATTTAGTTTCAGCAAGACCTTCCCATTTTTATACTCCGCCCACTTTGGAATAAAGACCAACATTTCATTTGGCTTCCCTATTACCAACTAAACCTCGATGCTAGAGCTTTGTAATTCATGTACAAGGACCCCTAAATCAATCCAGTTAAATAATATTCAGCTCCTCCATTTTTCCTGTAAAAATACATAGCCTCACATTTTTCCACATTTTTTGCCAAGCTTTTGCCCACTCATTTGTATATCATGTAGATGTTGTTTATGGGGATCAGAAATATTGACGTGGACCTGCTGATTTGTCTGTACTGTGCATTCTAATTCCAGACCTGAGAGCAACCATGGGTGATCTACTGGAGTTAATCAAGGAGTTCATCAATAAAACAATTGAAATGATATGAAAGAATAAAACTCTATTATAAAATTCCGGAATTCTCTTCCAATACATTGGCCTGCTGCCCCCCACTATCTACAAAACACTTCTCTAAATATAGCTCTCAATATTTTTGTTCATTTCCACCAATTCACAATTACTTGGACATTACATCTGAGAGACCTCGGTGCACAAAAGTGGCCAAATGTTTGTATTGTTTACCTCGTTTCTTTCCTTACTGAGCACTTTATGTTTATAATTGTCACTGTAAAGTATTCAGCACAGATATTACTGGCTCACTGTCTGTCCCTTAGAAGTGCACATTCATTCAGTTGTTTTTGATTTTAATCTTTTTAATATTTACCCTGAACATAAAAATAACTCATCTTTCATGTGAGAGTGAGATTGATTCCCTCTATGCCTTTTCACACTCTCTTCTATGTAATCTAGTTGATGATAAATGCACTAGAAGAGACAGATGAGCTGTTGTGTTTTACTTTTAGAGGGGGTGACCAACAATGAGTCCCAGCTGCAATCTGCCAAAGCCGATTATATGCAAGACTAGTCACTTGAAGTAATTGCCACAGGTAAACCTAAATTAATCATAGTAGTGTAAAGTGAATACTTTAACAATAGGCTGCTTAATTTGTGGAATATTAGAGCCGATGAGTTCTAGGTTTACTATAAGTCATTCAGTACAAACCAACAGAGTGCAGGGTTATCTTGGGAGAAAGAATTTATGGAAATCCCCTTTAATTTTTAAAAAATGTAAATTTTATTGATGACCAAGTGATACTGTTGAAGAAAAAAGCACACAATGGTGTTTAAAATCTCATCATTTTGTCAAATATTTGTTATTTAATAAAGGACAAGACAGACCAGCCTTTTTTAGTAATGAAGGAGACTGTTGTTTATTCATAACTTCTGTTCAAAGTTGCACTGAGATTCAGGGCCAGTATTAAATAAATTAATAATAACTAAATATTTCAGCCTATCACCTACATTATATATTTGAAAAGCCATTTTCTTGTACCAAATGCACATTCTCATCTTTAATGACAATATCGCATTGTTCTTGAATATTTTTCTGGACACTACAACATACTAATTATTCTAGCAGCATATGGTAACGCAATGTGTATAAAAGAATTTTAAAAGAATACAGGTTTTTTTCCTGCAAGAATCACAAAATAACAGGGAATTACTGTCAATGTTGTGTTTGTTTTTGTAATAACTTTATACCGTTCTCTTGTCTCTGTTACTTCCCAAGCTGGGCATTTATTCAAACACTTAAAAAATTTAACTAATTCACCTTCATAACTCGTTCAATGTCCTGGCCTCAGCTGTTCTGTATTACCCATGACTAACATAAATCCCCAAACAAATTAGTGTAATGTGCATTGGTGTCCATTATTTTGACATCCACAGTAATTTGATAGTTTTCCTCAGCAATTTCTGTAATTTTTTTGAATGGGACATGACAGCTTTAGCCAGAGGGACTCAACTATAACTTATATTTAGTTAATTAACAAGGGATTATATACAAACCTTCGTCTCCTCCGAAGTACAGCTAAGTAGGTACCCTGGGTTTGTCTGCAAAGACTACTTAAATATCAAGAGAGTCCAAAGCTGTTGCAGTCACATGCTGAGTCTTTTGTTACAATATGTACATTCTAACATATTCTCTGTGATGAAAGCAGGAGAAGCAGTACATATCAGCTGTTCCTGACAACTGCTCACCAAATATCAATAATTTCTCTAAGACTGATTCATTATCTGAGTAAAGGTTAGTAGACAAAATCAATGTTATACAATTACAGCACTAAATTCTACGACATATTTAGTTCAATCATTGCTCAAAAAGTGAAACAATTGGAAAAATAAGTAGAATTTGAAATGAACAAGTACTTTGTTGTTTTGTGAATTCAGCGAATAAAGGTAAAGTCTGTACTGTTCACAAAACATTTGAACTTTGTCATTGCCACACATGGGATATGAACATAAACCAATGTTTTTCAACCATGGTTTTAGTGAGATTTGAACATTAAATACGTTTATCAACATGTATGTACCAGTAAGAATTGTAAAAATAAAATTCTCAACCTGATTAATAAATGGGAAAATGCTGAGTCAAAATGGAACTTGGAGTTCTGTTTGCTTCTGATGAGATTTCCCTGTTTTATTTTGTTCATCTTCATTGCTTTCATATTCACTTTCATATCTGACTGGGACAGGATTTTGCATTTCAGTTTGGAGCTTTGATGACAGGGTCAAATGTGGGTTGAGACTCTGTGTTGTATGGGTGACTTGCCAGTGATTTTGCCTTCGTGGCCCATAAGGTGCCACAAGGGACATTCACTGTCCAATTAAGAGCAAAGCCTTCAAGATAATAACAGGCAAAGACAGCATAGATAAATATAAACTATTTCCACTGGTTGGGGGTTCTAAAAGTAGGTATCCAGTCTGAAAATTAGGGCCAGACCACTTAGCAGAGATTTTAGGAAACACTTTTCCACACAAAGGGTGATAAATGTCTGCAACTCTCTTCCACAAAGGGAGGTTAACGCTAGATCAGTTTTCAAATTTATCAATCTTAAAAATTTTGTTTAGACAAAGGTATTAAGTCATGTGGTGCAAAGGCAGGGTATATGGAGATAGGTCACAGATCAGCCATGATCTCATGAATGGTGGAACAGGCTCAAGGCGCTAAATGGCCTACTCCTACTCCAGGGTCCAATGACAAATGCGCTATCCTATGAAAAAGGGTGGGGGCCAGTAGGTGTGCCAGTATTGAAGGAGATGCCTTGTACCATTGCAGGTGAAGGAGACGGAACGTGCCTTTAATTTGAGATGCATTCTTAAATTTAAACAAATATAAAATTTTTATAAACTCTCCATTACTGCTAGGGCCACAATATGGAGGGGAAAGTCCTGAATATGAGCTCTGATCAGGTATGTTGAACAGAGTGGGACTGTAGAGATTGGCTGGAGCACTACGACCATCTTTTAATGCTACCAATGACTGGGGGTAAGAATAGGCCATTCAGCCCCTTGAGCCTGTTCCACCATTCATGAGATCATGAATGATCTGTGACCTAACTCCATCTACCTGCCTTTGGACCACATCACTTAATACCCTTGTCTAAAAAATGTAATTTTAAGATGGATACATTTGAAAACTGATCTAACATTAACTTCCCTTTGTGGAAGAGAGTTCTAGACATCTACCAAACTTTGGTGGAAAACATCTCTACTAAGTGGTTTGACCCTACTTTTCAGACTGGATACCTACTTTTAGAACTCCCAACCAGTGGAAATAGTTTATATTTATCTATTCTGTCTTTTCCTGTTATTATCTTGAAGACTTTGTTCTCAATTGGTCAGTGAATATCCCCAGTGGTACCTTATGGGCCACAAAGGCAGAATCACTGGCAGCTGATTGTCACCCATACAACACAGAGTCTCAACCCATATTTGACCCTGTCATCAAAGCTCCAAACTGAAATGCAAAATCCTGTCCCAGTCAGACATGGTCACTTCAGCCTCTAAGCCATGGTCTTATTTAGCCGATTAATTAGTTTAATAGGGTTCCCACCATTTATGGACTGATAACTGTTCCGCCCTCAGTCTGGCCATCAGCAAAATGGCTCAGGAGTGTGTTGGTGCCAGAAAGTGGAATGCTAGATAGTGGCCCAAAATTAGTCAACTTCCTTTCTCCATTCCCATTCCCATATCTGATTGAAAATTCTAGACAGCCACGAAGACCCACATTCATAGCCACCTTTTCTTTCCTCAGCATCTGTCACATAAACTTCAACTAAGATTCCACCTTCATGTTTTGGATCCACTCTGATTTAAGATGACTCCAAGGTATTTGGTATTATTTGAGCCACTGCCCTTACAACACCTGAGATTCTTGCTTGTCTTAATATTCTGTCACATGAATGTTCTCAACATTTCTTTTAAACAACATTCGTTCACTGCCTAACACATCTGGTCCAAGGTTCTATTTCATTCTTTGCCTCATCTGTCGCTTCAGCATAAAGCATTTCTTTTCTTCTTTTCAGGTATGAAGGACCACGAGTTTCAACCATTCATGGATACCAAAGTCACTTGTGATCCCTCTTTTCCTTTACCTTACTCTGACTCCAGACCTGATTCCAATCTCCATTGTTAGGGACAGATGAACAAATATAAATGCTATGCCCACTTCCACTGCTAACTTCAGTATATGCTGTTCGTACTCTTCAAGTTTCTCCACCTTCATTGCATTTTCCTGGATAGAGCACCTTCCATGCCAATGCTTCCAATAGGTTTTTCTACATCTAAAACCAAGTACTCCCCCATTTTGACTGAGAGGGTGCTTTGACTACAGATAACTTCAACTTGTACCATGAAAGCCTGATTACTATAATTGCCCCTTAAAGGGATTCACAAAGCTCACAACTCGAGCCTGTTTGCTCAGACAGAAATAAAGCCTTACTCTGCCTACTCAGAGTATGGTCATTTCCCATTTCTAGTGCTCGTGTACAAGCGATATGGGTATGGACAGGAACACAGGGTTGCATTTGGCACAGAGCCTCACACTCAGTCTGGTAATCAAGCTGCTCCCAAACCTTATGTTTCTTTCTTCCTTGTTTTCCTTCTGAGGCTCATCAGTACTGAGCTTCCAAACATTCCCTGAAATAGTTTTGAAATACAAAATCATCTCTGAACATTGCCCTGATACCCAGGGCCTACAGCACAGCTATGCTAACCATCATGCTGCATTATCCCCTCTCCCATTGATCCCAAGACCCTAAGATATAGGAGAAGAAATGGCCATGTGTCCCATCAGGTCTGCTCTGCCTTTTCATTATGGCTGATGTGTTTCTCAACCCCTTTCTCCTGGTAACCCTTGATCCCCTTATCAATCAATAACCTATCTATCTCTATTAAATATCCTCAATGACTTGGCCTCCACAGCCTTCTGCCGCAATTAATTCTACAGAGTAACCACCCTCTGGCTGAAGAAATTTTTCCTCATCTCAGTTCTAAGGAATCTTCCCTTCATTCTGAGGTCATGCCCTTTGGTCCTAGTCTCCCTTACTATTGGAAACATCTTTTTCGTGTCCACTCTATCCAAGTCTTTCAGCATTATATAAGTTTCAATCAGATCCACCCTCATTCTTCTCAACTCCATCCAGTACAGAATCAGAATACTCAACCACTCCTCATATGACAAACCCTTCATTACTGGGGTAATTCTTGTAAGCCTCCTTTTCACCCCTTCCAATGCCAGCACATCCTTCCTTAGATACAGGGCTCAAAATTGCTCACAATATTTCAAATGCAGTCTAACCAGGGTCTTACACACCATCAGCAGTATAATTCTAATCCTGTATTCCAGCCCTCTTAAAATGAATGCTAATGTTGCATTTACCTTCCTAATTATCTATTGAATCTCCATGTAACTTCAAATGAATCCCAAATGAGGACTCCCAAGTCCCTTTGTACTTCAGATTTCTGAAGCCTTTTTCCACTGAAAATTGTTCAAATCTCTGTTCTCACGACCAAAACGCACAATTTCATACTTTCCCACACTGTATTCCATCTGTCACTTCTTTGCCCACTCTCCTAGCCTATCCAAGTCCTTCTGCATCTTCCCCACCCCTTCAACACAATGTGTAACTCCATCTGTCTCTATATCTGCAGTCATAGCATTAATGCCCTCAGTTTGTTCATCCAGATTGTTAATGTGTAACAAGAATTTTTGTGGTCCCAACATTAATTACTGTGGAACTCCATTAGTCACTGGCCATTCTGAAAAAGATCCTCTCTTCTTCTGCTACTCAGCCAATCCTCTATTGACACCAATACGTTGCCCTTCACACTGTGGGCTTTTACCTTATTTAACAGTCTTCTGTGCAGCACCTTGTCAAAGGTCTCCTGGAAATCTAATTGGATGATGTCTATTGGCTCTTCTTTGTTAATGTGCTTGTTATTTCCTCAAAGGCAACAGCATGGTGACTCAATGGTTAGCACTGCTGCCTCACAGTGTCAGCAACCCAGGTTCAATTCCAGGGCAAGTGTGTGGAGTTTGCACATTCTCCCTGTGTTTGCCTGGGTTTCCTTCGGGTGCTCTGGTTTCCTCTCACAATCCAAAGATGTGCAGATTAGGTGAATTGGCCATGCGAGATTGCCCATAGTGTTCAGGGATGAGTAGGTTACGTGTGCTAGTTGGGGGTAAATGTATGGGAATGGGTGACTCTTCAGAGAGTTGGTGTGGACTTGTTGGGCCAAAGGGTCCATTTCCACACTGTAGAGATTCTATGAAAGATCAGACATGATCTCCCCTTGATGAAGTCACGCTGACTCAGCCCTATTTTACCGCGCACTTCCAAATATTCCACGATTTTATCCTTTACAATGGACTGAAATCTTAACAACCATAGTCAGGCTAACCAGTCTATAGTTTGATGTCATCTGTCTTCCTCCCTTCTTAAACAAGGATGTTAAATAGCCATTTTTCTGTCCTCTGAGACCTTTTCTGACCTCAGTGATTCCTGGAAGATCACCATCAATGCCTCCACAGTCTCCTCAGCTATGTCCTTCGAATGCTGGGATGTAGTTCAAAGTTGTGAGTCCTGGGTGAGTTGTCCACCTTCAGACCTTTCAGCTTCCCCAGCACATTCTCTTTAGCGATGGCCACTGCACAACACCTCTACCCTCTGACTCTCTTGAAGTCCTGGTATGCTGCTGGTGTCTTCCACTGTGAAATTTGATGAAAAGTATTTTTTCAGTTACTCCACCATTTCTTTGTTTCCTCAGTATCACTTCTCACTCCTCATTTTCCAGCGGTCAGATGTCCACCCTTGCCTTTTAAATATTTTTTTAAACTCTTGAAGTCTTCAGCTACATTATTAATTGCTTACTCTCATATTTCATCTTTTCCCTGTTATTGCTTTTTTAGTTGTTCTCTGCTAGTGTTTAAAGGCTCCCCAATCTGATGGCATACCATTAACCTTCAGCACATTGTAAGCTTTCTTGTTTGTTTCTATTGCTGTCCCTGATTTCTCTTGTCAGCAATGGTTGCTCTGGATTCCCCTTAGTTTATTTCTTCTTCTTTGGGATGAACTTCTGCTGTGCCTCACAAATTACCCCCAGAAACCCCTGCCATTGCTGTCCCACTGTTTTCCCTATTAGGCTCCCCTTCCAATCAGCTCTGGCCAGCTCCACCCTCATGTCCTTCAGGTTACCTTTACTCAATTATAATACTGTTAGATCTGTATCCAGCTTCTGCCTCTCAATCTGACAGTGAATTCTGTCATAATGGTCACTGCTCCCAGGGGTTCCATCACTTTAAACTCCCTAATTATGTCTGCCTCATTGCACATCACATCCAGAATTGTCTGTTCTCTACTGGGCTTTATCACAAATTGCTCCTAAAAGAAAAATCTTGTTGACATTCCACAATTTCCTTTTGTTGAGATCTGATACCGAACCTGGTTTTCCCAGTCCACCTGCATATTGAAGTTCTCATGATTATCGTAATTATGTCTTTCTAACATGCATTTTCTATCTCCAGATTTATTTTCTTCCTCACACCCTGACTACTGTTCAGAGGCCTTCATTTACTGTTCCCCAGTTCTACCCACACAGATTCTACGCCTTCTGATTCCATAACTTCCTTCATCGATCAAATTTAGTTACTTACTAAGGAAGCAATCCCGGTCCCTCTGCCCACCTGCCTGTCTTTCCAAAAGGATGTGTTTCCTTGGATATTTAGTTCCCAGCCCTGATTTCCTTGGAGACTCAATTTGATACCCACAATACAGTACCTGTCAATTTCCATCTGCTCCTTTACCTTGTTTCGTACACTGTGCATTTAAGTACAACACCCTCTGTCCTGAGTTGACTGCTCCACTTCTCATAGTCATCTCCTTATCTACTGTGCCTGAAGTTAGATTTCTGACCCTTTCCATATTCTCTCTCTTATTACTTGGGCCCTTTGTGCTTGCATCGATGGTTCCAAACATCTTTGTGAAGATAAGACTTAGACTTTAAAATCTGGATGTTTTTCTTACCTTTTGGCTTTCTTTTATTTTGGCTTTGTAACCAAGATGGCGCTGGAGAATGATAACTTTGTACTTTCCACTGTACTCATGTTTTCCTTTACTTTCATACATGTGACAATAAAATCTAAATTTAAATCTAAATTTAATCACCTCTGCTGAGCATCCCCCGCCTCCGCCTTTAACTTTTTCCATAATTTTCCAAGTGGTTGAACCCATTCCTTCAGTTTGAAGTACTATTCACAGCCCTAGTTATGTGATTCTCAGGACTCTGGTCCCAGTCTGATTCAGGTGGAGCCCATCTCATTGGAACAGCGCTCTCCTTCCCCAGTACTGGAGCCAATGTGCCATGAACTGGAATCCATTTCTCCCACATCAATCTTTGAGTCACACATTTACTTCATCAATCTTGAAAACCATGTGTCAATTTGCTCATGGCTCAGGTAGTAATCCAAAGATTATTACTTTTTTGGTCTGTTTCTTAATTAGCTCCGCACTGCTCAGTTTCCCTCCTCTCTCGTTGGTGCCTCTGTGAACCATAACAACTGGGTCTTTCTCCTTAAATTCGAAGTTCCTCTGCAGCCCAGATGAGATACCCTGAACCTGGACATCATGCAGACAACACAGACTTTGGGACTCTTGATCTGATTTACAGACAGCAGTGTCTATTCAGAGTCAAAAACTGTGGTGATGGAAAAGCACAATAGGTCAGGCAGCATCCGAGGAGCAGGCGAGCCAATTTTTGGGCATAAGCACTTCATCAGGAATGTGGAAGTGGAAAAGGGGAGTGAGAGATAAATAGGGAGGTGGAGGTGGAGGTGAAGTGGGGGGAAGGTAACTGGGAAGGTGATAGTGGATGCATATGAGGGGTAATTGGGATAGGTTGGTGGGGAGGGTAGAGCAGATAGGTGGGAAGGAAGGTGGATGGGTAGGAAAGTTCAAGAGGGCGGTGCTGACTTGTAGGGTTGGATCTGGGATGAGGTGGTGGGAGGGGAGAATTTTGAACCTGGTGAAATAGACGTTGAGGGTATCAAGGCAGAAGATGAGGTATTCTTCCTCCAGTTGGTGGGTGGCTTTGATTTGGCAGTGGAGGAGGCCTAGGACTCGCATGTCCTTGAGGAGTAGGACATAGTGTCATGGTCAGTTTGCTCACCTTCCCTACAGACTCTGCTCTCAACCACAGAGGGAGCTAGAATTTCAAATCTGTTATTCGGCATGCTAAAGGGCTGAGGCTCCATCAGCACTACCTCCTGGATCCCTCTTCACACCTCACTCATAGTCACAACCTTCTGTCCCTGATCACTAACTGAATTCGAGGTGGTTAAGCTAAGGGTTGTGCCTACCTCCTGAAACACAGTGTCCAGGTACCTGTGTCCCCTCCCTGAAGTGTTAGTGCTGGAAGCTCAGATTCCAGTTCATCAACTCTGAGCCAGAGTTCCTCAAGCCACCAGCACTTGCGACAGAAGTGGTAACTTTGAACCATAATGAGGTCCACCAGTTTCCATATCATGCAGGTACAACATATTGCCTGGCCCATTTCTGTTTTATTTATTTAGTTCTTAATTTGATTTTTAAAAAATTTCCTACTGGTCTTTTAGCTTGTAAACTATAAATATTTCCCCTATTTACATTCAATATGAAATTAACCTCTAATTAGTCATTATTCACAACTAATGAACTTACCATTTTCCTGTGATGTCAAATGCTGTTTTGAGCTGGGCCCCAATCCAAGGATTCAATATCTCCTGTCAAAAAAACCTGACAAATTATGAGCCAAAAAAAAGGCAAAAAGTATCTCTTCCCATCTGCACTGAATTCCCACACCTGCCTCCAAATTCCCCAAATCGTTTAATCTAAAATACCCGCTGATGCTAGAAATCAAAACAAAAACAGAAATTGCTGTAGAAACTCAGCAGGTCTGCCAGCACCTGTGGAGAGACAGCAGAGATAATGTTTTGGGTCCAATGACCTTTCTTCAGAATTGTCTTGTTAACTCTGCTGTCTCTCCACAGATGCTGCCAGTTTTTTTCTCAGTTTCTATCTGCAATTTCTGTTTCTGTTCCTATTAAGGCCCTTTTCAGGCTTCTGTGTCTCAGTCAGCTGAGTCAGCTACTTCATTAACCCTTTTTTAGCGAGACTATTGAATTTTAAACATTTAACATGGGGAAAGAAAGGAAAGATTTACCAATTCTATTCCCATGCTGCCTCCTAATTCCCTAAACTATATACAGTACTCCCTCAAGCGATGCTTCACTCTATGTGTGATTCCTCCTTCCAGTCTGTGCACATATTGAGGTGAGGGTTATAGTGACTATCAATGAGGAATTGTCACTTAACCCAAAATATTAACTCTGATTTCTCTCCACAGAATGCTGCCAGATCTGCCGAGATTTTTGAACAATTTCTGTTTTGAACTCTGACCATCTTCCCTCACCCGCTTGCACTAACCTCAACCCAGAACACCTCTAACCCTGCATGCCCTCTGCGTTGTCTAACCATTTACTCAGGACATTTCCCCAAGTCACCTGCATCAAATGGAACAATTAGGAGTAACACACTTTTATTTCCCATAATAACTGCCTTTCTCTCATTCAAAGAGGAAAGCAGCCCACAATGGGGCAGAAATAGGAAAGTTTGTAATGGGCTGCTCAACATTCAGTCCCTCACCCCTTATGTGGCAAGCATCCTGACTCTAACTGTCCTGAATAGTTGAAAGACCATGGGTCATGTCTGTGGTATTGGAAAAGCACAGCGGTCAAGCAGCATTCGAGGAGCAGGAGAATCGACGTTTCGGGCAAAAGCCCTTCATCAGGAATAAGCTGAAAGACCATGTTCAAGGTCTGAACTGGTGCCAGAAACTTCCCTAGACTTATTGGACCAGGATGCTCTGAGGGCAGGTTATCACCTTTCACTTGACAAATGACTGTTGACAACTACGACAAGCTTCCTGGCTTTGTGACTGCAATAAATGGCAAAGAAAAACAGCAGTCATGTGACTTAGTACCTCTGGCTGAGGGGGGTCAAGTTGCACATAGGTAGGGCAAGGCATTACAAGGCAGGGTTGCTGTATTTAGGAATATAGGAAACTCGATATTAATATGGTGAGTTGCAGCTTTAATGAGGCACTCAACACCTATGACACCCTTTGCTTGTCAATTCACTGATGCCTCGTAAGAAATTCACCTCACATCGTGACAAAAACAGAAAAGTTGGAGTTAGTTGCTCCAAATGTTGTATCAGACCTCACGCGATTCTGCCACAAATTGTGCCACAGCACTGCTGCCTGACAATGCCAGGGACCCAGGTTCGATTCCAGCCACCGACAACTGTCCTTGTGGAGTTTGCACATTCTCCCTGTCTGATGGGTTTCTTCCGAGGATTCCAGTTTCCTTCCACAGTTTGAAGATTTGCAGATTAGGTAGATTGGCCACATTAAATTACCAATAGTGTCCAGGTATGTGCAGGTTAGGATTAGCCATGGAAAATGCAGGGTTATGGGGATAGGATTGGGGGATGGATCTGGGTAGATGCTCTTCGGAAGGTCAGTGTAGACTCAATGGGCTGAATGGCCTGCTTCCACATTGCAAATATTCTATGAGTCCATTTCGCTCAGATCCCTATAAAGTTCCATGCAGAATCTCTGTAGCAGTCCACTATTTTAAAAAAAAACACATTTTCAAATTAAGGGGTATAAATAGTGTTTTGGGCTTCCAATTGTCAAATCAGTGGTACTTCAGATAGAATCTAGAAATATCCTTTGTCTGATTCTTTGAGCACAATTGTCTGGGTCTGGAAGCACTGGCTCTAGAGATAGAAAATGAACCTAGCTAGACCCCTCACACAACCCCCCACTAGTTGAAATTCCTAAGCAGTCCCTACCACAGACCTTATACTGTTTGAGCTGCAATTATTTCAGCTCCAAGCAGGTGAGAAAGAGTCGGCCCACCCAAATTATAAACCAAGCTGGCACGCTGTTGAATTTGGGGCCTACACTAGATTATGTAAGACCAAGTGACTGGACTTATGGTAGGAGGATAGCACCTGAGAGCTGCCATCCTCCTTCTTATGCCCTTTCCCTACTACCTCAACTGCAGAAACAATATCTTCCCCCAGGCCAAAACTTAATTATGCTATCAATTAGCTTCCATCTGGGGTTGTCTCCAACACCCACTGCCTACCTTTGATTCATTAGCTTTCTCCCCTGACTCTACATCCACTATTGTATAAATTTTCCACCTTGTGCCGAGAGTGTAGTGCTGAAAAAGCACAGCAGGTCTGGCAGCATCCAAGGACCAGGAGAATCGATGTTTTGGGCATAAACTCTTCATCAGGAATGAGGCCTCATTCCTGAGGAAGGGCTTATGCCTAAAATATTGATTCCCCTGCTCCTCGGATGCTGCTTGACCGGCTGTGCTTTTCCAGCACCACACTCCTGACTCTGATCTCCAACATCTGCAGTCCTCACTTTCTTTAAATTTTCCACTGTGCTCAACCACTCTCACTATTGCATATAACATTTTCCTTCTCACCCAACCCAATCCCCCATGCTGTAATCCTGTATCGCATCTGCACCACCTACTCACTCTCCTGGAACACTCACCACATTTTCTCCACCTGCAGTGGTGTTAACAGCTATGTCACCCACTTTCTTCTCAATCAATCCCTGCCTTTCTCTCAATGTAAGAGAAAACAGCCTCAGTGGTCAGGCAGGAAGAGCTAATGGGTGGTAGGATGACAAACATTCAGCCCCTCATACCTTGTGAAGAGAGCATCATGACCCTGTCCATCATAAGTGGCCACCTGCCCTTGCCCAACCCCCTGAACTGAAACCCGAGGTTGCCCTTAACTTGCTGCGCTGGAGACAACCCTTGACATGATCGAGCTCTGGACCACTCCCATGTCAAAACATGGCCATTTGGTTGAACATATGTAGTGTGTGTGTGCAACATCAGCTATTGGCTCATGATGCAGGCACTGACGTACCATAGCAATCATATAATCATTGTATCATAGAATCCCTACATGTGGAAACAGGCCCTTCGGCTCAACAAGTTCACACTGGCCCTCTGAAGAGTAACTCATCCAGACCCATTCTCTTACCCTATTACTCTACATTTACCCATGACTATTGCACCTAACCCACAATCCCTGATTGCTATAGGCAATTTAGCATGGCCAATTCACCTAACCTGCATATCTTTGGATTGTGGAAGGAAACCCATGCAGACACAGTGAGAATGTACAAACACCAAACAGACAGTCCCTGAGGCTGGAATCGAACCCAGGTCCCTGGCGCTGTGAGGCAGCTGTGCTAACCACTGAGCCACTGTGCTGCGGTGTACACCAACACGTCCACATTTTGACTGTGACTGCCATCAACCAAGACAACTATTTGGCTTTGAGTCTACGCGAAAAGGCAAGCTGTGGTAGGGCAAGGCATTAATTCTGAGAACATCCAAGTAGGCAGGAGGTGAGTGAGCATTAGGAAGTGAGCACTGAGCACTGATTGAATCTCTGAACCAGGTGCATGTCCCTACCTGCAAAATGGTGTTGGAGCAACATCCCAGTGAGTGGTGCTGGTGCACTTTAAAGTATTGTAAATGATCAGAGATGTGCCACAATGGGTGCAGCAAGGCTGGCATGTGTTGTATGCCAATGTCCATGGAAGATACCCTGTCCTATTGGGATCAGGTGTCCAAGATAGAGGCCTGGCGTGGCAAGGCAGAAACACGAGGTACTGCTCTGACTTTGATGTCGGGACTTCATGATGTCTAGTTTATATCTGGCCTGTGGTAGATTCAGGAGCTGTATAATAATGAGATGAGATTTGGTGTTCATGAGCTTGAGTGATAATTGCTGTTAGTAGGCATCTCACTGCTACAGAGCAGAATCTCATCTTGAAACCTCGAATTCTGATAGAAAGTGCGATTTATTGCTCCTAGCATCATGGCAGGCCTCGCTGGACTTCTCATGCGATTCTCCCAGATTTCTCACCATAGCCCATGACATTCAGGATCTAATAAGATTCTGCCTCATGAAGCAAGTCATTCTGTATTAAATATGCTTGCTTGATGCTGGCTGAATGAGCTTGATTTAAGAATGACACCAAAAAAGCTCCTCCATGTCATTAAGAGATAATTCTATAAAAGTCATCAGGAAATGTTTTGGTGTTTTGCAATTCTATGATAATAAGTAGATGAATACATAAAAATGATGATAACAGACCTGTCTAGCTCCAGCAATAATAAATAAAAGGAAAAGCATACTGTGGTTTTATCTTACCAGTGATTATTTTAACAAGAGACCAACTGGAGACAGCAAAGTGACTGTAAAAGCTTTACTCTTCACTCATAAAGGAGATCATTCTTGAAATTAGATTAGATACTCCATTCTTCAACTACATATCAATTACAATTTTGAAATAATGCTTATATTTATCCAAGTCTTTCTGAATGTTAAGAGTTAAACAACATTCAAACTTCTCTTGGTCATCATTCAAATCAACAGAGTCAAATGAAACACTAAATTAAAACCTCAAGCAAAATCCTGGGTAATCAAACCAAAGAGGGTTTTGCAATGCTCTGATTGTCACAATATTGGGCATGGATGACATTGAGCAATAGGAAAATATTAAAATCAAGCACATTGAATTTGCTGAAGTGATGTTGTGGATATTCATGCAATGTTAAGAATAAATGCATTTTATATCAAAGAAATAAAAAAAATTATACTCCTAAACTTCTTCTGAATTTATGTTTTCCATTTTCTTTGTCAATCGGGGCCATCATGGTACTGGTTAGATCTGACTTTAAAGTTCCTGAAAGGAATCATTATTTGACAACAGCTACACTCGAATGCCTCTGATATATGCCAGCAGACCAGAAGGATGTGTGAACAAAAACACTACTTCCGATCTGTCAAGGTTCCAGTGAATAATTCAGTCCATATTGCCAAATTTCAAAGTACTTTTATGAATAATTGAAAAACCATGTGGACAGACTGATTAAGTCCAAACACTTCAGTTTATAAAATACCCTGGAGGCAAATGGAGAGTTTACTAATCCTTTATTTTTTGGATATATGATTTCTTTCATTGATTAAAATATATTTTCTTTTTGAAATTGTAAGGAGGCTTTCATCCAGCACAAATATAGTATACTCTACTAAACAAAATGCAGAAATAGTCCTACATTTAAAATGTGTGATATAGCAATGTTCACACTGAAAATCTAATTGATTTCTCAAGCTGTTACACATTTTGGAATTAAGACCAAGCTTGTCCCCAGGTGAAATGAGGTTAGAGTGTACACCTTGATCTAATTAGGCCGTGCACCTTTGATGTCTATTTCCCTTTAAAATAATTACTGTCTCACAATGTAGTCATTCCCTTGGGCATGGCTGTCATTTTTACTTCTTTAAGTCCAAGGGGTACAACCTACTGCAAAAAAGGACCATTCTCCATCAGACCTAGATGAAACATATAAATCACAAAGAGGTCCTGCTTTCATCTCCATAAAACGTTCATTATTTCAGGATCACACTGGAACTTTTGCATTTCTTTGTTACTAATATTCAGACCAATCAATGGGTTTCCTCTCTCTTACTCCTTGCCCAACAAGTCAAACTTCTCCACGGTCTTTACTGCACCTTTCATCACACCTTTCACTGTTTCTCTATTATCTCCTGTCATGCTCTCGCTGAGCTCATCATGCCCATGAGACACACCACCAGCTCCTTGCACTCTATTCCCAACATATCGTTAACCAACTAACTCCAATTCCTGGTTCTTTCCTCAGCCTACTGTTTCTCTGTCATTTAAATCTGCCCTCTTTCTGATGATACCCATCTTCAACTCTTCTGTTCTTTAAACATAGAGGCAGTCTCTGGGTTGCAAATGGGTTCTGTTCTTGAGTCTGATCACAATGGTTTGCAGCCATTCATAAGTAGAGGAAATGTGCATATTTCAGATCTTTAAAATTACACCCCTGAATGAGATTGGATTTGTAAGTACGAGTATTCATAAGTCAGTTGTTCATAAACTGGGAACCCTGCTGTACAGCTCCAAATTTCCTTTCTCCTCCAGTGTTTTGGAAGATGCTGTCCCCTCCCAAATCCATTCCCAACATTCCTGGAAATCCACATTTGAATTGTTCCAATCAGGTTCCCATCCCTGTCACAATGTTAAAGCGATTGTGTCAAAGGTAAACTATCGCTCCTTGTTCCCCTCGAACTATCTGCAGCCTTTTGCATGTTGGCATTCCATCCTATTCCAACATCGTCATTCAGTGAGAACCGACTCCCCTAATCCTTTTCTTATTGATCTAGTCTCTGCCAGAATTAGATTCTTTTGCAGCTCCATTACAATTATATCCAGGATCTGTCATTAGCCCCTTTCATTTATCATCTATATAAGACCATAAGATGTAGGAGCAGAAGTAGGCTATTCGGCCCATTGAGTCTGTTCTGCCTTTCAATGATTTGGAGGTGCCGGTGTTGGACTAGGGTGTACAAAGTTAAAAATCACACAACACCAGGTTATAGTCCAACAGGTTTAATTGGAAGCACTAGCTTTCAGAGTGCTGCTCCTTCATGAAGGTGTTATATGATTTTTAACTTTCTACCTTTCAATGACATCAGAGCCGATTTGATAAATCTCAAATTTCTTTCCTTTTCCCTTAACCTTTGATGCCTTGATTATATGCTGCTTCTCAGTATTTCATCCGAAATACAGAAGTACTTTCAACATATATACTGAAGACAGCCAATTCTATTTCATCACCATCTCTCCTGATCTTTCGATTTTCTCTAAATGGTTAAGACTGCTTGTGCGACATTCACTAGGGGCTGAGCAGAAATTTCTTGCCATGAAATCTCCATGTCCTAGCTGACTAACTCTAACCTTCTCTATGACAACAATCCAAGATTGCATTTCTTATTCGCATGAGCTTCCAACCACATATCCACACTAACACTAAGAGCCCCTATTTTTACCTCTGTCACAATTCCTGATTTGTTTTCCATTTTTAAATTTCTTTTGTGACATGTGGGAACCACTGGCAAAGGTCTGCATCCACTGACCAATTCTAATACCCCTTAAATTTATTTCATTCATCTGCTGCTGAAACACTCATCTAAGTTTGAATTAATTCTAGACGTGGCAATTCCAACTTATTCCTGACTTTCCACATTTTGCTCTCTGAAAATGTGAAAACTCTGCATGCATCCAAACTTACATTAAGTTCAATCACCTCCATCCCTATTCTCACTTACCTATGTTGGTTCAGAGTTTTGATTTGAAAATTCTAATTCTCGTTTTCAAATCCCTGTATGGCTTCATCCCTCTCTATTTCTGCAATCTCCTCCATCCCTCCAATCCTAAGCATTTATTTGTGTTCTTATATTTTTGACCACTTGAGCATTCCAGATTGCAGAATAAGCTTTTATTTTCATAAAATTTACGAAAATGTACTAAAAACATTTCAAGTTGAACATCTTCTCATTACAAGGTATTCCATTCTGATGTAGCTCAATACAATTGCAAATGCCTTGATTTTTGCAATGTACAATCTATGATAGTTATAGAACCTGTAGAGTTCAAATCCAGTTTCTAGCACCTTGGTGTAACATGGCTAAAACATTGATTTTTCTCTATTCAGCTTCCGACATGTCAGCCTAATACTTCATGCACCTTTCAGCACTTGGTCCTGGAATGTGGAATATCCCAGACTCCAAAACTTGATTGAGGACAACTCCTTACTAGTGTATTTCAGGCAGACCAAATCTTTCACCAAGTCAATGATCCTCCAGCTGCACTTGATGTTTCCCTGGTGGATGTCCCTGGGAATAGCCGCTAGAGCAGGTGCTTGTGCCTTCAACCTCCTAAGCTTTGGGATTCCCTCCTTAAATGGTTGCTTTTGTAGCAGCCTTTTCTTCTTTAAGATGTTCCTTAGAAACTATTTGGTCATTAAGCCTAATCTATCCTTATGCAATGCAGCAACAAATCTTGTTTGATAACATGCCTATGAAAGACTTTGGATCACTTGGTGTCGAGTTGGGCCAGAGTGGTTAGGTAGCAAGTGAGTGGGACTGCAGGTGAGTTGGGACCAAATAGTTTGGATGGTAGTGTGGTAGGTTGGTATGGTGACAAGGTTGGTATGGTGACAAGATGGGAGTTGGTAAGGATAACAAGTGGGTGATGGGCATGAGGCATGAGTGAATGAGGACTTAGGCTAAGTCAAGTGAGATTGAGTCAGGGACATTCAGGAGCTATCAAAGGGGGGGGGGGGGGGCGGGTGGGGATGGAAATTTGAAACATAGAGAAACATTGAAACAAACAAAATAGGTGCAGAAGTAGGCCATTTGACTCTTGAAGCCTGCCACTACCATTCAATATGATTATGGCTGATCATGCAATTTCACTATCCTCTTCCTGCCCTCTCCCCATACTCCTTGATCCTTTAGCCGTAAGGGCCATGTCCAGCTCCCTCTTGAATACTTCTAATGAACTGTTACCAACAGGTTTCTGTGGGAGAGAATTCCACTGGTTAACAATTCTGTCAGTGAAGAAATGTTTCCTCATCACAGTTCTGAATGGCTTGCCTCTTGTTCTTAGACTGAGACCCCTGGTTCTGGATTTCCCAACATTCTTCCTACATCTAGCCTGTCCAGAACCATCAAGATTTTATGTGTTTCAATGAGATCCCCCTTCATTCTTCTAAATTCCAGCAAGTACAAGCCCGAGTTGATCCAACCTTTCTTCACATGTTAGTCCTTCCCCCCAGGAAGCAGGCTGGTGAACCTTTATTGGATGGTGGCATGGTTGCTCTGTGGTTAGCACTGCTGCCTCACAGCACCAGGGACCCAGGTTCGATTCCCCCTTCAAGCACTTGTCTATGTGGAGTTTGCACTTTCTTTGTGTGTCTATGTAGGTTTTCACTGGGTTGTCTAGTTTTCTCCCACAGTCCAAAGATGTGCAAGTTAGGTGGATTTGTCATGCTAAATTACCCATAGTGTTCAGGGATGCGTAGGCTAGGTGTGATAGCCCCGTGAAATGCAGGGTTACAGTGATAGGATAGGGGGATATGTCTGTGTGTGATGCTCTTCAGAGGGTCGGTATGGACTAGTTGGGCCGAATAGCCTGTTTCCACACTGTCGGGACTCAATAGCAAGAATGTCCTTTCTCAGTCTAGGAGACCAAACAAACCAATTTTTGATTGTCTGTATGGTGTAGGAGATATAATGGTGAGGCACTGAGAGTTGTAGGTGGGCAAATTTAGAGAGGAGAGTCGAAAAGTGTGGTGCTGGAAAAACACAACAGGTCAGGCAGCATCCGAGGAGCAGGAGAGTGGACGTTTTGGGCATAAGCCCTTCATTAGCCTGTGCTTTTCCAGTGCCACGCTTTTCAACTCTGACTCTCCAGCATCCGCAGTCCTCACTTTCTCAAAATTCAGGCGAGGGAATGGTGTTGGGTCTTATGAGGGAGGGACATAGTATGCTGGGTGTCTGAGAGAGGTCCTGGGAGCTTGAGTGTGAGTTGAGGGCTTGATGTCAGTTTATTAGCTATCCAGGATTTAGAGCCGGCTTTAATTTCTCTGACATTTTCAGGGTAACTGTAAAACTAAGTACATCAGAACATTTCAAAGACTCCTAAGCTAACTCAATTTTGGGTCATTTATGGAGGGTCCAGATGTCAGATAACAGAATTACAACTTTGTGGGCATTTACTGCAGAGTCAGCCACATTGTGATTTCTGCATGGTCCCAGTGGACAAATACAGTCAACACTTCTGCGATGATTATTGTCCTAACAAAGCTGCAGAGCCACCAAATGGCAAGCCAGCAGAATTACAAGATGTACAAGAATTCTGATCTTAAATTGTTACCCAAAATGTTAAAAGTTGACCTATGTCTAAAAGTATTACAAATAAATATGCACACTCAAAGTGAGATACCATCGGTGAGATGTACACACAGCACAACATTTTGATTTCATATGTTTATATATATATGTCTGTAGAGGAAGTGGGGCAAAATATATGCACTTCACTGTTTTTGATTCTTAGCTGCTTCAGTCGTTTTTACCCATCTTGCGTCAAGTTATAATTAACATATTCTTTCCCAAGCATCTTCTTTATACACCATTCTTGATCCTTTCCATCCTTGGTACTCCCAGTATTCTCCTCTGTCTGATGTTAGTAGCTTGCATGAACCAAACTTCCTCATATTCCCAATCAGGAACGTGGATGCATGTAGGAACCATCAGACAGGATCAAACAATAGATATGTAGAAGAACATATAATGGTATAGCAGATTGGGAGGTTGGAACACAGTGACACTTGGTTGATGCATTTCAAAGGCTTAAACAAAACATATTGAATGTAAGCTTACTTCAGATCTGTTCAGACCGAGAGAAGACGAATTGTTTAATGATACAAAGGCACAGAGACCTATAAAGAGTGAATGAAAGTTGGGGTGTTGTGGGAGAAGGGAAACATCATGATAATTGACACACCTATAACATGTGCCAGTTGCCTGTGTGGCAAATACACTGCATGCTTACTCAACCAAAAGGTTCTGTTAGAAACTAATGGTGGCAAGTCCTGAGTCTAGTCAAGAATGCTGCAGTTGTTCAGGGCATGCTGGGACCGTGCACACACAGTCCAGGAACGTTACCATGGTTAGTTGTCCACTTGGGATGCTCAGTACAGTCTGAGGAGGACTCAGCAGTCAGTCTTGTAGGCCCACCACAAGCAGGCAGGTGGGACAGTATACAGTCAGTCAGGGGAGCTGCAAAGACAGCAGTCAGGGGTCTGGTCAGTCAGGTCTAGAACCTGCTCTTCAAAGTCCAATTGAGGGCTGGGATGTTTACAGGCCCGGCGGTCCATCTGTTGATCTTTCAGGATTGTTTAAAACAGATCACTGCCAAAAGGGGAGGGGGATTTAAGGCTGGACAGGGAGTAAAGCAGAGGCACTTTCAGTGATGGGGATAAGGAAAGTGATTAAGGGAAAGTCAAGGTGTATTGGGGGTATGCAGAACAGCATCAGAGGATTTCAAAAGCAATGGGACGGGGTTATTTGGAAGTGACCTCGACAGGATGAATGTGAAAGAGCAGGGGGTTTGTGCATCATTATGGGAGCATGGTTTAGGGGAAGAGAGGACAGTCAGAGGTGAAGTTCAACGTGGTGGTTCTTCACATGCAGAGATTGGATGGAAATTGGTCATTGTTGTAGAATCGGTAATAGGAGTTATGGAGGCTCTGGGAGGGTACCTGGTGACCAGGCAGGGCCCAGTAAATGCCACAAGCTGTTTTTCTTGCCATCACTTTCTACTCTGTCGCTGCTGCTAGAAAATACCTGGGACAACACCCAAGGTGGGCAGACACACTGTCATGGACAAAAGTATAGCATCCACATTTGCTGGAGCTAAGACATTGAAGGAACAAATACACATAGCAGACATTTGTAAATACCAACTGCACCTAATTTACCATCATTTTAACTATCACTTGCTGTGCATGCAGAGCGAAAGTGCTTAAGCGTCAGAGGCTGGTCAAAGATAATTAGTAACGTGCCATTGGTGCTTCCAAATTGAACTTAGGTAATTCAGTAATGTGGAATTTAGTACCAGGAATGTTAAAAAAAAAGACAATGCTTGCCAAAGGAGAACAGTCACTCATGCAACTTCCAAGTGTGCTGTGTGAGCCACACAACATGGTGTGAGTGGCACTGTGCTCAGCGGTTAGCACTACGGCCTCACAGCATCAGGAAGCCAGGTTCGATTCCAGCCTCGGGTGACTGTATGGAATTTGCACATTCTCCCCGTGTGTATGTGGATTTCCTCCGTGTGCTCCGATTCACTCCCATAATCCAAAATTGTGCAGGTTGGTGAATTGGCCATGCTAAATTGCCGTTAATGTTCGGGGATGTGTAGACTAGGTGCATTAGTCAGGAGAAATGTAAAGTAATAGGATAGGCGGGTGGGTCTGGGTGGGAAACTCTTCGGAGGGTTGGTATGGACTTGTTGGGCCAAATGGCCTGTTTCCACACTGTAGTGATTCAATGAACATTGCTTGATCATCTGTCATGTAAGTGTAATGATGGTCTGTACTGAATGGAGTGAGAAAAAAAGAGCTTTTGATTTGTGTCTAGTGTTGGAGTGCCGCAAACTCTCCATTCTCAATTACATTCCGTGGGGGTGGCCTCTCAGGTGGTGAGACACTGTCACTAAGTTTTTTGATTAGATTAGATTACTTACAGTGTGGAAACAGGACCTTCAGCCCAACAAGTCCACACAGACCCGCCACCCACCCAGACCCATTCCCCTACATTTATCCCTTCACCTAACACTATGGGCAATTTAGCATGGCCAATTCACCTAACCTGCACATTTTTGGTCTGTGGGAGGAAACCGGAGCACCCAGAGGAAACCCACGCAGACACGGGGAGAATGTGCAAACTCCACACAGTCACCTGAGGCGGGAACAGAACCCGGGTCTCTGGTGCTGTGAGGCAGCAGTGCTAACCACTGTGCCACCATGCCGCCCACCAAGTTGCTGCACAGGCTGAGGCTGAATGTGGGTAGATGATGAGACATGTCCCTCATTATCAGGGTGCAGCCTGTCTCATCAGGTGGAGAAATGGGCATAGCCCTGGGTATGTTGTTCCCAGACTTGAGAAGCTCTTTCACTCCTTCTATTCCCAACTTAGGCCCTATTCCCTGGGTACCTATTCCCTAGTCACTCGGTACTACTGTTGGTGACATTTTGGTGGCTTGGCTACCTTCAGAAGGAGTCCAGGACAGATGCAGGAGAATTGGGTCAGGCAGCAAGCCCAGGTACAATGGCAGGCCCCTGGACAGCATGAGGATCACTGTCCGCAGCTTGTCCAGAGTATTTTGGGTCTGAATCTATTTCCTGGGATTGAGGTGCAGTGCCAATGCAGGCTCTGTCTGCCTTGGGACAATGCTGGGTGGTGAAGTGAGACCTGAGAATTGTTGGAGTACAAGGTCATTCTCTCCCAGCGGTGACAGCCACTTTAAACTTCCAGGCTACTGACCTCTTCAGGATGACCTGTATGGGATCTCTCAGTCATGTACGTACAAGTGCACCAGGCAGTGACTGCTGCCATCTGCGCAAGACCAGACCAGGCCACATAAATCCACCATAACAGCCCTGGCAGTAGAATTTGGGAAGATAATTGAGTCCCTGTGAATGCAGGGTGTCATCAATACACATTGGTGACATTGAGAGGGTTGCATCACAAAACAGCAGGATTTATTAACAGCAAGAGATTCCATCCATTAATGTTCAGGTCATTTATGATCACTGTTACCACTTCCAAGAGACGTGTGCCCATTACCCTGGCAGCTGCCACCTATCACTCCTCTAGTTATGCCTTGCTGCTGTGCAGACTCTGGAGTCTGTGTGCGGCAGCAACTTCAGGAATCAGAGGTCAATTTGTCCACATGCCCATCATGTGAGCTAACTACACGACTTGAGGGAACATTGGCTGCCATGACTCCTACATCCTAGACCACTCTTTGAGTATTCATTATATTTGAGGGTCCAGGTACCTTATGACATTGGTTACTGAGGTCAAAGGCTACCCACAGAAAGCATGACTCTTGACACCATTGCACACTGTGCTAACCGAGGCAGAGAGGACTTTGAATGCCAGTGTTTGGTGTCAGTGAAATGAATGTTTGGGAGGGGTGATTATTAGGAGACATTTTAATGAGAGGGAGGCGGTGGGAGAGGGGGGTGCGGAATCACAGTACTGGGTTTCAGAGGCAGCAACTTGGGATACAGAGAGGACAGCAGCAGTGAAGGGGGGGTATAATTGGCATATAAAGGGCATGGAGCTGGTAGCTCATGGGAGTATGGGAAGTGCTGTGGGAGGGAGATTTTAGACATCACCACCACAGTGGACTTGATGGTGGGACTGTGCAGCATGATGGTGGGCATGAGGAAAACTGTAGTGCCGGTGCTCAGAGGGTAGGGATGAAAATTAGACTAATGCTTCAAGCTGGTAGGTGGAAACATTGAGATTCAGTAGAGATGGGACATGTCAGGGATTGCAGGTAGAAATACATGCAGTCTATACATGTATGGGGTGCAAATGATGGTCACATGCAATGTTGATCATTTCAATGGTCTTTGTAAATTGAAACAGAAGTAATCACAGGTGAACTTCATAAAACACCTCCGGGTCACAAAACACACAGCTCATACAAGAACTTACAGGATGCACAGTTGATTCCCTGTCAACCTGAACTTTAACTTGTAATATAATATAATCTTATAAACAATGATAGCCTGTGTGGGTGATGTGGGGCTGGGAGCAGACAGTTCAACATTCATGTAGCACTTACAGCCTCTTATTATCTTTTTGTGCCAGGACTGGTGCTGCATTGAGTGGAGAATGGTCTGATGCTACATTTCCAAATGGAGTCATTCCAAGGCTCTCCTTGTCAGAATGCTCCATGTACCACTGTTTGGGGAAGCATATTATACATAATTTGCAAGTATGGTAAATGCTTCACTTCTCTAAGGAACTAAAATAGACAAACAGGAGGCTAGAAGAACACAGCAAACCAGGCAGCATCAGGAGGTAGAGAAGTCAATGTTTCGGGTATTAATCCTTTTCTCTTACTCAGGGAACTGTTCTGTTTCATAGAATCATAGAATTCCTGACAGTGTGGAAACAGGGTATTAGGCCCAACAAGTCCACACCGACCCTTCGAACAGTAACCCACCCAGACCCATTCCTCCCTACCCTATTACTCTACATTTATCCCTGACTTATGCACCTAACCTACACATCCCTGAACACCATGGGCAATTTAGCATGGCCAACCCATCTAACCTGCACATCTTTGGATTGTGGGAAGAAACTGGATTACCTGGAGGAAACCTGCACAGACACAGGGAGAATGTGCAAACTGCACACAATCACCCGAAGATGGAATTGACCCCCGGGTCCCTGGTGCTGTGAGGCAGCAGTGCTAACCACTGAGCCACCGCTTTATTAACTCCCCAGCCAAGTACATTGGAAGCCTGACTGATGGGTCCAGGCGCATCAGTTATGGGATTACACAGCTGCAATAGTAAGTTTAGGAACAGCAGCAACTGCCATTTGACATCGATCAGCCTCCCATAACATGATGAAGTTGCAACTGACCGACCTTCCAGGATGTACAGGAGGGCTGGTGTCTTCAAACTTCAATGCCATTCCCTCTGGATGTGTGATAGAATCACAGATAGTATCATAAAGATGTACAGCACAGAAACAGACCCTTTGGTCCAACTCATCCATGCTGATCAGATATCCTAACCTAATCTAGTCCCATTTTCCAGCACTTGGCCCATACCCCTCTAAACCCTTCCTATCTATGTACCCATCCAGATGTCTTTTAAGTGCATCCACCACTTTCTCTGGCAGCTCATTCCATACATGCACCACCCTCTGCATGAAAAAGTTGCCCCTTATGTTCCTTTTAGTTTTTCCCCTCTTACCCTAAACCTATGCCCTCTAGTTCTCCCACCTCAGGGAAAAGACCTTGTCTATTTATCCTATTGATGCCCATCATGATTTTATAAACCTCTATAAGGTGACCCCCTCAGCCTCCGACGGTCCAGGGAAAACAGCCCCAGTCTATTGTGCCTCTCCCTATAGTTTACATTCTCCACTGCAGACTGCTGATGTCCTTGGGCAATGTCACTGAGCAATGCCAACTGTGACTTGATGAAATGGGTGGCTATCCTTGCCTGGTGACCCTCAAAGTCAGAGCTACGTTTAAATGTTATTTAAACTGGGGGAAAAATGGGGAGCTGTGTGGGATCTCTCAATCTTCCAGGTGCAAATGTATCAAACTTGTGTCCATTGATATCTGTCTCCTTGACAATGGCAGTGCCACAGTCTGAGCAGAAGCATTTGGCAACATTGCTGTTTTTTCCCATATGCAGGGCACTACAAACAGAGCATACATGTCACATTGAGAGGACCATATTATAATCTAGCAGAGTTCATCAATGTGCAAATCACCTGTGATCATTGGTACCACTTAATAAATGTCTGTGCCTGTTATCCTGGGAGCTACCATGATGTCTGCATCCTTGGGAGCTGTCACTTGACAGTGCAGATGCCTTACAAGAATGGTTACTGACAGACAAGGACTACCCTCTGTGAACATGGCTGATGTCTCCATTATGCACCCCTAACTGAGTTGGACAGTAGATACAACACAGCCCATTGTTCATCCAGACTGAAGTGGAGCAGATGGTAGGCCTCTTGAAGATGCTCGAATGGAGCTGGGCAAGACCTTGCAGTACAATCTGGACAGACTGCGTCACAAATTACGAGCATGGCGGATGCAAAGAGGGGAGGTGATGGAGCCTGGGAGTGTCATAGCAGAATTCTGAGAATGAAGATGAGGTCATTGAGAGGGGGCACATTACCTTCTGCATGATATGAGTTTGTTTTTGATTTATTATTGTCATATGTATCGAAATACAGTGAAAAGTGTTGTTTTGCATGCTATACAGGCAAAATATACTGTGCAAAATGCACAAGTGTCGCAGAACAGAATGCAGAATACATTTTTATAGCCACAGAGAGAGATCAACATTAACATTTGAGAGGTCTATTCAAAAGTCTGATAACAGCAGGGAAGAAGCTGTTCTCAAATTAGTTCATATGTGTATTCAAACTTATATATCTTCTGCCTGACAGAAGAGATTATAACTGGGGTGGGAGGAGTCTTTGGTTATGTTGGTTGCTTTCCCAAGGCAGCAGGAAGCACAGATGGAGTCAGTGGACAGAAGGCTGGTTTCCTTGATGAATTGGGCTGTGTTCATGATTCTGTCATTTCTTGTGGTCTTGGGAGGAGCAGTTGCCTTCCCACACTGTGATGCACCCAGGTTGGATGCTTTCAATGGTGCATCTATAAAAATTGGTAAGAATCATTGTGGACATGCCAAATTTCCTTAGCCTCCTGAGAAAGTAGAGATGTTGTGAGTGGGTCGATGTGGGTGGACCAGGACAGATAGTTGATGATCATCATTCCCAAGAACTTGACGATCTTGACCATCTCCACCTCAGCACCGTTGATGCAGACAGGATCGTGCCCTCCACTCTGTTTCCTGAAGTTAATGGTCAACTCCTTCATTTTGGTGACATTGATGGAGAGATTATTGTCTTTACACCACACCGCTAAGTAGTCAATCTCTTTCCTGTATTCTGTCGCATTGTTGGTGTTTGAGATCTGACCTACAATAATGGTGTTAGAGGCAAACTTGTAAATGGAGTTGGCCACACTGCTGTGAGTGTATCAGGAGTATAGTAGGTGGCTGAGTAGGCAGTCTTGTGGAGCACCCGGTAATGAGGATTATGGTGGAGGAAGTGTCACTTATTCTTACTGATTGTAGTCTATGGGTCAGGAAGTAAAAGATCCAGTTACAGAGTGGGGAGCCAAGACCTATGTCTCAAAGGTTAGAGATTAGTTTGTTTGTAGTTGTGGTGCCAAAGGCAGAACTGTAATTAATAAGTAGGAGCCTGACATGGATATCCTTGTTATCAAAACATTCCAAGGATGAATGTAGGGCCAGGAAGATGGTGTCTGCCATGGACCTGTTGCAGCGATCCGAAAATTGCAAAGGATCAAGGCAATTTAAGAGGTTGTAGTTGATGTGAGCCATGACTAACGTCTTGAAGCACTTCATAATTATGGAGGTCAGAATCTCAAGCCAGTACTCATTGACACACGGTGCATGGTTTTTCTTTGGCATTGGAATGATGATGGCCTTCTTGATGCAGGTAGGGACTTCAGATCATAGTAAGGAGATGTTAAAGATGTTTGCAAATACACCTACCAGCTGGTCCACTCAGGATCTGAGTGCACGGCCGGGGACTCCATCCGGGCCAGTCACTTTCTGTGGGCTCACTCTCAAGAAGGCTGATCTAATGTCTGTGGTGGTTTCCATGGGTACAGGAACATCTGAGGCTGTTGGGATAGGTGACATTGTTTCACCGACCTTCTGTTCAAAGCAAGTGCAGAATGCATTGAGCTCATTGGGCAGGGCTGCACTGTTTCCTGAGATTCTTTTCAATTTTGCTTTGTAGCTCATTGTGTTGTGTGTAACTTGTCACAAAGGACGGGTGTCCATGTGGTTGGTCTGGGTCTCAAGCTTAGTTTGGTATTGCCTCTTGGTGTCTCTGGTGGCCTTACGAAGGCCGTACCTGGATTTCCTATATAGGTCATGGTTAACTGACTTGGACGCCTCAGACCTGGATTTCAGTAGAAGGTGGACTTCCCAGTTCACCCATGGTTTTCTGTTGAGGAACATTTGGATTAACTAGATTTGATTTATTATTGTCAGGTGTACCTAGGTACCATGCAAAGTTTTATTTTGCGTGCATTACAGGCAGTTCATACCATGCAAAAATCATAGAGTGATTGAACAGAGCAAGGAATACAAAGGTACAGCTGCAAAGCAAGCGCACAAAAAGCAAGATCAATATTAGATTTGAAGTTTGACAAGTCTATTCAGAAATCTAATAACAACGAGAATGAAGTCATGCAGTATGTAATTATTTGCACACTTCCTAGTGATTTAGGTTGGCCACTGAGTTCTTGAATATGGACTAGACCCCCGACTTGAATAGAAGCCCTTCCGTTGCCTGAAACCAACACTCCAGTATTTTCTGTTCTGGGCCTCACCCTTCAATTTCTGCTTGTAATATAGTGCAGCAGCATTAAGTACTACAAGCCAGACAGGATATAGTCATCACCCAGTTCCAGTAGATCTAGATGCAGTAATCTCTTCTTGGCTTTAAAATATTTGGTACTGAACATACAAGCAGTTAGTTTCTGTTTCAAGAGGCACAAGCATCTGCTGATTGTTTGATTTCTATTCTTTTTCAGCGTTTTAATGCTAAATAAAGTAAATATTTTGATGTGATTGAAAGTTTCCTGTATATAACAGCCCCATATCGAACAATAAAATGCTTGGTAACTGTGGGCATTAGGGAAAGAGTAGGGCTATAAGATAAAATGTAGCGAAGGACAGGGGAGCAATGTGCCCGAATGTTTAATCAGCAATGGGGGTAAGAATGCATCACTGAATGTACAAGGAGGTGTCAGCCATGCCACATATGTGCCATGGGACATTTTGGTTTGTGCCTGCTGAGCTACTACATGCACAGGGATGTGCAATTCTCCATCAGTGCTTAACTGGGTATAAAGCTTACTGGGGCAAGTTTGCAATGATCACGCAAAAACACCCATTTGGCCTTGCAGAGAGAAACCTTCCATGAAACTTCATAAAAATTACACCTCGCCAATTCCTTAGATTCAAACTTAGATGCTTCCTGTTTCAAACATTTATTTTTCATATTAGCCAATGCATTTCCTGATGAAGTTTTAAAGCAAGCTGAATCAGAATGAAATCAGCACTCTGATTAAGCATTATTTCTGCTGGCAAGAATGGCAAGGAATCAGCACACTTACACTTGAACTGCATTAGCAACTTTCCATTCAAATTTTAGCGATAGCTTGGAGTCATGTGAACACAGTTAAATATGAACCAGATTTAACAGCATAATGAAAATCATAAAATTTGGTACATTTATATTTTATTTACTCTTCCTACAACCTTTATAGATTTTCAACCGAATTTCTAACTTACGTCTAATTATTTTTCTGTTTAATTGACACTTGTTATATAATCTAATATTTGCCCTATTCATTTTGTTAGACTATTGTCGAAATGAATTTTGTTACCACGCGTGGTTGGATTTAACTTCAATAATCATTCCATTTGAATGTAGAAATGTGTAGAATATTTACTGCATCAAATTGTTTACTAGTAGTAACTCCTTAATAAGAGTGCACTCTGGTCTCTAATGCTTGTGGTTAATAAGTATTTAAATTCTGTCATTATATCTGGATGACCTTTCTCAAATGTTCGATTTTATTGCAGCAATCTGCTTCTAAGTGAGCATGAGTCATATGTTTTGAGCAATAATGCATGCTTAGCTGTGGTGGCTATGCACAAACTTCAAAACTCAACTGCTGGAAGATTTGTATGAAATGTACAACTTGTTTTTCCGTGTGCATAATGATTCATTGTGGAAGAAAAATAAGAAGTACTCAAAACATTAATGAGGGTGACAGTTGATATTAATTTATTTTCTCACACATTCAGTTCTGTTTTAATACAAAGCCAAGAAAATCCTAAAATCGGCACAGATATGTCAAAATAAGTATTCCTATGTGCATTTGGGAAACGTATACATTTTTGGATGTTAAATGGAATAGAAGTATAATATATCTTATTCTATTCATCAGTCAGGCATGGGGAATGCGTACATTTTTCATGAAAGGAGTAAATGGAGATGGTTCAGTCAGTAGTTAAAGAAGAATTTTGTTGGTGACTTTTTTTTAATTCTAAGCATTAAATGTCAATGTATCCACTCAGTCTTTGAAAAGTCTGCAGTGAATCACTTCAAGGTTGTTTGAAGCCATAGACCAGCGTACAAAAAATATCAAGCTGGAAATCAAATTAACAAATTGCCTGGAAAAAAAACATTCACACTTGTTCTAAGAAAGCAAGGCAATCCTTTTAGCTAGTGTTGCTGGAACCTGTTTGGTTTTCTTCACATGTGACACATAGAGAACCCACAGGAGCGTAAAGAGCAGCCATTTTGTTCTAACACTTCGTTTTTGTTGAGATAGGACCGGTTGAAAATGTCAAATTCTACAATTAACTTTCTTCTTAATTGTAATGTTGTAACCACTTCTGTTTGTTTTACTTTTACCTTGTATTTGAAGGCTTTATTTTACGCTTAGGAACATGCTTTATGGTAGCAAAATGTGCAAAACAAAATATTAAATACATCCTTAAAAGTAAGGGAAAGATAAAACAAAATCTACAGAAGAGAAAAAAAAACTTAAAGCAAGTAGAATCTTCAGGCATTTTTAATAAATTAGCTTTATATTGCACAAGCATAAACATGTGGGCATTTGAAAATAAAAAATCAGATTTGAGCATGCATAGTCAGAAATTATTATTGGATGATTAGGTCAATGTACTGTCTCTTAAATTAAAGCAGTGCCCACCAGATTGGTTTTTTTTGGCTTAATTCATGCACTGGCTGAGGTTATCATGAAACATAGCTCCTTCTCCCCTTGCCTGAGGCATAGTGACCCTCAGGTTAAACCACCACGAGTCATCTGGTCTGGTAAGACTATGGTAACCTTACCTTTTATCCCTGGACAACGTTTAGCTGCTTTCATTACTTGCCACTAGATGGCAATGCCAAACTATGAAAAGGGGGACAACTGCATGGAAGGAAGACAGACCAGGTATTCAGACGTTGTCATCAGATGGCAATTATGACGCAGCAAATGATAATGTGCCAGAGGAAAACAAGAGAAATTGTTTCAGGATGAATGCAGGTCTAAACATCAATCAATCCATGGCATAAAAAGAAATCAATGCAAATGAACAAGAATGCTTTCCATCCATTCAAGAGACGCAGTAGAGTGTGGAACTGTTTTCACACAGAAAGGCTAATTCAATTTCTAATTGAAGTTTAGATCTGCAATGAAGTTTCATTGAAAATCAAGCCACTTCCATAATTTGCCGCTAATCCACTGTGGAAAATCACAGAAACTGAAATGCAGGTAATCCGACTTAGATACAGCAAGTTATTTGAAGACAGCAATGGTGGAAGCATGTCATTAATAAATACAGTTATTTGGTGAGCCACAGAGTCATAGAGATGTACAGCACGGAAACAGCCTCTTTGGTCCAACTCGTTCCTGCCGAACAAATATCCCAACCCAATCTCGTTGCACCTGCCAGCACCCAGTCCATATCCCTCCAAACCCTTTCTGTTCGTATACCCATCCAGATGCCTTTTAAACGTTGCAATTGTGTCAGCCTCCACCACTTCCTCTGGCAGCTCATTCCACGCACACCATTCTCTGCATGAAAATGTTGCCCTTAGGTCTCTTTTATATCTTTCCTCCCTCAAACTAAATCTATGCCCTCCAGTTCTGGACTCCCCCACCCCAGGGAAAAGACTTTGTCTATTTACTGTATGCATGTCCCTCATGATTTTATAAACCTCAATAAGGTCACCCCTCAGCCTCCAACTCTCCAGGGAAAACATCCCTAGCCTATTCAACCTCTCCCTATAGCTCAAATCCTCCAACCCTGGCAACATCCTTGTAAATATTTTCTGAACCCTTTCAAGTTTTACAACTTCCTTTTGATAGAAAGGAGACCAGAATTGCATTAAATATTCCAAAAGTGGGCTAACTAATGTCCTGTACAGCTGCAATATGTCAGGTAAAGACAGGAGAGATCAAGTGAATCATTAGAAGAGTGTAAAGGCAATAGAAGTATACTTAAGAGGGAAATCAGGAGGGCAAAAAGGGGACATGAGATAGCTTTGGTAAATAGGGTTAAGGAGAATCTAAAGAGTTTTTACAAATACATTAAGGACAAAAGGGTAACTAGGGAGAGAATAGGGCCTCTCAAGGATCAGCAAGACAGCCTTTGTGTGGGACCACAGGAAATGGGGAGATACTAAATGAGTATTGTGCATCAGTGTTTACAGTGGAAAAAGACATGGAAGAAATAGAATGTAGGGAAATAGATGGGGACATCTTGAAAAATGTCCATATTACAGAGAAGGAAGTCCTGGATGTCTTGAAATGCATAAAAGTGGACAGGACCTGAACTCTGGGGAAACTAGGAAAGTGATTGTTGGGCCTCTTGCTAAGATATTTGTATCATCAATAGTCACAGGTGAGATGCTGGAAGACTGGAGGTTGGCTAACATGTTGTCACTATTTAAGAAAGGTAGTAAGGACAAGCCAGGGAACTATAGATCAGTGAGTCTGATGTTGGTGGTGGATGAATTGTTGGAGGGAATCCTGAGGGACAGGATGTACATGTATTTGGAAAGGCAAGGACTGATTAGGAATAGTCAATAGGGCTTAGTGCGTGGGAAATCATGTCTCACAAACTTAATTGAGTTTTTTCGAAAAAGGAGCAAAGAGGATTGATGAGGAACTCAGTAAGGCATTCAACAAGGTTCCCCATGGGAGATTGGTTAGCAAGGTTAGATCTCATGGAATACAGGGAGGACTACCCATTTGGATACAGAACTGGCTCAAAGAAATAAGACAGAGGGTGGTAGTGGAGGGTTGTGTTTCAGACTGGAGGCCTGTGACCAGTGGAGTGCCACAAGGATTGATGCTGGGTCCACTACTTTTGTCTTTTATATAAATGATTTGGATTTGAGCTTAACAGGTATACAGTAGTCAGTAAGTTTGCAAATGACACCGAAATTGGAGGTGTAGTGGACAGCAAAGAAGGTTACCTCGGATTACAATGGGATCGTGATCAGATGAGCCAATAGGCTGAGGAATGGCAGATGGGGTTCAGTTTAGATAAATGTGAGGTGCTGCATTTTGGGAAAGCATTTAAGGGTAAGGACTTATACACTTAACGGTAAAGTCCTACGGAGCCTGATAACCTCTTTGCAATCCTATCATTTCCTTTCTATACATTGCAGAAAATAGATTTTATTCAGCACGTTGGCTTGTTTTAGTTAATAGGAATTGCAATCGGAAGTTTTGGACAACACACCAACTTTGTGTTCTATGTGTAAAAGCATATTGAGGCATGGAGCCAGTATGAACCATTAGGTTGGCGCAAGTCTCAACAGAGCACTCAGAATTGTGACAGATTAACTCTCGGTGAAGTTAGTTCACAAAGTCCATGTTGAAATGCTATGGTTGAGGGAAGGCCTCTCGGCACAGAGCTGGTCAGTCATCTTTGGTCTTTCCCACTGATCACAGTGTTGAGTCATGCAGCATATAATAAACTGTCCTCAATGTTGTACCAGTTCTATCAAATACTCAAGCCTGGTCCAGGCAACTGAAGCGTCGTTTCATCACTAAAGGCTTTTTCTTTTACATGTGACACCACAACTAACACAGATTGCCCACATTTGTAGGGGTTGTGCACCAAGGTCGTGATCAATGTTGTTACCCAGTAAGCACTCTTTGTTTGTCAAGGAGATGCATGTGTAGCTGGCACAGGGGACAGTGGAAGAATGAAGGCAACATGACATCAGGGTATTAAGCATTAGCACAGGTGTACGGTTGTACATCACCTTGATGTAGAAAGATTGGAGTTCTTTTAAATTTATGTCTCAGAATTGCTGAGCAGATTCCACAAAGCGATGTGCACATAGAAACTGATACAATGCACCATGGGGAAGGCTGCAGTTGGTTTGCATACTCCACTTGTTGCTCTCTGGCTGGTGAAAATTAACTGTAGTTAGCTGTCTTTGATTCTTGAGATATCAAGGTTTCCCTTAGAGAACAATGCATAGCAAATTACAAGATTTTGTCACAGCCTCCTACTCAAGCCTGGAAGGTCTAGATACAAATAGCATTCATTGACATAGTTTCTTCATGGCCATTGGCAATATGGACTTTGTCTTGTTCTAATGTTTCAGTTATAGCTGCAACAGATTAAAGATTTCCATGAGAATGTTGTCATTGAACATGGTTACTTGCTCAGGCGAAGCAAGGGAATTTGATCCAAAACACACTGGATGTTTGTGACCTCCTGCTGTGTACCTTCGCCTGCTTGCACCCCCTCCCTCCCTTAGCAGCTTGTTATGGTCTGTGCAATTTCTATTCATTGTCCAAATCATGTCATATTCCGAGGTGATTGCATCATGTCTGGGAGCAACTGGTTTGCCGAGAGAACCAAGTTCCTCTGTGTCTCCTGGGACATGTTTATAACTTCAAAAGACTCTGCAAAACAGCAACTATTGCTATGATCATTGGTACAAATGATAGAAATCAATCAGAAACTAGCTGAAATGAGTTGATGTTTCCTTTAAATGAAACTTCTGGTTGGGACCTGGGTGGACCGAGGGTGGTGGACGGGATAGGTCGGGAGGCAGCGTGTGAATAGGAGATTGAGTAAGGGATTTCTTCCTGTTCCTGGTCAATTGTGTGTGATTAAGAATCACAAAACCATACAGTAAAGGAGCAGAATTAGGCCATTTGGCCCATTGAGTCTGCTCCACCATTTGATCATGGCTAATCTCTTTCTCAACCCCATTCGCTTGTCTTCTCTCCATAACCATTGATCCCATTACTAATCAAGAATCTATCTATCTTTGTCTTAAATACACTCAATGACTTCACTTCCATAGCCTTCTGTGGCAAAGAGTTCCACAGATTCACCACCCTCTGGCTGAAGAAACTTCTCCTCATCTCAGTTTAAAAGCATGTCTTTTCACTTTGAGGCTATGTCTTCGGGTCCTAGTCTCTCCTATTAGTGCAATCATATCCACGTACACTCTATCCAGGCCTCTCAAAAGTCTAGACATTTCAATCAGGTACCCCCTCATTCTTCTAAACTCGATCAGACCCAGAGTCCTCAACTATTTCTCAAATGACAAGCACTTCATCCCTGGGACCATTCTTGTAAACCTTCTCTGTATCCCCTCCAAGACCCTTCTTTAGATAAGGGGCCCAAAACTGCTCACACTGTTCTAAATGTGGTCTGACCAGAGCGTTACACAGCCTTAACAGTACATATCTGCTCTTGTATTTTTGTCCTCTTGAAATGAATACTAACATTGCACCTGCCTTTCTAACTGCCAACTGAACCTGCATGTTATCCTTAAGAGAATCCTAAACTAGGATTTGTGAAGCTTTTCCCTATTTAGGAAATAGCCTCTATTCTTCCTACCAAAGTGCATAACTGCTTCTTTGCCCCACTCTACTAGCCTGTCCTAGTACTCCTGCAGCCTCCTCACTTCGTCAACACTACTTGTCCCTCCCTCTATCATTGTGTCATCTGCAAACCTAGTAACAATGCCCTCAGTCCCTTCGTCCAGATTGTTAATGTATAATGTGAATTGTTGTGGTCCCAACACATACCCCTGCAGAACTCCACTTGTCACCGGCTGCTACCCTGGGCGGCACAGTGGCACAGTGGTTAGCACTGCTGCCTCACAGCACCAGAGACCAGGGTTCAATTCCCGCCTCAGGCAACTGCTTATGTGGAGTTTCCACGTTTTCCTTGTGTCTGCGAGGGGGTGCTCTGATTTCGTCCCACAGTCCAAATATGTGCAGGTTAGGTGAATTGGCCACGCTAAATTGCCCATTGTGTTAGGTGAAGGGGTAAATGTAGAGGAATGAGTCTGGGTGGTTTGCTCTTCGGAGGGTCGGTGTGAACTTGTTGGGCCGAAGGGCCTGTTTCCACACTGTAGGTAATCTAATCTCTCTTAAACACACATGTCATCAGTCCTCTGCTCCTGATTCTTTTTAAGATTTGGTGTGGTATTACCTGCAGCACTGAGTTCCAAAATGTATGTCAAATCACTTTTACACAAGAGTGCAAGTACACCACAAACTCAACGTTTTGGACCTCTAAAGCCACTGAGGAAAAATGTGTGCAATAGGTTTTTTGGTCAATTTTTCAGTTATTATCATACTTACATCCTCTGTATGTGCTCCACTAACACCGTCATCCTTTTTGTTACAGTTTTCAATTTTTTAAAATCAATGTTATTCCTGTGATTGAATCCCTTACACATGGGAGTAATTCTCTGTACTCATGTAAAACAATACTGAATTGCAAGTTCATTTTACATTGCATCCAATTTTTATTGTTGTTGACTTTGTTTGATTTTCTTCTAATTACACAAAAATCTTATTGTCGTCCTTCATGAGTCATGTCTGATTTTAATGAATACAGTATTCTAATTGTGATTTTTCTTCAGAAACAGAACAATGTGGAACTTCCATCTTCGCCTTTAAAAATAATTCTGAATGAATGATTGAAGGATCTGGGCTTTCCCATTCTATGACTGATTTTCAATCTTGTGCCTCTGGCACTTTTTATGCACTCTGTCACTGTTCATTTTATAATTTAGTTTGTAAAATTCATTTTTGCTTCTAATAACAGCCAAACCAGCTTTGCACTATATAAAGGAAGATGCTGTTAAAGGTGTAGTTACTGTAATTTTGAAAAGAACATCTACTCTTAAAAGCTGCTGTTAGATCATGAAGGGATAAATAACTTTTTCTAAAAATCCCAAAGTTATAGAAACATAGAAGAACCATCAGATTCAAAAATAAAAATCTCATTCTATGTGCTATGGCAGGTGGCATATTGCATATTTACCATCAAAGTATCCCTTGGGAGTCAATTTTATTGCATTATAAAGTAAACATTGCTTTCCTAGCAGATGGCAGCCATTGATTAGACATCCTCTTGAGCTTTGTATGTTCTATTGTTTGACTGTATGATAAAATTTTTCAATTGCACTGCAGGGACCTGTGTTAACTGAACCTACCAGTGTCCATGTTAAGTAAGATATATTCTAATTAAGTATATCTACCAAGGAATTCTGACATTTGTCTTAACCTTTTATTAAATACAAATCATTTCAAATGCAAAAGATAATTTATATGCATTGAAATATTTCCTTCCTGTTTCTTTTGTAAAAAAGCACATATAGATTCACTTACTCATTCTTAAAATCATTTCAGCACAAAATGTAACTTCCATATTTTGATTTGTCCAGTATTTTGTTATCTAGATGTGGATCTGCTGCTTCCATTTCAACATATCTTTCAAGTGGATATGTTAAAACAAACATTCAGGAATATATTGGGAAACACAAGCAGCCAATTTACAGTAGGTAACAAGGTCACATGGGTGTCAAGAATTGATTTATTTTCCCAAAAGCCTCCAGAAATCTGAAATTTTCCCAAGTTAATTTTGTCTATTTCTTGTTCTCATTAGATCTTACAACACATTTTTGCTTTCGTTTCTGCTTAAGAATTTGCCAATAGTGGTGTCCATCTCCTAGGGTCTGAGCTCTTAATGTTTTCAATTGTGTTTTTATTAATTTTATGAACATACTTTCCTCCTCTTTTCAGACTTTTTTTATACCAATAATTTGTAAGCATATAAGTATTTATTACTGATTATCTGGTTCTCCTCTAAAAACAGTGGATATTCAATATTGGATAGTCTTGCCAATATCGCCAAGATGCTTAAAAGTAAAAAACAACTCCAGATGATTGAATGTGAGTTCGCGAAATGAAATGTGCCATCGTGGCAGTGAGTCTGCAGGAAGTATTTATGATCCAGCCAAATTTTACATGTTTCTTTCTGTACTCTAAGGTAACTGACAAGTAGGAACCCAATTGTTTCTTAATCTGGCACGGATGTGCTGAAGAGGAAGCTAATTAGTTGATTTATATCAGGATTCATGAGAATCTGAACCAGGAGTCCTGAGAGGCAGCTGAATGGTTTTAATTGAATTGCTTCTCCATCTTTGTAACAGCATCCAACAATGTGAACATTGGAACATAGCCAGAAGTTGTGGTGGCGGTAGTTGGTTTTCCTATGGTCTGTTCAGCATCTTTGTATTCATCAAGAAAAAGAAACAGAAATTACCCCGCTTGAGAGTGGAATAATACTCCAAGCATCTATATAGTTTAATGGTTCTGAAATTTGATTCAATTGTAATTCTTTCACCAGTTAAGCAGTATTATGACCCAGGTGATGTCATTACTGGATAAGTCAGACCCCAGACTGAAACCTGGCTTGGTATGTCATATTTTGCGTTGTTTTGATATTAACAAAGTGAACTTCCCTGAAGCATAAGCATGCAAAGTTACAGATTTTGTTTTAACAATAAGACAAAAGATTATTAAGTAACATAAAGATAAAATAGAATAAACTAAATGATAACTTATAGCACAAATTCAAAGAGTTTCAAACACATAATAAAAACATGAATCCTAAAGCACTAATTTACAAATTCCAAAAGAAGATCTATCAAACAGTACCCAAAAGTGTTCCTTTTATAGTACTCACACCAGGGAATTTTTTTTTCCTAACACTTCAGTATGCTCAAAGTAAGTGGTAATTTTACTCCTATACTGGAAACACTGATTGTTTCTGACTACATCTAAGCTTAAAAGTGTTCATGTTCAATTAACCTCTTCAGGGTTTTACTCGAACACTTCTGGTTTAGAATTATTGTTAGCTTCTTACTCTATGATGATCCAGCTTAACTATATCATCCCTTTCACAGGACCACTGTTTATACATCTTGGGACTTCACAGAACTGCCCGAAACAAAGTGAAGTGAAAATAATCTCCCTCTAAGCTATGGGCATTTCCAATAATCTTGAAAAAAATATTGAGTCTAGAAAATGTTAACAGTATTTAAAGCATTATCGCTAACAATGTGGAGTTGTAAACATCCTGAACTAAATGAACATCCATTAGTGGTTGCTCTTTGGGATGAAATTCATTTTGATAGATGCATAAATGAGAGACAATAAATGGCAGCTTGGTTCACTTATCCCTCAATTTGTAATGGTAGCAGTATGAAATAAAGATTAATGCACAACCAACATTTCTTAATTGTTGACCCTGTGTACAGGTCCTGATCTCAACACCTCTGAGATAGCCGAAGGAGTTCAACTGCATTCAAAGGAACAACTACTTCAAATCTAGTTCAGAAGCAAGTTGCTGTTGACCAACCAATTAGGAACAACTAGTATAAAATTTAATTGGGTTTTCTAGATTCTGTGGGAACTCAAAAGAAGAAATAATCCATTGAGCTTACCTATGTTAGTGTAAGAGAATTGTTTCCCACTGCCTAAAGGAAGGATATCTGAGAGTATACAAGAGTAGTGGAATTGTTTTCCATTCCTAATATCACTTAAAAAAAAATCAGAAAACAAAAATCAGTAGAATTTGCCAGAAGAAGTAAATACAAGGAACACAAACAAGCAGTACAATCTGATATAACTCATTACGCAAACTGTCAGAAGGTGTACGAACACTAAAATGAAATGATGAACAAATTATACAGGAGCTTTGACTTTGACAGCAATGACGAGTCATCATAAACTCAAGTGCTGCATTTCAGTCCTTTGATTTTCAAAGAAGAATGATCAGTTCCAGTGAAGAGACAATGAAATGCAAGCAGGGATCCTATAGTATCATGAATGAGGCCTAGATCATTTTATTTTACCAGGACTGATGGTGATGGAAAATATCCAGCCTACTCAATAAGCTAACTAAAGAGCTTACACATTAACACAAATAATCACAAATTAAAAATAAAGATTTGCTTAACAATCCTGGGGTGAGATGTATGCGACTCTATGGAAGCCAAATAAATTCATGACATGGTTTAAAATGAATTACCCAGCTCAAAACTCTAACAGACTGCTAAAAAGAAAGCATTTTTTCACATAGCAGCCATCTTCCCTGATGAACATTTATGAGATGTGGAACTCTATCTGTTTCTAACAAAATCAAGCTGTTTATCTTTTATCCCATCAGCCATCATTTTATCATAATCCTATAGACTAAATACTTGCAAGGTTCTCTTTCCCCACTTTAAAAAATATCCAATTTGTTTTCAGACTTCACATTTAATGTTTCATATTTAAGCCACTTGTGCACTAAATCCGGAACAGAATTCACTGAATATTGCTAGTCAAAAGTATAATGTTTAAGAGATACTGTCCTATGGTCTTAAATATGTCAAGATTTCTGCTTAGTTAGAAAAATAAAATTGAATAACTTGACCACAGAACAAAACTATTACTTCATAAATCTGTGTGAAGTAACAACAAAATCTCAAACAGGAGAAAAAATCTCCTACTATCTCTTCATGGATAGAAAGACAGTCCAAAATTTGTAAATTTTCTGCAAAGTTTATTTCTGAAGGGTGAACAAGGAAGCTGGCTTTGTAAAGAGAGTTTAATTAAACATTGTTTTTCTCCAGAGCACCATCAAAGCTGAAAACAATAGAGAAGCTGAGGTAGAATGGAAATGTATCCCAGGTGATCCCAAGCTAGAATTTTAACAATATGAAGATGGAAAGCAAAATTAAGGGAAGTGAGAGATCCTATGGCTGTTTTACTCTGGAAAGGGGTGACACAGAGACTATAGAGTGAACTTTACTGGCTGTGGAACAGCAAGGAAGATGCTAAACAAAAATAAGATACAAAAAATGAATTAATTATGCACTCAATAAAATGATTGTGGCCAAAATTGTATTTGAAATAATGAGGGAAATGCCCACTTTTAACACCTGGATATTAAATAATTGGTTCTGTGTAGAGAGTGGAGGCCAGTTAGGTGGGTTCCATTATAGGTAATGTTCTTTGCCTAATTTTCATCCACATGCAGCACCCCACTTAATTTAACACTGAAATAATAAGGGGGAAACCTGCAGCAATATTTCACAATACATATGAGAGATTCAAAAAATACATGATTTTATTTATACAGATTGCTCCATAAAGTATCTTCGCCTTAAAATTAGCTGTTTTATCTATAAATCTTATTACACAAAATCCCAAACTAAACTATTAAGTGCCAACATACAAAGTTAACAGAAAACGTTTTAAATGATTTATGTCTCATTACATATGTTATCTTACATTTCCACAACTTTGAAACATGTACAAGGAACGTACAGATTCAGAAGTATTATCTGGATACATTTTTCACATTTTCTCGATCAGCCCCCAGTTTTAAAGCAACCTACTCAGTCTTTGTGTCTTTCAGTGTTCAACTTGTTACATATTAATGAGACAGAATCAAAGAACTGGTTTTGGCTCTTCAATAAGCAATAGTATTTAAGCTGTCTGTGTAGTGAAGCTGCTTACAAACTAGAGTAACAGGCACAGCTGAAATAATGATGGTAATAATTATTGCCCAGTTTTTCTCTTTATTGGAACATAATGTTTCTTAAGTATTTCCCTTGGGAATCTCACTTCTCCGTGAATGTTAGCCATGAGAGTGAGAGCCTGTCATTGTGGTTACCTATTTATGACCACGTTTTGGCAGGCAGAGACTACAGTTACAAAAGCTGATCTCTACTCGTATTCATGCAACACAAATAAGATCCTGTTTTCACTATACTGGTCCAGCAAATAACATGATTTCGACTTTCATTTCTTAAAATAAAATTGGAATCTCAAATATGAAGATCATAGAACAAGGAATTGTCCAGTGTATCTATAACGTTAACACACATTAGTCACGAATGGTGTATGTAAGAATGGTGTATGTATGTAAAGCTCAATGGCCATTATTACCAAACGCTAGGAATTGGAATTTTAGCCTCCACTTTTGTTACAGCATCCAGCAGGTGTACATCTGTTAAAGCACTGGTCAGCTGCAGAGGATCCATATGATTCGAACATTAACTTTAGAACTCTTCTTTGATTAAATTTGCCTCAGTTTCAATACAGCCTTACAACTGGAGAAAGAAAAGACTGTCAACCTATCAATCAGAACGTGGCTTTAGATTGTTTTAGTGCTGTTGCCATACAGACATTCCAGCCATCACTGACACTCTAATATGAATTTAATCTCAGAATTGCTGTTTGTATCAGAGATACACATTTTTCTTCTGTCCTTTAACTTTTCATTGAACATCAGTTAAAATATGAGTATGAAATTGTGTTCCATTCTTTTTAACAATAGGCATAATGGACCTTAAACATGGATTTTAACTACAATGGATGAGCTGTATATCATGGCCAGAGGAAGGGAATGAATTGGCCAATTCTCCACAGTGTGAGGATCATGAACCTAATGCTCTTGTTTCATTTAAATTCAGCCAGTCTCCTAACTAGACCAAGTGGGAAGGGATATTTTCAGCAGAGCCTTCTGTTACAGACCCAAAGACGTAGTATCCTGAAATCAGGTAAGTGGTGAGGAGGAAGATCAGGTTGGCACTGAAGTCGATCAAGCAGACGAGCACCTCAATGGATGAAGCCACATGGTTTCTGGTGATCTGTTGGAACTTGAGCTAAAATTGCAGTTGAACACTGATAATATCATTCAAGCTTGATCATGCACATTCACTTCCTTCTAGTGAGAGACCGACTTATTTGGTCAAAAGGCAAGCTAAAATTTCAACAAATGAGAAGGCAGTGGAACTGAAGGAGTCAACTTGTTGTGGCCATTTTACAGTCAGCTGGCTTGGGTTCTGCCAGAGAAGCAAAGTTAAAATCTGGTCTTTAATCTTTTGACGAGAAAAGAAGTCTAAATTGGGAGAGACATAAATAGAGATTATAGGCATTGATTATCTTTATTCATGCTTTTCTCAGGATGAAGGAAATATAATTATCATATCAGATTTTGTTGTGAGATTTAATGTTCTTGTACATGTGCATAACTGAATACTGGAACTGTTATCATTGATAGAGTCGTAGAGTCATAGAGATGTACAGCATGGAAACAGACACTTCGGTCCAACCTGTCCATGCCGACCAGAAAACACAACCCAATCTGGTCCCACCTGCTATCACCCGGCCCATATCCCTCCAAACCCTTCCTATTCATATACCCAACCAAATGCCTTTTAAATGTTGCAATTGTATCAGCTTCCATCACTTCCTCTGGCAGCTCATTCCATACACGTACCACCCTCTGCATGAAAAGGTTGCCCCTAAGGTCTCTTTTATATCTTTCCCTTCTCACCCTAAATCTATGTCCTCTAGTTCTGGACTCCCCGACACCAGGAAAAAGACTTTGTCTATTTATCCTATCCACGGCCCTCATAATTTTGTAAACTTCTATAGGGTCACCCTTCAGCCTTTCCTTATAGCTCAAATCCTCCAACCCGGGCAACATCCTATTAAGTCTTTTCTGAAGCCTTTCAAGTTTCACAACATCTTTCCGATAGGTAGGAGACCAAAATTGCACGCAATATTCCAAAGGTGGCCTAACCAATGTCCTGTACAGCCACAATGTGACCTCCCAACTCCTGTACTCAATACTCTGACCAATAAAAGAAAGTATACCAAATGCCTTCTTCACTATCCGATCTACCTGCGACTCCACTTTCAAGGAGATATGAATTCCAAGGTCTCTTTGTTCAGGACCACTCCCTAGGACCTTACCATTAAGTGTATAAGTCCTGCTAAGATTCGTTTTCCCAAAATGCAGCACCTCGCATTTATCTGAATTAAACTCCATCTGCCACTTCTTAGCCCATTCGCCCATCTGGTCAAGATCCTGTCGTAATCTGAGGTAACCCTCTTCGCTGTCCACTACACCACCAATTTTGGTGTCATCTGCAAACTTACTAACTGTGCCTCCTATGCTTACATCCAAATCATTTATGTAAATGACAAAAAGTAGAGGACCCAGCATCGATCCTTGTGGCACTCCACTGGTCACAGGCCTCCAGTCTGAAAAACAACCCTCCACCATCACCCTCTTTCTTCTACCTTTGAACTAGTTCTGTATCCAAATGGTTAGTTCTCCCTCTATTCCATGAGATCTAACCTTGCTAACCAGTCTCCCATGGGGAATCTTGTTGAATGCCTTACTGAAGTCCTTCTAGATCACATCTACCGCTCTGCCCTCATCAATCCTCTTTGTTACATCTTCAAAAAACGCAGTCAAGTTCATGAAACATGATTTCCCACACACAAAGCCATCTTAACTATCCCTAATCAGTCCTTGCCTTTCCAAATACATCTACATCCTGTACCTCAGGATTTCCTCCAACAAATTGCCCACCATTGATGTCAAGCTCACTTGTCTATAGTTCCCTGGCTTGTCCTTACCACTCTTCTTAAACAGTTGGCACGACGTTAGCCAACCTCCAGTCTTCCGGCACCTCACCTGTGACTATCTATGATATAAATATCTCAGCAAGAGGCCCAGCAATCACTCATCTAGCTTCCCACAGAGTTCTAGGGTACAGCTGATCAGGTCCTGAGGATTTATCCACCTTTACCCGTTTCAGGACATCCAGCACCTCCTCCTCCTCTGTAATATGGACATTTTTCATGGTGTCACCATCTATTTCCCTACATTCTATATCTTCCATATCCTCTTCCACAGTAAATATTGATGCAAAATACTCGTTTAGTATTTCCCCCATTTTCTGAGGCTCCTCACAAAGGCCGTCTTGCTGATCTTTGAGGGGCACTATTCTCTCCCTAGTTACCCTTTTGTCCTTAATATATTTGTAAAAACCCTTTGGATTCTCATGTCCCCATTTTGCCCTCCTGATTTCCCTTTTAAGTATACTCCTACTGCCTTTATACTCTTCTAAGGATTCACTCGATCTATCCTGTCTATACCTGACATATGCTTCCTTCTTTTACTTCACCAAACCCTTGATTTCTTTAGTCATCCAGCATTCCCTACACCTACCAGCTTTTCCTTTCACCCTAACAGGAATATACTTTCTCTGGAATCTCGTTATCTCATTTCTGAAGGTTTCACATTTTCCAGCCATCCCTTTACCTGCAAACATCTGCCCCCAATCAACTTTTCAAAGTTCTTTCCTAATACCGTCAAAATTGGTCTTTCTCCAATTTAAAACTTCATCTTTTAGATCTGGTCTATTCTTTTCCATCATTATTTTAAATCTAATAGAATTATGGTCACTGGCCCCAAAGTGCTCCCCCACTGGCACCTCAGTCACCTGCCCTGCCTTATTTCCCAAGAGTAGGTCAAGTTTTGCACCTTCTCTAGTAGGTACACCCACATTGTGAATCAGAAAATTTTCTTGTACACACTTAACAAATTCCTCTCCATCTAAACCCTTAACACTGTGGCAGTCCCAGTCGATGTTTGGAAAATTAAAATCCCCTGCCATAACCACCCTATTATTCTTACAGATAGCTGAGATCTCCTTATAAGTTTGTTTCTCAATTTCACTCTGACTATTAGGGGGTCTATAATACAATCCCAATAAGGTGATCATCCCTTTCTTATTTCTCAGTTCCACCCAAATAACTTCCTTGGATGTATTTCTGGGAATACCCTCCCTCAGCACAGCTGTAATGCTATCCCTTATCAAAAATGCCACTCCCCCTCCTGTCTTGCCTCCCTTTTTATCCTTCCTGTAGCATTTGTGTCCTGGAACATTGAACCGCCAGTCCTGCCCATCCCTGAGCCATGTTTCTGTAATTGCTATGATATCCCAGTCCCATGTTCCTAACCATGCCCTGAGTTCATCTGCCTTTCCTGTTAGGCCCCTTGCATTGAAATAAATGCAGTTTAATTTATTGGTCCTACCTTGTCCCTGCCTGCCCTGACTGTTTGACTCGCTTCTGTTCTCAACTGTACCAGTCTCAGATTGATCTCTTTCCTTACTATCTCCCTGGGTCCCAACCCCCGGCTTACTAGTTTAAATCCTCCTAAGCAGCTCTAGCAAATCTCCCTGCCAATATATTAATCCCCTTCCAATTTAGGTGCAATCCGCCCTTCTTGTACAGGTCACTTCTACCCCAAAAAAGATTCCAATGATCCAAAAATGTGAATCATTCCCCCATATACACCAGCTCCTCAGCCATGCATTCATCTGCTCTATCCTCCTAGTCCTGCCCTCACTAGCTCATAGCACCAGGAGTAATCCAGATGTTACTACTCTCGAGGACCTCCTTTTTAAATTCCTGCCTAACTTTCTGTAATCTCCCTTTAGAATCTCAACCTTTTCCCTTCCTATGCCATTGGTTCCAATGTGGACAATGACTTCTTGCTGGCCCCTCTCCCCCGTGAGAACGTTCTGCGCCCTCTCTGAGACATCCTTGATCCTGTCGCCAGGGAAGCAACACACCATTCTGATTTTTTGCTGCTGGCCACAGAAATGTCTGTTTGTACCTCGGACTAGAGAATCCCCTAACACAATGGATCTCTTGGAACTCGATTTACCCCTCGTTGCATTAGAACCAGTCTCAATACCAGAAACTTGGCTGTTCGTGTTACATTCCCCTGAGAATCCATCACCCCCTACATTTTCCAAAACAGCATACTTGTTTGAAATGTGTGTAGCCACAGAACACTCCTGCAGTAGCTGCCTGCCTCTCTTACCTTTCCGGGAGTTAACCCATCTATGTGACTGTATCTGAGACTTTCCCCCCTTCTTATAATTGCCATCCATCACATACTGTAATTGTTGCAAATTCCTCATTGCTTCTAATTGTCTCTCCAATTATCCATTCGATCTGATAAGATTCGCAAGCAAAGCAATTATTGCAGATATAATGTGCAGTAACCCTTAAACTCTCTTTAAACTCCCACATCTGACAAGAAGCACATATCACTGTACTAAAGGCCATTTTTGCTCCTTCACAGTCAGCAGACCCAGAAAATAACGCCATCTTATTCCTCTACAAAACACTGCCTCAAGTTAAATTAATAATTATGGCTTATATTTTAAGTTTAATCAAGAGACATATCTCAAAAAACATATAATCAAGAAAGAACCCACTCTACTCACTACTGCAGACTTTCTGGAGACCACACTTAAAACACATTTATCTGATTCTGCGCTGTGAACTTCACCCAAACAGTTCCTCCAAGATCAGTTGTAAATTTCACTGTTTGTTAATTTTCCCAGACTTGCTCCGATGTCCAGCGATACATGAATTCAAACAGCAAAGGCAGTATTGTGTAGGTACACTGCTGTGTCAGTTTCTTTCTCTTTCTCTCCTGCACTGACCTCACCATGTGCTTCCTTTGTCTTTTCTTCTCCCTTTTAAAACTGCTGCTGTTTTGACTTTTTTTTCCAAAGTTCCAAAACAATGCAACAACATATAAAACAGTAATTGCTGCTCCTGGAATTCGAGGAAATCACCTCTAGCACCTAAAATACCTCAAAAAAGGAGCAGCTGTTACAGCCAGACATTTTTCCTGTCCTCCATCTTGGATTACCCAGAATCCTTCTGTTGGGGATTAGAGTTATTATGAGAAAAATAAATGGGAAAGTTCAAGCGTTTCAGCATAAAAAGGAGGCAAAAACAGAATTTGCTGGAGAATTAGTAAAAGAAGAATTATTTTATTGTAAAATAAAAGGGAGCATGGTGGAGGTGATCTTATAAAGCAAGTAGTAACAAATGGCAGAGGAAAGTTTAAGATGAGATTAGATTAGATTACTTACAGTGTGGAAACAGGCCCTTCGGCCCAACAAGTCCACACCGACCCGCCGAAGAGCAACTCACCCAGACCCATTCCCCTACATTGACCCCTTCACATCTTTGGACTGTGGGAGGAAACCGGAGCACCCGGAGGAAACCCACGCAGACACGGGGAGAATGTGCAAACTCCACACAGACAGTTGCCTGAGGCGGGAATTGAACCCAGGGCTCTGGCGCTGTAAGGCAGCAGTGCTAACCACTGTGCCACCGTGCTGCCCACCAATCTGAAGTACTGCTCTGAATAAGATGAAGGAATGTTCCTCACGTGATCAATATTTAACAATTTATTTTGTGTATACATGCTGGCTGGGCTAGCATTTAATGCTTGTTCCTGTTTGCCTTTGAGAAGGTGGTGATGAGCTGCCTTCTTGAACCACTGCAGAACATATGCTGTATGTAGACTCACAACACACTTAGGGAAGGAATTCCAGGATTTTGACTCAAAGGCATTGAGGGATTGGTGATATGTTCCCAAGTCAGATGGTGAGTGGTTTGCAGGTGAATTTGCAGGTGATCATGTTCCATTTATCTGCTCCCCTTGTCTTTTGAGATGGAAGTGATCGTGATTTTGGAAGATAGGCCTTTGGTGAATTTCTGCAGTGCATCTTGTTGATAGTGCACACTGCCAAACAATCAGGTGCTTTGTCCTAGATAGTGTTCCACCTTTTTGAATGTTGGTGGAGCTACCTTCATTCAGGCAAGTAAGGAATATTCAAGCAGACCTCTGACTTGTGCCTTGTGGATGGCTCTGGAAGTCAGAAGGCAAGTTATTTGCTATAGAATTTCTAGCATCTGATCTGTGTTTGTCGCCACTGTGTTTACAACGCCAGTCCTGTTCAATTTCTGGTCAATGGTAATATTTATGATGGATTTCAAAATGGAGCTTAGGGCATGAAACTCTGGAATTATTTAAAGATGCAGTAACGGTGGTCAATAAGATCATGTAGAATGGATGAATTATGACAAACCATACAGCCTTTCTAACCCATAAGATCTTGTGATTCTGTGATCTTAATTATATTAATTATCATCAAAATATTTTTCAAAATAGAATTTTAGCTTGTTCATTTTATAAATATTCTTTTCAATCAATTAGAAATGCAATCATGCATGACAATTTAGGATATGAATGAATGCTAAATACACTGGCAATTGAATTATAACTAATCAATCTGTCACAGGCCAGAGTTGATTCATTTATGGCAGATATACATGCAAACTTCTGATGAAGAATTTGTGTAAATGAGTGGGAGTTATTAGTTACACTTTACAACATGTATAAATTCAGAAAATAATTAATTTTAATTAGGGTTGTCCCATCGCAAGTTCACATGGTACTTAATCATTGTGTCCTTCTGCATAGGGTTCATTGTGTCTGGAAAATTCACCATTCTGGTAATTACAATTAGCATTACATTTATTTCAATGGTATTAGATGGTGAGCATATAATAACATTATATATCAATGGCCTAATTGCAGCATTGGAAATTATTGCCAATGAATATATTTTAAAACTTTCGTAATTTAATTAAATAGTGGACCATTGTCAGTTCCTAGGTGTCAACAAAATTGCTCACATTGTGCTATACAATATAACTGGATTGAAAAATGTGTCGCTGGAAAAGCTCAGCAGGTCAGGCAGCATCCAAGGAGCAGGAGAATCGATGTTTCGGGCATAAGCCCTCCTTCAGCTTATGCCCGAAACATCGATTCTCCTGCTCCTCTGAAGAAGGGCTTATGCCCGAAACATCGATTCTCCTGCTCCTTGGATGCTGCCTGACATGCTGCACTTTTTCAGCAACACATTTTTCAGCTCTGATCTCCAGCATCTGCAGTCCTCACTTTCTCCTAATATAACTGGATTGTCAATATTTAAATAAATAATTGAATAATGGTTTAATGAGACATTATTTTGCAACACCTATATAAAATATTTGTGTTTATTTTTGTCACAGAAAAATATGTAAATATATGGAAATAAATAGACAATATAAGTTCGCACTGTTACGAATACACCAAAAATTGTATGACCAACAACTTGTGATAAAGACAGATTTAAATATAAACATGTTGGTTCAGCAGTGCAAGTAACTCTTATGTTTAGAATCTGAGGTCATTTGGATTGATGGTGAATTTCTTTCAATACAGTAACTCACAGCATTTTGTGATACATTTTTCAATGTGGACACAAGATGGCACTAGTGATCCATTGTACAGAAACGGTTGAGGATATTTGCAGCATTAAAGATCAGCTACTTTGACTGCTTCTGGAATTCTTTCTCTAGAAGTCCATGGACCATAACTTGTGAAGACTTGGGGGGTGAAACTCAATATTGGTGGAGCAGAACATGTACAGTAAGTGAAATGGATGACCTTTATATACTCTATCCACTGAAGGTGAGTGCGATGTCAAATGAACGGCTGCCATATTGTTGTACATTTGTTCCTACACTACTAAAATATGTGCTCAGGACTGTTAGACATTGTTGTAAAGGCATAGATGATCTAAACAGTCTAAAATACATATTTTAAAGATAATTGTGGAATTCCCACACCTCTTATGGGCTTATGCCCGAAACGTCGATTCTCCTGTTCCTTGGATGCTGCCTGACCTGCTGTGCTTTTCCAGCAACACATTTTCAGCTCTGATCTCCAGAATCTGCAGTCCTCATTTTCTCCTCTAAGATTTTAACCTACTGCGAATCCTCTTACAAGGATTCCAGTGAGTCCCTCTCTCACTGCACACCCCAGGTCATCTCCTCTGCACAGAAGCTCTTCAGCCACATTCTCAAACAGACTCGCTACCACAGCCACATCTCCTTCCTCAGCACCTGCCTACGGAACCGACTGATCCCGCACAGAAGGGCTTATGCCCGAAACGTCGAGTCTCCTGTTCCTTGGATGCTGCCTGATCTGCTGCGCTTTTCCAGCAACACATTTTCAGCTCATTCCCACACCTCTACCTATTTTGGAGATCATATATAATTTCTTTACTTTGCTTCCAGATAGTTTACCCCCTGCTTTTCCAGAAGGAAAATCAACTAAAATCTGTGAAGAATACATGCTCATTTGGCTTGTCCTGTATACCTTAAAATCGAACTCCAGTAGGACCAGTACTTTTACTCTAAGTATTACTAGTAATTTCTCACGGGATTGTGCCATTTGATTTGGGTGACCATTTTTCTCTTGCCCATTTCTAATGGATTAACCATCTGCTCCTTGTTAAAGCTGAGATGCTTGACTTTAAGAAACACAGCACCCAACCATGTTTACTCTTAAGACCAAATTTATAATAGAACAGTCAATGACCCTTTTCATCAATGTGCTGATGATCATGAGTAGATCAAGTTGGATTTGTTTTGGTTTTTGTGACCAGGTCATTACATAAAATATTCCTCCGTCCAATTTTCAAAGTAGCAATGTCTTCAGAGACTATGCTACATGTGGAAAACTAACTACATCCACAACTATTACTGTCATATAGCACTACCAGTGACAGCTATAGTCAGAGCTGCATTGACCTTCTAAGCTACAAGGCCATTGCTGGTTACCAGGGCAACAAACTATGAGACATGAGATACATAACTATGAGACCTGAGACCTGAGGCTCAGGTTAAAAATGTTGATTTATCTTTCTGGGTTGTCATTGCAAGGATCAAGTGAGCTGTGCTGTACAGTATTGGAGACTGCAAAGACTATGGGCAACATGCTGACATCAGTAGCAAAGACTTTCATTCCAGAACTAGCTGCATCTTTAACCAAGCTGTTCCAATAGAGCTACAACATTTGCATCTACCTGGCAAAATGGAAAATTATCCAAGTTATGTCCTATTCATGAAAAGCAAAACAAATCCAAACTGATCTACTTGCAATCATCAGCACAATGATGGCAGGGGTCATTGACAGTTCTATCAAATGACACTTACAAAGCAATAACTTGTTCACTGAAGCTCAGTTTGGTTTCCACCAAAGCCCGTCAGCTCCTGACCTCATTACTGCCTTTGTTTAAGCTGTACAAAGGCTTGAACGTGACATCAAATTGATTGAGGATGGCATCCGGAAGCCATAGCAAAAGTGGAGTCAATGGGAATCATGGGGGAAAGCTCTCTGCTGGTTGTAGTTTAAGGAAGATGTTTGTCATTGCTGGAGGTCTATCATCTCAGTTCCATGGCATATTTTGAAGTGCACCTCAGGGTAGTGTCTTTGGCCCAATCAACTTCAGCTGATTCACTGATGTTGTTCCCTCCAATATAATATTAGAAATAGGAATGTTTACTGATGACTGCATCATGTCAGTACCATTTACAATTGCTCAGATAGAGAAACAGTTCAGGTTCATATGCAACAAAATCTTGACAGCCTTCAGACCCTGGCTGCTAAGGAACATTAATGCCAAACAAGTATCTGGCAATGGTGAACTTTACAAAAGATAATCTAATCTCCTCTCCTTAATGCTCAATTGCATCACTGAATCCCCAACTATCAACCCTTTCATGGTAACCATTGACCATATATTGTATTGGATTAGCAATAAAAATACTTGAACTTACAAGAGCTGGTCAGAGGCTGGAAATCTGTGGCAAGTAACGTACCTCTGGACCCTCCAAAGCCTGTCCACAAGTCAGAAGTGCAATGGAATACTCACTACTTGCCTGGGTAAGTGCAGCTCCAACAAGACTCAAGAAGATTCCAGCCAGGACAAAGCAATACACGTGATCATACTCTATCCACCAATTTAAACATTCACTTTCTACATGATTGATACACAGTGGCAGGAGTTGTACTATACACCGTATTATTGGAACTCATCAAGGCTCTTTTAAGGGCACTTTGCAAACCTGCCCTGTATCATTTGGATGCATGGGAATACCATTGCCTGCAAGTTCTCATCCAAAACGGGCAGCAAGCTGGCTTGGGACTGTATTGCAGTTTCCTCACTATAGTGGGATCAAAATTCTGATTGTCACTCCCAAACAGCATTTGCGGGATACTTCCACCAGTGGGTTGCAGTAGGTAAGAAACATAGATCATCACCACCTTCTCAAGGGCAATTAGGGTTCAGAAACAATGCTGACCTAACAAGTATTGCCTACATTCAATCATAGTATTAAAAGTATGAGTAAAATAAAATTACAATCAATTGCAATCACTTTATATGTAGTTATTACATTTGTTCCTCCAGTATTATCTTTGATTCCATTATTTTTAAACATCGACTTTGGTAAAATGCAGCAATTGATATTTCAGGGTTTGGCTTTTGCTAAATTTATGAACACTAAAGAATGCATCATGTTAACTCTATTGATTTTAATATTCACTTCAGAGAAAAACATGAGAATTTAATAGCCCTCTGTAGCTTCTCATAAACATCTCACATGCTGTGATACTGGCAAATTGTCAAAAATTTGACGGAACAAATATTCTTAGCTGTCATTAAACATCACCAGGAGTTACCCTTACATTTATTTGTTAATTTTAACAAATAATAGTACAACAGTGGTAAACATTAGATTATTGATTTGTACTGAACACTGCCCAGAGTATTTCTACAATTCCAAAATTTGATTGTCAAAAATTAGCAATAAACCCAGTAAAAAGATGTTTTGAGCTTGTTAAAACATGATTAAACTCATTAATGTAAAATAGGTTCACCATTCTCCAGTTGCACAGTCATCCAAAAGTGAGTAACAAGCTCCTTTTCAGAGCTGGGGTTGATGAGCTGAAGGCCTGACAATATCAGTACAAAGTAACAAAGGTAAATAACAAAAAGCAAAGTCTTTTTACTTGTTACCTAGTGAGAATCTCAGGAACAGTGAGCTGAATGCTTTATGGAGTTAGTGGCTGTGAAGGTCAGACTGCATTTACTTCACTGCCATAGGGACACCTCACTCAGATGTCAGCCACTTTGGTGACTCCATTTAGACTTTGGTGACTCCATTTAGACAACTGATGCTTACTTAATGCACAATAAAAGAATGGCAGATTGTACTGCAATAGAAGTGAATTGTTTTTGTTTTGAATTGTGTTTAATTTAACTGTTGTGCAAATTGAATTTCTATGCATTGGTTGTTGCAATGTCTTCTTAATACTTGGTCCAATTTTAAAGTTAAGCTGGATATATAAGTGAGTAAGCAAGGAGAAGCTGCAAGGAAAGTGCAAAAATAAATCAACTTGTTTTAACAGTTTTTTTTTGTTTGGTGGGTGGTAGAGTTGAGGTCCTTTATTGAAACTTCGGAAAGCTCATTGCTATTAGTGCAGGGCCACATGATGCTAGCAAACTGATCTGAAATTAATTCAAACTGGCTGCTTCTACTCTACTCCAGACATGCTATTGCTGGAGGGCAACTCCTGAGATCACTCACTGATTTGTCTGAATACAGAACAGTGGTCATATACATGCTTTTGGCGTCCCTGCCTCATAGTTTTCTCTAACCATTCTCAAAGTGAACTGAAGATGGCTGTAACTACATTTATGGATTTTGGGCCACAAAACCTCAGAAGCAATAGAGTCTTAATTAGCAGAATAAAGAAAGAACTTGCCTTTTATTGTGTTTTTTACATCCTTAACTTGGCTCAAAGCCATTTGCAGCCAGTGAATTACTTTTGAAGTGCAGTTACTATTGCTCAGCAACAGACCAGCAAATTTCTCACAGAAATGTACCACAAACAGCAGTAAGGAAATGGGTGAAATCTTCTGCACTATGTCCCTGGCAGGACAACAGGAACATTTTGTGTCTGGAACCTGATTTCCTACTGAGCAGGCTTTGGCAAGGCTCTTTCCTTGACAAAGAGCATTAACATTTTGTAGTCCTCCCGATTATTTAGGAAGGTTGGAAGCACTATACATCCATTCTGTAGCAAAGAAGAGTGACTAATTAAAGGAACCACAGCATGTGTGCAGCACATGAACTAAAGGCAGCAGAAACCACAGGAATGGAAGGGAGACCAAGCAAGGGTACTCCACAAATTACATATTCTTACTTGGAGACCTTGTTGTGGAATGTGAAGGACTGTAATGAGGTGATAGCTCCAAATGACAGAAGGGGACAACCGATCGGAGTATCCAGTGGCAAAGGAAGTGAGCAGCTGACAAGTGGTTCCTTGGACGCAGCATCACTGAGGATCTAAAACTCCAGGAGAGTAGGAAAACTGAGTGACCGAGCACTTTCCAGTATTGAGTTCCACATTCTTACCAATCAATCTCTTGAACAGCATACCTCTGGCAAACACACCTTGCCAATCCATTCAGTCCTCTCTCTGCAGACAGTTTACACTCCCAGCTAAACCACCAAAACTCATGCCACCCACCATTACAGTTGGACCTCAGTGTTCTCACTCCCCTTTGCCTTGTGGAGAGGCTTTTGTTTTTAAGGAGGAAGCAGCTCATGCTGCTGCTGCTGCTGCTGGAGCAATGCTGACATTACTGTGGCTTCTGTTGTTGCCACTCATCAGCAGTGAAAGTTGGAACTGCAGAAGTTGCTCCTTTGCCACATTAGAGGCTGGCAGTTGTGAATTGCAGCTTAAGATGAGTGGGGTGCCTTCCAACAAGTTGACTATCACCCGTCACATAATGAAAAAAAACTCTTTGAGAGAAGAACTGTCCTCAATAACAGCTTCTCAACTAGCCATGGTGGAGCTCTGGGATGTATGTATGAAGAAGGCACACGTGTAGACTATTCAGCCAACTCATCAGAGACTTCAGAGTTTCTCAGCTTCACTGAAGTAATTGTGCATTGGCTTCAGTTACTCTAACAAAGTGCAGATACAGCAATGTTGCTGTAGACTGTGAAGGAAAAAGGAATCCATGATTAAGATGCTTTTAATTGCCTTTTTAATTTCTTCATACAGGACCCAAGGAAACTCAGGGCTAGTACTAGAGAAAACTGGGAGAAGGTGAGATGACAGGGTAGGCTGAAACTTCTTTTGTGTCCAGAAGAGCACTCTTGCACATATGAAAACAACAGTGGACAATGTTGGCTGGAAGTGGGCTTTCTTGCTGAATACACAGCTGGCCAACTTGTTCAGCTCACAATGGCTCCAAAGCAGAACAGCAACCTTTTAATTGTAGTGTGTTCAAGTGTCCTCTATGTGTCTTATACATGTTATGGACTAGATCAAACTCCTTCAAAAAATTCAGAAGGTAGTCTAGACCCTAATATTTTCTTTCTTTTAAAGGTAACTGTAAGGAGTTGCATTCCAGATGTAATTCGATTGGTTGAACTACCAGATTTGAAGCAAAACACACTTTATTTATATACTACAATTGAAATACAACAAAAGAAAAAGAATTTGGAATAATTAACTTTATTGGAAAACTTAACAGAATAATAGATTATTTAGGTACTAAACAGTGTTTATTCCACTATAGTGACATCCCATAATCACACCCTAGACAGAGGCAAATTTAGAAAATTGATTGTCTGGCATGGAATTCCAGCAACAGAAGGAAACATCATCATCAGGAGAAAACTCTGAGAGACAATGCAGCAGGAAGAGAGGTACTACAGCTTCCAAACCCTGCTAAGCCTAAGCAACCATTGTTACTGGAAAACTAAAACTAGAAAAAATCCTGGTTCCATGGGAGCTTGGCCACCCGTTCAGGCTGCTTCTATTATTCCAACTTTAAAGAAAAACCTAAAGGACTCACAAGCTGTTTACTTTATTACCTTTGAGTAGACAGCTCGGTATCTCTGCAAGTCAGGCAGTATCCGTGGAGCAGAAAAATCGACGTTTCGGGCAAAAGCCCTTCATCAGGATTCCTGCTGTGCTTTTCCAGCACCACTCTAATCTGGACTCTGATTTCCAGTATCTGCAGTCCTCACTTTTGCATAGCTCAGTATCTCTGTCTTAATACCTCTCTTCAAAAAAAATCTAATTCAAAATATACCTCTTAAAGCCATAGTACTGTCTCATTTATTTACTGATTCCTTTTTCTCTCATGTTTCTCACTTTATGTTTATGAAATGTATCCTCCATTCACTTTATATCTTGGTGGAAATTTGTAAACTTCGGATTTAACAGGTATGGAGACAACAGAAGAGGCTAAAATGCAATACAATCACTGTTATTTCAGTATGTCCTGATTTGTTATCAGTTTTCTAAATAAACCATTAAAACTTCTGTCACTTGCTGTTAGTTTCTAAAGATAAAATGCAGGAATAGCTTTTTCAAGAACAAATCAACTTGTTTCTCTGCAGGCTTTTAATGACTGTTTTCCCCTTCAGTTTTAGTTATGGTGATGCATGCAAGAATATGAAGCAGTCAGTGAATGAATGTCACTGCAACAAATTCTGATTGCACGTGTGCCAAAGTGATTAATTGCCATATTCATGCAGTGATCCTGGCATGTTAGGAAGTACTGTGGAGTAGCATTATACTCAAGATTCCCAGAAGGTACAGTCTTTATTCACAGATTTCAAACAGTTTTTGAAATAGGTTGACAATGATATTCTATTTGTACCTGAACCTTTGTTCACACTGATATTTCATTGCTCAAGCTAAGGTGACAACATGTTTGCCTTGACATAATTTTCCCTGAAAACATCTCAACAATGTAAATAAGGCTTCATGCTCAGTTCACATTTTTTATGTGCTAATGCTATATGTGAATAGTGAAGATTAGAGTGGTGCTGGCAAAGCACAGCGGGTCAGGCAGCATCCGAGGAGCAGGTAAATCGATGTTTCAGGCAAGAGCTCTTCATCAGGAATGAGGACAGAGGAGATGACCTGGGGGTGCAGTGAGAGAGAGACTCACTGGGATCTTTGTAGAGAGAGGAGGAGAAATTCTTGAAAGCAAGTACCCTTGCAAGAGGATTCGCAGTAAGGTGAAAATCAACTAGGCAAAAGTGAGGACTGCAGATGCAGAGAGGCCTCTATTCCTGATGAAGGGCTCCTGCCCTTGTCTCACTGCTATTTCTTTCCTTGTCTCACTGCTATTTTTCACTTTGTTTATCATTAAAACTGTTGATAATGTTTCCCAAGTGTTATGGACAAGACCAAATATATCCAGGATTGAGCCGAGACCCTACTGTTTTCTTATTTAAAGGCAAATGTAAGATGCTGCATTCAAGATGCAATTCAGTTGGTTACACTACTTGGCTTTTACTTAAGGCTTCACAAGTTGTTTACTTTATTGACTTGGAACAGATTGCTTTCCATCTCTGTCTCAACCTCTTTCCATAAAAAAAGGACAATGTTTACCTCTAGGAGCCACAGTATCATCACACAAACCAAAATACAAAAACTGGCATAGGGAAAAACCCAGTTTATCTATTTTGCTTGTTGCCATCTGACATTTTATACTTATTTCACTTATTAAAGAAACAGGATATTTCATTATTAGCATAATGTTTATGACATGCTTATTTGTCGCGCAGAGACTGTGGGCTATTACTTTGTTCTGCCTTTTGGATCCTCAAGAACATAGAATGTGTTCTGTAGAGAGTAGAAAATCTGCTCCTTCAGATTATTTTTCAAGTGGTGGTGATGAAAATTTACCTCAAAGAAAGGAAAATCCAATTTTTCATTGACATAAGTTTTTGTGGCATTCCTGAAATGGAATATAAATGAACACTGTAACAACAAGGTAATTAGGTGTAATTTGTCTCCTTTCTTTTTAACCTCACTTTAGATCGCAACATATTTTTAAACTTTTCTTTTAGTATTAAATTGCCAGCTGGTATTATTACTGGACAAGGACAGATCCCAGACTGAAAATTAACTTGATAGATCATATTCTGTTTGTATTTATTGACTGAGGTGGTTTGTCATTGAAACATAAGCATGAAATGTTGCAGGCTTTATTTTAACAATGGAACAGAAGTTTATTAAGCAAAGCAAATTAAGATAAAATAGAATAAGTCAAACTACTTACATATAGCACAATTTGAAATATTCAATATACATGATAAAAAAATGATACCAACTATCCCTACTTTACAGTACTCAATCACCAGAAAGAGTTACCTTCTCTATCAGATCTATAGATTTGTCATATCTATTTCTTTCACCGAAAGCTTTCCAGTCAATGAGTTCTTCTCTTAAACAAAGTTAGTCGATTTCTGATTCTTCTTAACTGAAAACACGTTGAGACTTTTCAATCTTTACTCTGTCTAATTGTAAAACTCTCACAATGCAAACAAATTTCCATTATCTCTCTGGGAAGCCCCTCTCTCCTACGTCATGGCTCCAAACTCAAAATAAATAAGATTAATGCATATGTAAGTTGCACACTTTACATCATTGTAACATGAAGCTTTAATTCAGTACTTCAACTAAAGTTGCAGTTAGTTAGACCAAAACTGTGCAATCTATTAGAATATCTTCCTCAATGAAAGGTACTGTTACATATGTTGCAGATATTCTCAAGAATGGTCCTCTGTCTTTCTTAGTTGGACAGTTTGCAGGTAAACTTTAATATTCAATATGTACACTGTAAATGTGAATTAAAACAGGGACACAAAACTTTCTTGATGCTGACTCTTGCTTGGTTTCAATGTATTTAGATATGGAGATAATTTCAATGGAGATGATTCATGGGCCTCAATCTATGATCAGATGGTCATGATAACCATTTTCGGACAGCGTTTGTCATTTATAAAACTCCGGTCGTCTGAGTTGCAGAGGGATCTGGGTGTCCTAGTGCATAAATCACAATATGTTAGAGTGCAGGTCTAGCAATTAATTTGAAAAGCTAATAGAATGTTATCATTTATTGTGATGAGAATTGAATTCAAAAGTAGGAAGGTTATACTTCAGTTATTTAGGGCTCTGCAAAGATCACATTTGGAGTACTGTGCACAGCATTGGTTATTTAATTTGAAGAAACATGTAAATGCATTGGAAACAGGCCAAATAAGGTTTACCAGATTAATACCTGGAATGGATGGGTTGTCGGGTGAGGGAGGGTTGGATATATTTGGCTTGCAGAAGCTGGAGTTTATAAGAGGAAGACACATTTTGATTGAAACGTACATGATGTTGAGGATTTTGAGAGGGCAGATGTGAAGGTGATATTTCACCTATGGGAGCATCGGTAATTAGTGTCACGGTGTAAAATTCAGGGATTATTCAATTACGATTGAGATGAGGGAAATCTTTTTTCTCTCTGAATGTCATGAGTCTTTGGATCTCTTAGTGAAAAGGTAGTGGAAGCACTGTCTTTGAATATTTTGAAGGAAGGGATAGAGACTTGTTGAGCAAAGTGGTGAAATGTTCTCAGGACTAGGTGAGAATGAGGATTTGAGATTACAGTCTAATTAGCCATAATCTTCATAAAAGGCAGAGAAGGCTCAGTGGGCTGAATTGCCTACTCCTGCTCCTTGTTCATATGTTCAGATGAAAAGTCTCAGCTTGAACAATCAGATGATGGAAGTCAAAAATTATCCAAAGTTACTACTATCCAAATGATACACAAATAAACAATAGGTACTCAGGTTGCAGATATCATACAAACTATTAACACAGCTGGAATTTGAATTTCTCAGTTAATACAAAGATACTATCTGTGAATGGGTTAATAATCATGGTAACAAAAAACACAGCATCGCTGAAAATAGCACTTCTATTTGTATCTTTATGCATCAAATCCTAATCCTGCCAGAGAGATGTAAATAACTTCACTAACTGTTACCATATTATATTCCTTCACCTTATGAATAATAAAAGAGCAATCCTTCAAGCACTCTATTAATTTGTCAGTAATGGCCACATGGTGTAGTATTCTGTTACAACAAAGAATAGCTCGTCTTGTGAATAAAATGTGCCCCATGTAAATGAGTCTTTCGGGAAATGGAGTAGGAAATAAGGGCAGTGCTATTCATTTTACTTTATTAAAATGCTGATCTGTGCAATTTAATCTATCCAGAAGAATTTTTTATCAGGTTGTTAAGAATAATATAAAAACTCACTAAAGATTTGGCTTCCAATGTAAAAAATGCTTCAAAGTAATCATGGGCAAAGAGATGACAGAAATGCAGCAAGAAGCATAATTTTAACTACAAAACAAAGTCCTGATCTTGGGCTTCAGTAATATTCTGCACATAAGCTATTTGAAACGGAAATCTTGAACTGAACAGAATGAACAGAAAACTCAAATGAAGTGAACTTGAGCTATGAGAATGTATGAAGGTAAGAAAAGATAATTCTGCCAGCCTTCCCCAGTCAATTGGAGCAAGCTTCAACTTCCTAATGCCTCACTGTCTGGTTTTGACCACTGTGCCATTAGTCTTATTTTTGATTGACTATAAATTAGTTGTGGCATGCAATTATTTATCACATGATATGTATTCATTTATAAAGAACTTATTCCTCAATTTACCAGTTCCTTAGGATAAGATCACATTCCTTGGATCTGATCAAATTGCTTCTTATACAGCTTACTGATTCATTTTATCATTATAAAACCTCATTATAACTAATTATAGTAATAAAAAGATGTTCTCTTCTCATCTTTTTATCAACAGTGAAACAAACTCTTGCTCCTTTTTTTATGGCTTACTGTCAAGAACCTGTTTATATGCTTTGATTCTATCCCTGACTACTACCTCAGATGGAGACTGCTGTCCTATCAATAGTTTTTCATCAGCTATGAGTATAACCTCCTTTAGCTTATACTGTCTAGGTAAAACCAATATACCATCAAACCTGAGATAACCTTGCATTTACCACTCTGGTCTATTCTTTTAAGGATAGACAATAGATGCCAGCATTATCAGCTATGCCTATATCCCTTAAAAGAGTAAAAGAAACAACTTATTCGCTTAACAACATCACTCAAATAAATTTGCTGGTAACTTATATCATTATGGTTGCCACCCATGCATAAAAAATTCTTCAGTTTAGCGCTGTCCAATATCCAAAGGAGAAATTAAGTCCAATGAGAAGGTTCTGAGGAGAAATTCAATTCACAACTGTTGTGGATTTTATATCTTAACACAATGCCAGGATAATGCTTGTTTTAATTTGTGCAATAGATTTTATTAACTGTGCTTTTATAACATCTACTCCAGGTTTCTGCCCCAGCTAAAGTTTATTTGTGTGCATGTGGTAGTCCTATCAGACATAGATGATTTTTGCTTGTGGCAAGAACTCTCATGCATAGCTGCTCAACATTGGGAGGCTGTTGTAGATTTACACATCGATAATAACCTGTTTGGCTGCATTATAACACATTGTTTGTTGTCATAAACTTTTGAGATGGGACTTAACCCCTTTGATCTGTTGCCTAGAGGTAGGCACCCAACCACTGCAGCATGAGACTTCCTCTCCTACTTGCACTTGAAAATCAAACAGCCAGGAGTTGAAAATTTGGTGTGACACCTCACCCAAGGCCCACCAGATGACAAAATCAATTTGTCTTATGAATGATTGAGTAGCCAGCCAGAATCAGATATCATTTATTAGGTTTACAATCGAAATCAGGGTGCTGTGCTGGTGTTAGGAATTTAAAGCAATCTTCATCTAAAAAAGGGCAGCGCTTATGTGGGCAATCTATAAGTTTCACACAGATGGATCCTGTCTTGAGTGATCGAACAAGTGGTCCTTAAAAAATTAGGAAAATGATTTATTTGGAGTTATATTTTGGAGATTTTCACAACTTCACAATAACACTGCAAACTACTTGTATTCTTGGCTCAACCCGCTTGACTTCATCTCCCCCTCTCCTTTTTTCATGCAAAGGCTCAGTTCTCAAGAAGAGTTGTAATGCACTTGAAACGTTAACTCTGTTACTGTCTCTACAAATGGTGCCAGACGCGCTGAATTTCTCCAGCATTCTCTTTGTTTGTTTCAGATTCCCAGCATCTGACATATTTTGCTTGTATAAGAAACAAAACTATTGGAGACACTAAAATCATATATAGGTCATACACAAAAAGTATGCTAAAGGTTTTATGACAACCCAATAGTTTCATGTTCAACATTATTGATACTATATTTCTCTTCTAGGCTTCATTAATTAACAGGATTTAAACACCCAACTTCTATGATTGGGATTTGAAATGATATCTCTGGATCATTAGTACAGGCCTTGGGATTACTAGCCTATCAGCAAAACTACTGTACTACAAGACTTTTTTTTATTCATTCATAGGATGAAGGCATTTATTGCCCATCCCTAATTTCCCAGAGAGCAGTTAAAAGTCAACCACATTGCTGTGGGATTGGAGTCACATGTAGGCTGACAATTGACAATAGATTCATGGTCACCATTAGATGCTTAAGTCCAGATTTTGTATTGAATTCAAATTCTGCCATCTGCCATGGCAGGATTTAAACCCTGGTCCCCCAGAGCACAATGTGGATCTTAGGATAAGCATTGGTGATAATACCGCTGGATTGTCGCCTCCCCTGTTATTTTCTGCTTCATTTTCAACAATATGTTTTTGATACATAGAGAATTCAGTGGAATGGTTTAGCTGTCATGTGAACTGTTGATTAAGAGTAGGTAATTTTGAGTTTAAAAAAAAGGTTTTTTTTAGAGATTATCAACTATTCACTAGCTTATTTCACAGATGCTACTGTAGCAATACTTTGTTAAAAGTTAAAACAAGTTCAAATATTATTATTGGAAAGAAGGTGCAAGATGTTCGCCCTATGGTCAAACGTAAGGGCATGTAAGATGACTCTAGATATACTGTTAGTCTCAAAGTCATAGGGCAGTGTTCGGAATGTCATGTTTTTAAATCAGTTATATTTTAAACTTTTTAAAAAATTTTAAGACAGAATGGAGTTGATTATCTCAAGGATAACTAAATAACATTTCTACCTGGTTACAAGGTCCATATGATTCATGGTGTTCAACATCAGATTGCAGGTAGACCCTCATGCTGAAATTGAAGAGATGATGATCATAAGGGTGTAAATGAGTCTAGAAAATTTTTGGAACCTTAGAAAGAAGGAGAGATATTTTGCTCATGATAAGTCAGTACCAGGAGAAACTACCTGACAGGAAGAGTAAGGAGGAAGTAAGCCATCAAAACTAAGAATATTTTTAGGTTGTTCTTGGAAAATGAAGTATCTGTTTTAAGGGACAGAGTAAAGTAAAACTGAGTCCATGTGCAGCAAAACTTGGAAAACATTCAGGATTTCATTGATGAATGGCAACTAACATTTATGGCACCTAGGGTTCAGGCAATGATTATCCCCAATAAAAAAAATCTGATGATTCCTCTTTGGCATTTAATGGCATTACCATCACTGAATCCTCTATAATCAAAACCGGGGATTACCATTAACCAGAAACTGAACTGGACCAACCATCTAAATATTGTGGCTACAAGTGTACACTAAAGTTTGGAAATTCTGTGGCTAGTACCTGACCTGTTGACTCCTAAAGCTGTACACTATCTGTAAGGCAAGAGTGAAGTGCATAATGGGATATTTTCCACTTAGTTGGATGAGCATAGATCCAATAACAGGCAACAAACCTGACATGATTCAGGACAAAGCAGCCTGCTTGATCGACATCTAATGTACCACCTTAAATAATATCATTAACACAGAGAGGCAGCAGTGTCTACCAAATACAAAATAGTGCAGGATTCCAAATCCATGACCTGTACCACGAGGAGGACAAGGGAACAACTGGACTGGGAACAACAATAACTGGGAACACTTCTACCTGCAAGTTCCCATCCTGCAGGTAGAAGTGTTCCCAGTTATTGTCCCAAGTCAGACCATGCTGACTTGGGACAATATTCACAAATCCTTCACTGTCACTAGATCTACTTGGACCTCTCTTTGTAACAATAACAACATTATATCAATAGTAACAATTCAAGAGTAATTCACTATAATTTGTAAGAAAATTAGAATGGGCAACAATATTAGGGAATAAATGGAAAATAAATTAAAATCAATCAAGAACGGGGACTTTTCATAAAGCAATGTGTAGCTAATGCTGGAATTCTGAAATGCAATAGAAAGTGCTAGAAAAAACTCAGCAGTTTTGGCAACACCTGTGGTGAGAGAAACCAAATGAACATTTTGAAACCAATATGGTTGTTCTTCAGAACACAAGGAATTTTCATTGTTTCAAAAGATAAAGGGGGAAATTATCTGTAGTCTAGAGTTTAAGTTAACTATAAAGTGTCTAGTTAATGTTCTTTTAGATTAGCTTGTTACAGTAAAAGTCTTAACTTGGAATCTTGCCATATGAATCTTTCTGACAGTTTCTGGAAATTTATTTTTGCTTTAAAAGATATCCCTCTCTATCGGGATCATAAAAAAGGATATGTTCTGTGTGAAGTTTGCTCGTATGAGGGACAAAAGGAACAATAAAAGACTGAAGCGAACAATATTGCTATGGGGTTCTGAAGATACAGATTTCAAATGAACAATCCATCAAGTTATTTTCTAATGTTATGCACATCCGAGATTTGAAATTTATGAGGACACACTGAAATAGATACATAATATAAGCAGCACTCTGAGGTGAAAATGAGATATTAGCTTCCTACAGCAATTTTTTTAGTATAATTATTCTGAACAAGTTAACAAAGTCAGCATATAAAATTATAATCGTGAATAGAACATCAATCATGGGTTGAATTGGCAGTGTGAAGATGTATATAAAAGTGACGGGAAACATCATGACTGCTAAGTAGCACAAAAACTTGACATTACTCACAGGAGTACAATAAGGTGTCTTTGCCAATGAGTTATGGAGTTATACACAGTCAATATATTTATTAATTATGCATTTGCCAAGAGAGAGCTGGAGCATCTCCAAACTTGGGGAAATGTATGGATCAGCAAGCTGCATTTTGACATTCAGGTTAAATTCTTTCATATCAAGGTTAAATTTGCCATCATTGCCACAGCTGATATTTTTGTAATGTGCAAAAAGAAAAAGATTAGCTGTGAGAACAAGACACACTATGGGAAAAATAATGTGATCCAAATGAATATATTTAATGCTAATTGTTGCAAAAAAACCCCAGAACATTAGGCAAAGAAGAAAATTAGAATTATTTGATGGCCAAACATTGAAGACATAGCTATCATGAAATCTTTGAAACTCGTGATGAAGCAGATACCATGCCTTTGACGTCAGTAAGAGACAAGACACCAGAAAAGAGAAGTCTTAGATATCATTTGGGATACTTATGTTTTGTAATTTACTTTGTGTAGATATTCTAAAAAAAGAAATGGAATGATATATAAGAAGTCGAAGAGCTCTACTCAGCAATAAGGAACAAGCAGCATTTTGGATAGTGTACATGAGGACATCCACAGCCTGATATGTTCCAGAATGGTTTTTCAGTGTGTCGTTAACAGTATTTGTTTAAAGCACAAGGTAAACACAAAACATTAACTGAAATTCTGCTTTCAGTTAGAATCTGTCAGAAGAATGCTAACATACTTTGTAAGATCCATAGAGGAAATGTTAAATGCAGCAGTTACTTTATGTGAAAAATTCTGCTTGTTGAGTATTTCAGAGAGCCTTTCAAGCTGATCAGTGCAAACAGCATACAGTATGAGAACGTCAGGCAAATCCAATCAATACAACCGCAAATGTAAAAGATTTTTTTTTGTGATTAAAGCTTTTGTCTTTTCCCCGAAGTGGAGGCGATGGCCTAGTGGTATTATTGTGAGATTATTAATCCAGAAATCCTAAGGTAATGTTCAAGGAAGCCCACCATCGGGGGAATTTGAATTCAATAAACATCTGGAATAAAATTCCAATGATGACTATGAAACCATTGTTAATTATCAGGAAATAAAAAGACCTGATTCACTAATTAACTTTTGGGGAAAAAACTGCTGTGCTTACCTGGTTTGACCGAAATGTGAGCCCAGACTCCTAGCAATGTTATTGATTCTTAACTGCTCTCTGGGCAATTACAGATGGCTGGCAAATTTTGGACTAGCCTTGTAATGCTCACTTCCTGCGATTGAATTAAGAAAACAGCCTGAGTATGCTGAGGTGCATTTAATTTATTGCAAATATTTCCTGTTTATTATTTCAACGAAGAGCTAATTATGATAATCTCGCAGCATGATGTACATATTAACAAATCCCAACTGTATATGCATTTTCTGTTTTTCGCTGATTTATCTAATTTGAGATGATAAACCTAGATTAATATATGGCTGACGGTGAATTGTGAGGGGGAGAATTCAGGTAAAGAGATCAGATAATACTGTAAACTACATGAACAAAGCAAGATGCAAATTCTTTTGGAGTTTGGAGTTTAGCCGACAGTGAAATATCATTTGCATAATCAGGCTAATCTTGTCCAAAATATCAGCTTTGCAACTAAACCAACACTGGAGCTTTCCTACTCTCAAGCACAGATTTCCTCCCTTCCATATTGATACAATCTTGAGATCAGAATCATGGGACTTCAGTGACAAAAATAAGATTGCAAACTGGATAAAAGTCGTGATTGAAGGCCTTCCTGAAGAGATCACGTGAGACAGAGTGTCCAGATTAACCTTGCGTTTTGGGGCAGGGTATACACTACAATTGATGACTGATCATGTTGGTGGCAGTACTAGTAGCAGTATCATAGTGAGGTCAGAGTGATTGCTTTTGACATCAAGGGACATTTGACTGAGTGTGGCAACAGGGAGCCATGACAAAACTGGAGTCAATGTGAATCAGGGGAAAATAAATCTTCACTGGCTGGAGTCATACTTCACACAGAGGGAGATGGTTTTGTTTGGTGGAGCTCAGTTATTTCAGCTCCAGGATACATCTGCAGGAGTTTCTCAGGGCTATGATCCTAGGCCCAACCATTTTCAGTGGTCCTCAACTCATCTTCTCTCTCAATTACCTTCCCTCCATCCTAACGTCAGAAGTGAGAACGTGCAATCATCAGCAAACAATGTTCTGCAGCATTTTCAAATTCTCAGATATCAAAGTGGTCCATGTCCAAACGCAGAAAGATCTGGACAATATCCAGGCTTGACACAAAAAAAGGTGAGTAACATTCACGCTACACAAATGCCAGGTAATGTCCATCTCCTATAGGAGACAATCTAACCATTGGTGGCTCTACCATCACTGAATGGCCCACTATCAATATTTTGGGGTTACCATTAGCCAGAAACTGAACTGGACTAGCCATAAAAATAAAAGGCTTTGAATATGACAGCAAATAACTTATCTCCTGACTCCCCAAAGCCTGACCACCATCTACAAGGCACAAATTAGGAGTATGATGGAATACTTTCCACCTGCCTGGATGAATGCTTGACACCATCTTGGATAAAGCAAACCACTTGATTGGTGCCATGTTGACAAACATCCTCTCTCTTCACCACTCATACTCAATAGCAGCAGTGTGTATTATCTTTAAATTCACCAAAGTTGCTTTGACAGCAGTGATTAGAATAGTTAGATTATTATTTTTGACTCGTGCTGTTTTGATGGGCTGAAGGGCCTTTATCTGCACTGTAGACCTCTATGACATTATGACAGCACCTTCCAAACTCTCAACCACCTCCATATAGAAGAACAAGAGCAGCGCAAAAATGGGAATGCCACTACCTGCAAACTACTCGCTAAGCTGTGCACCATCCTGACTTGAAAATTGACCACTACTCCTTCACTGCTACTGGGTTTCCTGGAATTTCCTCCCTAACACCATTGTGGGTCTACCCATATAATATGGCCTGCAACGGTTCAAGAAAGCAGTTCACCACTACCTTCTCAAGAGGCAACTAGGGAATGCCAATAAACACAGGCCCAGCCAGTAACACACAAATCCCATGAATGAATAAAAAAAAGGATTAAATTGTTGGCATTGGATGGGGGTATAGTGGTGGTGAGCATTGAGAGTTGAATAGTTGTGGAGTAAAGGGCCAATTATACCTTTCTTGGAGGATATAGAGTGGCAATCAATTCCTTTGATTTCATAGATCCACAAGTCTTATTCTATGCAGGATTCTTGGTAGTCTGGAGGAACACACGGATCATAGGGTCCATGTTCATAGATCCCTCAAAGTTGCCACCCAAGTTGATAGTGTTGTTAAGAAGGCATATGGTGTGTTGGCTTTCATTAGTAGAGGGATTGAGTTTAAGAGCTGCGAGGTTATGTTATAGCTCTATTGAGTCCTGGTTAGACCACACTTGGAATATTGCATTCAACTCTGGTCACCTCATTATAGGAAAGATGGTGGAAGCTTTAGAGAGGGTACAAAGGACATTTACCAGGATACTGCCTGGACTGGAGAGCATGTCTTATGTAGAAAGGTTGAGGGAGCTAGGGCTTTTCTCATTGGAGTGAAGAAGGATTGAGAGGTGACTTGATAGAGGTGTACAAGATGTTGAGAGGCATAGATAGAGTGGATAGCCAGAGACTTTTTCCCATGGCAGAAATGTCTATTACAAGAGAGCATAACTTTAATGCAATTGGAGAAAGGTTTACGGGAGATGCCAGAGGCAGGCTCTTTACTCAGAGTGTGGTAGGTGCATGGAATGCATTGCCAGCAGTGGTAGTAGAGTCAGATACATTACAGACACTTAAGTGACTATAGGATAGGCACATAGAAATTAGTACATTGAAAGGTATGTAAGTTAGTCTGATCTTAGAGTAGGATAGAAGGCCAGTATAACATCGAAGGCCAAAGAGCCTGTACTGTGCTGTACTGTTCTGTGTTCTATGTAGAAATCATAATTAATAGCAAGTAAATTAATTTTAAATTGCAAGGGCAGTTGTATCTATTCTTTTGCATCTTTAAAGAAGACCTTATGTTAACTCAATCATAAATGAGCAAATGCTAAGGTACAGAAATCTTTACATCCAATGAAGTAGTCATGATTTATGGACTGTCTCAGAACATGGAGTTAAAAAGGGATTTCCAATCATATAAGAAAGAGACCTCACAATTCCAATGCAGATGAATTTATATTTGAAATTTTGGCAGGACGAATAATGCCCCACCTGCTTTCCCAGAAGCCCTTACATGAATACATCACTGCAATCCTGCACAGGGAACATAAACATGAACTTGACACATTCAGAGGAAAAACTCAATTCTCAAAACAAACCCAGTAAATAGCAGAGAACAATTGCAAGCAGCTAGTTAAAAGCTGCCAAGGAATAGGAAGTGCTTAAGTCAATATTGAAACATGTCAATCTTCAATGTTCAGAAATTATTAATTATAACAAATGGCAACTAGATTCTGCAATGGAGTCTCATCAGCAAGCCCTGGAAATACTTGAAGTCCTTTTCAGTCAACAGCTATAGGACCAAGCTATAAAGATCTTGGAGATACAGTATGCCTTGGGGAAGATTAAAGTTTGGCATTGTTATGGAATAGGTCAGACCACTCAAGACATTCTTAAGCAGGCAGCCCAGATCATAACTTTGCTATTTGTTTTGGTAAGTGTACAGTGAAAGTTACCCAGAGTAAGTTAGGTAGGTTGACCACTAGATTTTAAAACAGACAAAAATTTATTCACAAAATTATAGAATGAAACACAAAGAGCAGAATAAAGAATACCTACAGAACTCAGTCTATCCAACTAGACTTAATTATGCTGTTCCGAAAATACACAACAGTCCCAATAAACAAACTACCTTCAACACAGAGTAAAAATGAAACAAAGGCTGACAGGTCAAAGTTAGAAGGGCAGAAGGATAACAAGTTTAGCAGCCTGTTTCCATACAACTCACTGCTGAACTGATTCAAACAACAGTTTAGCTTTTAGGACTGACCACTCCCCTTTCATTATACAGTTTACTTCTAAAACATGAAAGCTGTGGCCTAAAGTCTCATCTGTTTACGCATAACAAAAAGGCCTCCCAATACCCTTTTATTCCAATCCAGCCGATTCAGAGCCCGGGCTGTTTTATAAGCCCTCTGAAAGATATCAAGGACACAGTTTCCTTGAGAAAAGGAACAACTTTTAGATAAAAGGAACAGCTTTGTGACAGGCCTAAAAAGAAGTTTGAACAGACCAAAGTTAATACACTAGAATTGTTGCAGTCTAAGATCGCAGCAACTGACACTCTGAAGCGATATTGAGCCTTGAGACTTAAAGAAAAGATTAAAGAAGATTTCTAAAAGTCCTGTGTAGAGATAACCAGAGGTCTCTCATATCTTATTAATAATAAAGATCATCTGTAGGCTAATGATGATCTTTTTAAAAATGCTGAGAAATATATAGGGAAATAAGCCAATTTGCCATACATCCTGGAGGTCACAGTGCAAAACAGGAGTTTCAGACAGATTCTGGTCCAGAAGTCCATTTTGTTTTTTGAAGACAATACACTTCTATACTTTTACACGATAATGCACATTTATTAAACACTATTTATCTGTAGCGCGATTTGTGAATTGCTGAATTTTTTAAAAAGTGAACTCCCATTAGCTGTTATGCGATTCTTATCCTTGGCACTAGATGTCGTGTTGCGTGGAGGAGTGGACTCCACCATGTGATCAGTCGGCTTGCACGCTTTCTAGTGAAGAGCTTTGGAAAGATATTATGAGATGTTTGTGCTAGTGGACTTAGAAAAGCATTGTGAAAATGTCTCTGCAGCCTGAGGACAAGAACTTAGGAGTAATCTGTTAATTTAAAAACTTAATGAGTTGAGATAAGTGTAATGTTTCATTGGAATTAGCTATCAGTAAAAGGACAATGTTGAAGAGCAGTTTGAAACTTGACTTTGTTGTTTGTATTAAGAGCTTTTTTCTCTCTCTTTATGTTTACAAAATATGTTTTGATGTTAAAGAATATCTGCAGACTCGTGAATCTGTTTCAGTGACTAATTGCCATGGTAACCAACAGCAAAAATATACCAGTACAGGGGCTTGGACATGGTCAGTCAGCTGCTCAGAGTGGTCAAAGTCAGGAAACATAGTGGGTGAGGGACAGAAAGGTGGTAGCCCACAGTTATTTTTGGTGGGTGTGTGGAGATGTCCTGAGGGGGTGCAGAAGAGATTCAGGGTTCATCTGATTCAGGGTCAGATGTTGGCGAGGATGAGAGTAAGTGTGGAAGATGAAATGGTAGATCCAGTAGCAAAGTAAGTGAGTGTGAGGTATCAAGAGAAGATGGTGGCATTTTCACTGGCAGAGTGGAGAAGGTCTTTGATCTTCTTCCTACATTCCGTGCATCCTTTCAGATGGTTGAAACTGCACTGGCCTGGATGGTAACCCTGGTTCAGGTTGGTGTGGTTCCAGTAGAATGGGGTCCTCTGTTAGCCTGGGAGAAAAGGACATCCTGCCTCTGCATCACCCCATCCTCACCAGCAGCATCTTCATGCCCATGCCCACAAAGAAAGGCACCAATTTTCCATTGTCTCCCAAGTCCAGAGCCAATGTCAGGAACCATACAGGGCAGCTCTGGACTGACAGCTCTTGTTTGGGTGCACAATATCTTTTCAAAGATGGTGCTGCACCATGAATGTTAGCCAATTCTGGGATATCCAGGAAGTTGAGTTGTTTTAGAAATGGCACATTGTATGATGGTGCAAGAATGTGTGAGAGGGACACCAAAGGGCGGGTAAAGTAATAAATCAGGCAGGTTTTGTAAAATAAGGTGATAGACATCCCCAAGCATCGTGATGTGAAACCCTCCAAAAAACTGGACAAAACTGGCACTTTAGTGAAAGAAAGTATGATTCAGCCCTTGATCTATCAAGGCAGGTTTCATTCTGGGATCTGACTTGTGCAGTGTTACCATTGGATGGGATCAGAAAACTGACTAGGATGTAATGCAGCCAGCATGTATAGATGCCAATTGAGAGTAGTCAGTTGAAGATTCTGCTGAATCGCACGATACAGTATCATACAACAGGTCAAAGTTTACTTAGACTGTGCTGGGCTAACTACTATTTCTATTTTTAGAATTGGAATCCCTACAGTCTGGAAACAGGCCTTTCGGCCCAACAAATCCACACCAACCTTCCAAAGAGTAACCCACCCAGGCCCATTCCCCTACTTTAATTTTACCCCAGACTAATGCATCGAACCTACATATCCCTGTACACTATGGGCAATTTAGCATGGCCAATTTACCTAACCTGCACATCTTTGGATTGTGGGAGGAAACTGGACTACCTGGAGGAAACCCACGCAGACACGAGGAGAATGTGCAGACTCCACACAGTCACCAGAGGCTGGAATTGAACCTGGGTCCCTGGCACTGTGAGGCAGCAGTGCTAACCACTGAGCCACCGTGCTGCCATATTTCTGGTATTTTTGGTGGTTCACCCCATGCCCTGTTTTTCCCATAGGCCCCATTATTTCTATTTTTGATCACATGGCATTGCACTGGAACACAGAATTACCTGTATTTTCTGATGTTTTTGATGACAGAGGAGAAGCCTTATACTGAAGTAGTTATAAAACTGATAGCATTTTCCATTCTAGAACTTAGCAGGGAAGTCATCATTCCCTCAACTACAGACTGTTCTTCATTCTTAGAATGTGGCACAAAAGGACATGAAAGAGAGAAATTTCAATTTGCTGTGTTCCATTTCCAGGACTTGAGATGGTTTCTGTGTCAGTAGGTTATTACTCAATCAGATTTTCCCTGATAGGTTGCCACTGTTGTACAGCCCAAGAATAAGCTATTTCTGAGGAGCTACTACCCCCATTCTACCCTTGCATGTATGTTCCAAGATAACATTAAAGGAGCACATACTTACTATATGTCCAGCAGAGAATTCTGCTGGAGATTATTACTTCAACCGAAAGGGAATTGCAAGGAATGGAACAGGAGGCTGAAGGGTGATACTGGGAGTAAAGAGTTAAATGGCCATGGTTAAATGCTAATGGTTAAAAGGATTGCTGCAAAAGAACTCCAGCAAGATGTAGCATAAAGGATTAAAATGCCTCTCTTCATCTGAACATCTGTTAATGGACAATGTCCGGTCATCATGTAGCCTGAGTCTGTAGCATTCCAAAATCTGCCCTCAGTTATCATCCCTTACACTTAGTTATGTTTAATAAAACCTATCAATGTTCATTTTCCTGTGCATGGACTTCACCTCATCACCATTGTGCCAACAATTGGTGGAAGGAGACAGATGCAGTAATCTGCATTCTTTTATTATAATGGTCAGAAAGAATACTCCTGCTCAACCTGATTCCACATTTATATCAGTACGTTAGGAGTGCTTTCCACCAGTGAAAACCATAATGGGCTCTGCGAGCTTAGTACGTGGCAGGCATAAACTGGAAACGAACCCTCAAAAATGCAGAACCCTCAAAAATTCAGGATCCTAACCCAACCATTTTGCCATGAGCACACGAACTGGATTTGATCAGGGACCTCGAAGTAAAGGGGCCATTGGAAGGTAGTGACCACAATAGAATAAGCTTTAATCTGCAGTTTGAAAGGGAGAAGGTAGAATCGGAAGTGACAATATTTCAGTTGAATAAGGGGAACTATGGATCTGTAAGGGAGGAGCTGGCCAAAGTTCAATGGTGCAATACCCTAGCAGGGATGGCAGTGGAGCAACAATGGCAGGTATTTCTGGGTATAATGCAGAATATGCAGGATCAGTTCATTCCAAAAAGGAAGAAAGATCCTAAGGCGAGGCGGGGTGGCCATGGCTGATGAGGGAAGTTAAGGACCATATAAAGACAAAAGGGAAAAAGTATAACATAGCAAAGATGAATGGGAAATCGGAGGACTGGGAAGTTTTTAAAGAACAACAGAGGATAACTAAAAAGGAAATACACAAAGAAAAAATAAGGTGCGAAGGTAAACTGGCCAAAAATATAAAAGAAGATAGTAAAGGCTTTTTTAGGTATGTGAAGAGAAAAAAAATGGTTAAGACTAAAATTGGGCCCTTGAAGACAGAAACGGGTGAATTTATTACGGGGAACAAAGAAATGGCAGAAGAGTTGAATTGGTACTTTAGATCTGTCTTCACTGGGGAAGGCACGAGCAATCGCCCAGATGTAATAGTGGCTGAAGGACCTGAACTGAAGGGAATTTATATTAGGCAGGAAATGGTGTTGGAGAGACTGTTAGGTCTGAAGGCTGATAAGTCCCCGGGACCTGATGGTCTGCATCCCAGGGTACTGAAGGAGGTGGCTCTAGAAATTGTGGATGTATTGGTGATCATTTTCCAATGCTCTATAGATTCAGGATCAGTTCCTGCAGATTGGAGGGTGGCTAATGTTGTCCCACTTTTTAAGAAAGGAAGGAGAGAGAAAACAGAGAATTATAGACTAGTTAGTTTGACCTCAGTGGTGGGAAAAATGCTGTAGTCAATTATAAAGGACGAAATTACAACACATCTGGATAGGAGTAACAGGATAGGTCAGAGTCAGCATGGATTTATGAAGGGGAAATCATGCTTGACTAATCTTCTGGAATTTTTTGAGGATGTAACTCTGAAGATGGACAAGGGAGATCCAGTGGATGTAGTATACCTGGACTTTCAGAAAACCTTTGATAAAGTCCCACATAGGAGGATAGTGAGTAAGTTTAGGGCGCATGGTATTAGGGGCAAAATACTGACTTGGATTGAAAATTGGTTGGCTGACAGGAAACAAAGAGTAGTGATAAACGGTTCCCTTTTGGAATGGCAGGTGGTGACCAGTGGTGTGCCACAGGGATCAGTGCTGGGACTACAGATTTTTATATTGTACCTTAATGATATAGATGAAGGTATTAAAAGTAACATTAGCAAATTTGCTGATGACACAAAACTGGGTGGCAGGATGAAATGTGAGGAGGATGTTAGGAGAATACAGGGTGATTTGGACAGGCTAGGTGAGTGGATGGATGCATGGCAGATGCAGTTTAATGTGGATAAATGTGTGGTTAACCACTTTGGTGGCAAGAACAGGAAGGCAGATTACTATCTAAATAGAGTCAAGTTGGGTAAAAGGGCAGTACAACGAGATCTTGGTGTTCTTGTACATCAGTTAATGAAAGCAAGCATGCAGGTACAGCAGGCAGTGAAGAAGGTTAATAGCATGCTGGCCTTCGTAATAAGAGGAATTGAGTTTAGGAGCAATGAGGTCCTTCTGCAGCTGTACAGGGCCCTGATGAGACCGCACCTGGAATATTGTGCGCAGTTTTGGTCTCCAAATTTGACGAAAGACATTCTGGCTATTGAGGGAGTGCAGCGTAGGTTCACGAGGTCAATTTCCGGAATGGTGAGACTATCTTACGCTGAAAGATTGGAGCGACTGGGCTTGTAAACCCTTGAGTTTAGAAGACTGAGAGGGGATCTGATTGAGATGTATAAGATTATTAAAGGATTGGACACTCTGGAGGCAGGAAGCATGTTTCCACTGATGGGTGAGTCCCGAACCAGAGGACACAGTTTAAAAATAAGGGGTAGGCCACTTAGAACAGAGTTGAGGAGAAACTTCTTCATCCAGGGAGTGGTGGGTGTATGGAATGCTCTGCCCCAGAGGGCTGTGGAGGCCAAGTCTCTGGATACTTTCAAGAAAGAGTTGGATAGAGCTCTTAAGGATAGTGGAATCAAGGGCTATAGGGATAAGGCAGGAACAGGATACTGATTGAGGATGATCAGCCATGATCATAATGAATGGTGGTGTTGGCTCGAAGGGCAGAATGGCCTACTCTTGCACGTATTGTCTATTGTCTATTTATCCAACATGACGGTGGAGCTCTTAGAACTGGAACTGCGGGTGATTTTTTAATGCTGCCTGTGTTGAGAGTTGAATGGCATGTTGCTGCTTTTTTGGGGCTGGCAGGTTTGGGGCTGTCACTTGAGAAAACTGTTCAATTTTAAATGCTCATACTTATGCCGTGAAATGCATCTCTCTTGTAAAAGGAAGTATTACTTTATAATATATAACCAGATTGCTCATCTTGATATTGCAGCTTAGTAGATATTAAAATGGTAATTTTGCCAAACAGGATTAAGCTACAATGTGGAAATGGACTACAGGTAACATCATCCAAGTTCACATTTTCACTGATAACTTTTCCCATCAGGTGTTAAAACTCTTTGACTGCTCCTGAAGATTGTTTTACATGAACTGCTGGAGATACTCCTAAAGCACAACTAATTGGAAAACACTTCAATTTCTCACGTGAATATTTTCATTTCCACTAAAAACTCCATAATACAATGGAAACTTTCTTTCCTTGCAAGGATAAAGGGTCACTTGTAAGGACACTAACAGACCATTATCACGATGAATGTGCAAAACATTTTTGTGTATTGAAACTGGTCATCAAAAATAACTTTTTTAACTGCCATTCATTAAGAAGAACATTAGCTGCTCCTGGTGTTTCCAGTGTTATTGTCCAGAAAGCTTCTTGAAATAGCTCATTAAATGAGGGACAAATGGCACAGATCATTACACTGATTATGGACCTGCTGATGTTCACTATGTAGACCAGAAAAATAATTATTCCTTACTAATGGCGAGTTATTTCAGGTAAATCACTTAGGGGATTGTGTGTTTTCATTGCCGTTCATTGTGATCCACTGAGGCACTTGTGAATTTGTAGGTGTTTTCCAAGTAATACAAACTGTGTCCAGATGCTTAGTGTCTTAGCTTATTTTCAGCAGGAAAGATTAACAAACACTTGAGGCAGGGGTTTAGAGAAACATATATTTGGATCTATAAAATGCAGTTGAACATTGGATTTTGGGCAGGAGATCATTTTTGAGGGTGATTCTGCCAGATCACTGTTGGAATTATGTCTTAATCATGGACGGTAAGCCTTATTGCCCTACTACCTAGTAAGAAAACAAAATAATTAAAAGTAAAGATGCTGTAAGCTCAGATACAATTTATTATATTTTTACTTTTAAATGTGAATGCCATTTGATTTAGGATTTACAATAGTTGACCCAGAAAAGAGAGAATTAAAAACAAATGCTGTTTCTGAAAGAGTGTATTGATAGTTGTCTGGCATTACAGAGTTTTGAATATTTCTGAAAGAAGAAACATGCTGTAAAAATTTTTCATCTTGGTCTTGTCAGACCAAATGTAAATTTCAAAAGACGCAACATTTTGTGCTGCCAAGTGAAGGATGCTGATTAGTTGGCATGTTGGCTGCAATTTGTTGAGGCATTGACATGGAGAATACATCAACGATCTAATGTTCCCATGCTTTTGTTTCTTTCAAAAAAGGTGCCATGTCTGGACTTGTTCCTTTTCTCTGCAAAGGACAGATCCTTGGTAAATGAAAATATGTAGTTCATTGCATGCATAACTGGGTCACATTGTAAATATGACTAATTGTAATTTTTTTTTGTATCATTTTAGCTCTCTTGGTATGGTTCATTATGTGCTAGCCAATTGTGGAATTACATCTCATTTTCCACATTATGTTCTAAATTCTGCAAGCGCACACTATTTGAGCATGGTCAGGAATTGCTATATATTCGTTGGGATGTACAGCCTTATCTTAGCACTAACAGTAACATTTATATTTCACAACACTTACTTGGCTGATTGGAAGAATGCCTTTTCATTTGACAGCAGCAACCAGTTCATGGAAAATAGCACTTGAATTGTCACTGCGTGGTAGTGCTGTGAAATGGTCAGCTTTACCTGTTGCTTGAAAGTTTCATTTCCATTATAATAGTAAGAGTAGATTTTGTGTTCTTCTTCTGAGTGTTGATTGAATTGGAGCAACGCTGATTGATCAACTGAGGGAGAATTATAGCTGGAATTGGCTGGAAATTTCCTTTCCCAGGTTGCTATGAGATTCATAGGATATGGAAATAGTGTTGACGACCAGGATATCATCCTCCTGATTGTATCCCACTGCGATGCACCCTTGGTTGGATCTGCCCTGCTAATGAGACAGGTATAATGATTGACGTGTCTGAGCTTTTGGGTCTAAGTGATAATTCTTTGAGGATGCCTACATCAGGCTGTTGCTAGTCTGTGGACATGTGTCTAACTTTGGGAAAAAGTACCCAAATGTAAGTTAGGAACACGTTGCCATGTCCAGTGGACAAGGTGTGCATTGGCTTTCTTCCAATGTTTCAGTCAATGTGGTTGTCAATCCACTTTCATTTTTTTCATCTGCTATTCTATCTCTATTGTTGCCCTGACCATAACTTCTGTTTCCTCTTTCAGTGTAATATTCACACCATCTGTTTCCTTTGTAAAGGCAGACACAAAGTTTTCATTCCATACATTTACTGTGAGCTTTACATGAAGTTTCCCTTTGGGTCCTTTGGCCCAACTTTATTTCTTATTCTGTAGATGTTTACGGAATGTCTAAGTACTGATTTTAACATGGTATACTAATCCTTTATTGCTAACCACTCTGCGTCCCAAATTAACTTTTTCAATTCCCTTCAAACCTTCTATAATTTTCCTGGCTAAATAACTGAAGTTCAATCCTGATATGGTTTCATAATGTTTATTCTTAATTTTTACTTCCTTAGTCATTAAAGGTGCATTGGTTTTAGTTGCTCTGCCATTTCCTGTCAAAAGAACATGTCTATTTTGCACCAAAACTATTTTTTCACTGAATTCCCCCCATTGATATGTAACTGCTTTACACCATATTGTTATTTCCAAACAAATTTACCACAGCAATCAGCTGACCATACAACTTAGCTAAGTTTTATGAAACCAACATGACATAATTGCAATTGCCTGAATTGAAGTGACCATTTTTATCAAAAGATACTGAAACTCATCCATTCAGTCAGGCAGGAATGAATGCTCAACTCTTATTTTCATATAGAACTTTATAAGGTAAAAACAAGAGCTGCAGATGCTGGAAACCAGATTCTAGATTAGAGTGGTGCTGGAAAAGCACAGCTGTTCAGGCAGCATCCGAGGAGCAGGAAAATTGATGTTTCGGGCAAAAGCCCTTCATTAGGAATAGATGCAGAGTGTCTCCAGGGTGGAGAGATAAATGAGAGGGGGGTGGAGGTGGGGAGAAAGTAGCATAGAGTACAATAGGTGAATGGGGGTGGGGATGAAGGCGATAGGTCAGAGAGGAGGGTGGGTGAAGGTTGCAAAGAGTACAATGGGTGAATGGGGGTGGGGATGAAGGTGATAGGTCAGAGAGGAGGGTGGAGTGGATAGGTGGATATGCCGGTAGGACAAGTCATGGGGACAGTGCTGAGCTGGAAGTTTTGAGCTGGGATGAGTTGGGGAAGGGGAAATAAAGAAACTTGTGAAGTCCACATTGATGGCCTGGGATTGAAGTGTTCCGAGGCGGAAGATGAGGCGTTCTTCCTCCAGGCATCGGGTGGTGAGGGAGTGGCGGTGAAGGAGGTCCAGGACTTCCATGTCTTCAGCTGAGTGGGAGGGGGAGTTGAAATGTTGGGCCACAGGGCAGTGTGGTTGATTAGTGCAGGTGTCCCAGAGATGTTCCCTAAAGCGTTCTGCTAGGAGGCGTCCAGTCTCCCCAATGTAGAGGAGATCGCATTGGGAGCAACAGATACAATAAATGATATTGATTGATGTGCAGGTAAAACTTTGATGGATGTGGAAGGCTCCTTTGTGGCCTTGGATGGAGGTGAGGGAGGAGGTGTAGGCGCAGGTTTTGCAATTCCTGCGGTGGCAGGGGAAGATGCCAGGAAGGGAAGGTGGGTTGTAGGGGGGTGTGGACCTGACCAGGTAGTCACGAAGGGAATGGTCTTTGCGGAAAGTGGCTAGGGGTGGGGAGGGAAATATATTCCTGGTGGTGGGGTCCGTTTGGAGGTGGCGGAAATGTTGTCGGATGATCTGTTTATGCGAAGGTTGGTAGAGTGGAAGGTGAGAACCGGGGGGTTCTGTCCTTGTTACGGTTGGAGGGGTGGGGTCTGAGGGAGGAGGTGCGGGATGTGGACGAGATGCGTTGGAGGGCATCTTTAACCACATGGGAAGGGAAATTGCGATCTCTAAAGAAGGAGGCCGTCTGGTGTGTTCTGTGGTGGAACTGGTCCTCCTGGGAGTAGATACGGTGGAGGCGGAGGAATTGCGAATACAGGATGGCATTTTGCAAGAGGTAGGGTGGGAAGAGGTGTAATCCAGGTAGCTGTGGGAGTCGGTGGGTTTGTAAAAAAATGTCGATGTCAAGTCAGTCGTCATTAATGGAGATGGAGAGGTCCAGATAAATTTAAGGTCAGGGTGGAATGTGTTGGTGAAGTTGATGAATTGCTCAATCTCCTCGCGGGAGCACAAGGTGGCACCAATGCAGTCATCAATGTAGTGGAGGAAGAGATGGGGAGTCGTGCCGGTGTAACTACGGAAGACAGACTGTTCTATGTAGCAAACAAAGAGACAGGCATAGCTGTGGCCTATATGGGTGCCCATGGCTACCCCTTTGGTCTGGGGGAAGTGGGAGGATTTGAAGGAGAAATTGTTGAGGGTGAGGACCAGTTCAGCCAAACGAATGAGAGTGTCAGTGGAAGGGTACTGTTGGGGACGTCAGGAGAGGAAGAAACGGAGGGCTTGGAGGACCTGGTCATGGCGGATGGAGGTATGGAGGGATTGGATATCTATCGTGAAGATGAGGTGTTGGGGGCTGGGGAAACGGAAATCTTGGAGGAGGTGGAGGGCATGGGTGGTGTCTCGAACATATGTGGGGGGTTCATGGACTAGGGGGGGATAGGACAGTGTCGAGGTAGGTAGAGATGAGTTCAGTGGGGCAGGAGCATGCTGAGACAATTGGTCGGCCAGGGTGGTCAGGCTTGTGGATCTTGGGAAGGAGGTAGAACCGGGCAGTGTGGGGTTCCCGGACTATGAGGTTGGAAGCTGTGGGTGGGAGATCTCCTGAGGTGATGAGGTTCTGTATGGTCTGGGAGATGATGGTCTAGTGATGGGGAGTGGGGAACTTTATGACAAGTTTAATGTAAAGGCTATGAAGCAAATCACCTATAATTATGAAGTTTGAAGACAACAAACACAGACATTGAAATACACAGTCTAGTGTCTATTTCAGGAAGCTGCATTTGACGGAGCAGAGGAGGTTGAGCGAGTTTTGAGAAGGGTTGAGGTTCTGGATATAAGTTTGCTCGCTGAGCTAGATGACATTTCATCATCATACTAGGTAACATCTTCAGCGAACTTCTGGATGAAGCACTGGCGGTGTAGCCTGCTTTCTATTTATATGTTTGGGTTTCCTTGGGTTGTTGATGTCATTTCCTGTGGTGATTGATTTCCTATGGTGATGTCATTTCCTGTTCTTTTTCTCTGGGGTGTGGTAAATGGGATCCAAATCAATGTTTTGTTGATAGAATTCTGGTTGGATACCTGATTTTTCATTGTAAGTGTGATTTATTCAGCTGTCTGTGCAAGTAGTGGGGGAAGGTTTAGTTGCTGATGAACCAGAGCCACAGTGAGGTGTATGAATGAAGATTTGACTGGCAATATGTAGCCGATTGATCTGTAAATGAAAACTAGTTATTGATGACAAAGACTTTCTGCCTGCCAACAACTACGTAAGTGCCTCCCAGGTGATTGAACAGCCTGAGGTTGTGAAAGTTTTTGGAAACATCTGACTTCTAGAAGGGAAGAAGCTGTATATGCTCTGCAGTGAAAAGCATCTCAGGACTGAGGGTAGACAGCTCATTTACCTTCAGTGGTTGTTGCAATCTGTTCATTTTAATTAGTAAGTCAGACACTTTATAAATATGCCTTTCACAAGTAAGTGATAGTACCTGGAACAGGAAGATCAAGGTGCAGTGTCATGACAAGTCGAACGGATTATTGCAGTGAACCCTGTAGGCAGGGATCAAGGAACTGCCTTCCCCATTTTCTCACCAACTTTATTTTGTGTCTGTCTGGATGTGTGCAGAGAGAGTTCTGTAGGTGGGTTAGAGTTTTGACGAGTGGACTAATATATTGATGGTTCAAACTGTTTACCTGTAGCTACAATACATTTAATTGACATACATAATAATTCTTGTTAAGTATATAACTTATTCAGTGTTTTCTGGACCTAAAAGACAAGCAGATTGGGGAATTCTGCATACTTTTTGAAATCTCTGTAGAATGGGAGAAAGATCCCCTTATCTCAGTCTCTTGAAGGACTAAGCACCTGGTGCTGAAACAACCTTAAGATGAACATCCAAACACTAAGGACATAAACAGATCTGAACGATTCACTTTGACTGATGGTACAAGATATCAATTAAGCAACTCAGATCCAAACCTTTCCATCTCATAGACACTGAAGGTGTTTAAGCTGAACATTCCTTTCACTTTCCTTTCATGATGGATGCTACCCTTTTTTAATGTTGGTCTCATATGCATGCACGTTGCATATTACTCATTTTTCTCAGAACTAGCAAATAATAAAGTAGTTATTCCTTTCATTCAACAATCTTGTAATTGTCTCCTTACTGTTATTGTAAACATTGGGTAACTACACTTTTATCAGAGGTATATCCTCATGCCAAAAAGAACATAAATCTTTGCGTAGGAAGTTAAAAAGGCGGAAGCACATTTACTCCTCCTCACCAGGTTGTAACAGCTCTGATCGAGTCATTTCTGGAGGAGGTAAATACAGCAACAAAATTCATTTTCCAGTGGTTAAAGCACTTAATTTACAAAAGAAACAATGGAAAGATGAGTCATAGAGTCATAGAGGGTGGGTCTTCGGAGGGTCGGTGTGGACTTGTTGGGCCGAAGGGCCTGTTTCCACACTGTAGGGAATCTAATCTAAAACAAAAGGTGTACAGCATGGAAACAGACCCTTTGGTCCAACTTGTCCATGCCAACCAGAATCCCAATCTAATCTAGTCTGATTTGCCATCACTTGGCCCATATCCCTCTAAACCCTTCCAATTCATCTATCCATCCAGATGCCTTTTAAATGTTACAATTGCATCAGCCTCCACTACTTCCTGTGGCAGCTCATTCCATACGTGCACCACCATTTGCATGAAAAAGTTGCCCCTCATATCCCTTTTATATCTTTCCGTGCTTACCCTAAACCTATGCTCTCGAATTCTGGACTCCCCCAACCAAGGGAAAAATACCCTATCCATGCCCCTCATGATTTTATAAACCTCTATAAGGTCACCCCTCAGCCTCTGATGCTCCAGGGAAAACAGCCCCAGTCTATTTAGCCTCTCCTTTTAGCTCAAATCCTCCAACCCTGGCAACATACTTGTAAATCTTTGCTGAACCCTTTCAAGTTTCACAGCATCCTTCCAATAGAAAGGAGACCAGAATTGCATGCAATGTTCTAAAAGTGACCTAACTAACATCCTATGCAGCTGCAACGTGACCTCACTATACTCAATACTCTGACCAATAAAGGAAAGCATACCAAACGCCTTCTTCACTATCTTATCTACCTGCGACTTTACTTTCAAGGAGTTATGAATCTGCACTCCAAGGTCTCTTCGTTCAGCGTAACACTCCCTAGGACCTTACCATTAAGTGTATAAATCCTCCTCTGATTTGCTTTTCCAAAATGCAGCACCTCGTATTTATCTACATTAAACTCCATCTGTTACTCCTCAGTCCATTGGCCCATCTGGTCAAGATCCTGTTGTAATCTGAAGTAACCTTCTTCACTGCCCTCTACACCTCCAATTTTAGTGCCATCTGCAAACTTACTAACTATGCCTCCATATGCTTACATCTAAATCATTATATAAATGACAAAAAGTAGTGGGCCCAGTATCACTCCTTATGGCACTCCACTGGTCACAGGCCTTCAGTCTGAAAGGACACCCTCCCCCACCACCCTCTGTCTTTTACCTTCGAGACAGTTCTGTATTCAAATGGCTAGTTCTCCTTGTATTCCATGAGATCTAAACTTGCTAACCAGTTTCCCACGGGGAATGTTGTCGAACACCTTACTGAAGTCCATATAGATAACATCCACCGCTCTGCCCTCATCAATCCTCTTTGATACTTCTTCAAAAAACTCAATCAAATTTGTTAGACATGATTTCCCACGCACAAAGCCATGCTGACTATCCCTAATCAGTCCTTGCCTTTCCAAATACATGTAAATCCTGTCCCTCAGGATTCCCTCCAACAACTTGCCCACCACCAAGGTCAGGCTCACTGGTCTATAGTTCCCTGACTTGTCCTTACCACCTTTCTTAAATAGTGGTACCATATTAGCCAATCTCCAGTCTTCTGGCACCTCACCTGTGACAATCGATGATACAAATATCTCAGTAAGGGGCCCAGCAATCACTTCCCTAGCTTCCCACAGAGTTCTGGGGTACACCTGGTCAGGTCCTGGGGATTTATCCACTTTTATGCATTTCAAAACATCCAGCATCTCCTCCTTTGTAATATGGATATTTTTCAAGATGTTACCATCTATTTCCCCACATTCTATATCTTCCACTGTGAGCACTGATGCAAAATACTCGTTTAGTATCTCCCCCATCTCCTGCAGCTCCGCACAAAGGTGGCCTTGCTGATCTTTGAGGGCCCCTATTCTCTCCCTAGTTACCCTTTTGTCATTAATGTATTTGTAAAAACCCTTTGGTACTCCTTAACCCGATTTGTCAAAGCTATCTCATGTGCCCTTTCTGTCCTCCTGATTTCCCTTTTAAGTATACTCCTACTGCCTTGATACCCTTTGAAGGATTCATTTGATCTATCTTGTCAATACCCTGACATACTTGGAAAAATGTGTTGCTGGAAAAACACAGCGGGCCAGGCAGTATCTGAGAGCAGGAGAATCGACGTTTCGGGCATAAGCCCTTCTTCAGGAATGAGGCTGGTGTGCCAAGTGGGCTGAGATAAAAGGTAGGGGGGAAGGAATTTGGGGGAGGGGCGCTGAGAATACGATAGGTGGAAGGAGGTTCAGGTGAGGGTGATAGACCGGAGAGGGGGTGGGGAAGAAGATTGCAGGTCAAGAAGGCGGTGCTGAGTCCGAGGGTGGAGACTGAGATAAGGTGGGGGGAGGGGGGAAATGAGGAAGCTGGAGAAATCTACTTTCATCCCGTGTGGTTGGAGGGTTCCTAGGCGGAAGAGGAGGTGCTCTTCCTCCAGGTGTCATGTTGCCATTGTCTGGCGATGGAGGAGGCCAAGGACCTGCATGTCCTTGATGGAGTGGGAGAGGGAGTTAAAGTGTTCAGCCACGGGGCAGTTGGGTTGGTTGGTGTGGGTGTGCCAGAGGTGTTCTCTGAAACGTTCAGCAAGTAGGCGGCCTGTCTCCCCAGTGTAGAGGAGACCACATTGGATGCAGCGGATACAGTAAATGATGTGTGTGGAGGTGCAGGTGAATTTGTGACGGATATGGAAGGATCCATTGGGGCCTTGGAGGGAGGTGAGGGGGGAGGTGTGGGTGCACGTTTTGCACTTCTTGTGGTTGCAGAGGAAGGTGCCGGGAGTGGAGGTTGGGTTGGTGGAGGGTGTGGACTTGACGAGGGAGTCGTAGAGGGAGTGGTCTCTCCTGAATGCTGATAGGGGTGGAGAGGGAAATATATCCCTGGTGGTAGGGTCTGTCTGGAGGTGGGGGAAATGACGGAGGATGATACGATGTATCTGGAGGTTGGTGGGGTGGAAGGTGAGTACCAGTGGGGTTCTGTCCTGGTGGCGATTGGAAGGGTGGGGTTCAAAGGCAGAGGTGCGGGAATTGGAGGAGATGCGGTGGAGAGCATCGTCGACCATGTCGGAGGGGAAATTGTGGTCTTTGAAGAAGGAGGCCATTTGAGTTGTTTGGTATTGGAATTGGTCCTCCTGGGAGCAGATGCGGCGGAGGCGGAGAAATTGGGAATATGGGATGGCATTTTTACAGGGGGCAGGGTGGGAGGAAGTATACTCTAGGTAGCTGTGGGAGTCAGTTGATTTGTAGTAAATGTCTGTGTTGAGTCGGTCGCCCAAAATAGAAATGGAGAGGCCTAGGAAGGGGAGGGAGGAGTCTGAGACGGTCCAGGTAAATTTGAGGTCAGGGTGGAAGGTATTAGTAAAGTGGATGAACTGTTCAACCTCCTCGTGGGAGCACGAGGTAGCGCCAATACAATCATTGATGTAGCGGAGGAAAAGGTGGGGGGGGGTGGTGCCAGTGTAGCTGCAGAAAAACCTGACATATGCTTCCTTCTTTTTCTTAACCAACCCTCAATTTCTTTAGTCATCTAGCATTCTCTAAACCTAACAGTGTTTCCTTTCACCCTAACAGGAATATACTATCCCTGGACTCTCGTTATCTCATTTCTGAAGGCTTCCCATTTTCCAGCCATCCCTTTACCTGCCATCTGTGCCCAATCAGCTTTTGAAAGTTCTTGCCTTATACTGTCAACATTAGCCTTCCTCCAGTTTAAACTTCAACTTTTGGATCCAGTCTATCCTTTTCCATCACTATTTTAAAACAAATAGAATTATGATTGCTGGCCCCAAAGTGCTCCCCCACTGACACCTCAGTTACCTGCCTTGCCTTATTTCCCAAGAGTAGGTCAGGTTTTGCACCTTCTCTGGTATGTGCATTCACATACTGAATCAGAAAATTTTCTTGTACACACTTAACAAATTCCCTCCATCTAAACCCTTAACACTACGGCAGTCCTATTCTTTATTTGGAAAGTTAAAATCCCCTACCGTAACCACCCTATTATTCTTACAGATAACTGAAATCTCCGTACAAATTTGTGTCTCAACTTCCCACTGACTATTATTGGGTTTATAATACCTTTCTTATTTCTCAGTTCTACCCAAATAACTACCCTGATGTATTTCTGGGAATATCCTCCCTAGGTACAGCTATAATACTATCCTTTATCAAAAACACCACCACCCCCCCCCCCCCCCTCCTCCTCTCTTGCCCTCCTTTCTATCCTTCCTATAGCATATGTATCCTGGAACATTAAGCTGCCAGTCCTGCCCATCCCTGAGCCATGTTTTTGTAATTGCTGTGGGGATATCCCAGTCCCATGTTCCTAACCATGCCCTGAGTTCATCTGTCTTCCCTGTTAGCCCCCTTGCATTGAAATAAATGCAGTTTAATTTGGAGAAGCTTTTTCACACAATCTGAAATGTGATATGAAAGTATGCTGGAGGCAGGTTTAATCAAGAAATTCATGAGGGAATTAGTGTATTATCTGAAAAGAATTTGCAAGATTGTGGAGAGAAGGCATTGGAAGGACAGAAAATACATTTCTCCTTTGAAGAGAAAGCACAGACAGAAAAACTCTGCCAAAGTTAAAAATCACGTAATACCAGGTTGTAGTCCAACAGTTTGGAAGTACTAGCTTTCAAAGCGCTGCTCCTTCATCAGATTTTAGTTTCAATTGCATGACACTGTCATCTTTTGCTATAAATTCTATGTCTTATGATCCTACTCCACAGCTACCTGATGAATAAGCAGCGCTTCAAAATTTAGTGCTTCCAAAAATTTAGTGTTGGGCTATAACCTGGTGTTGTGTGATTTTTAACTTTGTCCACCCCAGTCCAACACCGGTTCCTCCACATCAGAAACAGGCTGAACAGCCTCCTCTCCCATAACAATTCTGTGATTCTGTTACTTTCGGCTGTCTTCTGTTCCATTCTCCTGCCAAGTTAATTTGAAGTTTCAGTAAAGGAAGACTATACTTATGTGTTGAAGCAAATTTCTGACTTTATAAATTTGCTTTGCTGATGAAGGTTTTTGTCATCAAAGGGACAATAACCAATAGTCGATAAGTTGGATGGCCTTCAGTCATTCAAGAAGGCACTTCCAGGGTAATTAGGGATGGGCAACCCATGAATGAATAAATAAAATTTAACATAACAGTGTATGTTTTTCACCAATGACAAAGTGCATCAAGGTTTGGAAAAAGAATATATTGCATAGCTTAAATCAGGATATAATATTTATAGATGCTTCTATTTGTAATGCAGCAATCATATTTTTGCAGGGCAACTTTTACAGAATGGATCAACATTAAAATTTTCCATGAGGCTATCATTGGAGGGACTGTCACTTAACTTTGCCTCTGAAATACTGACCAGGCAAATTTTTACAGGATTGCAAGCATCTGTGATCTGTATATGGTGGCAGACAGCTATACAAAACATTGATGACTCGAACTAGGGAGGTAACAATCATTAAATAAAAAGATTTTGGCTGTATTGAAGCAAGATTAAACCATTCTGGATGGAAGTAATTTGCTGAGCCTTGAATTCCTGAAATATTCCATCTTTTGGAAATACATGATAAGTTGAGTGGAGAGGAAAATTGTGCTTTGGGGAACAATACCTGACTTCTGTCGCTGATTTATTCAATTTTTTTATATATGTAATCAAGTTCGTGCAATGAAAAATCCTGAGTAAAATGTACAATCTACCAGGACTGCTTGATAGTCTGACTGTTTTTCTTCCTTATCCTTTGAATACTGGCTGAATAATAATGATTCTCTCCTCAGCTGAAGATCCTGGCTTGATGTGATATTTATTAAGTTGACATTTTAAACTATCGCGCTGACTGTAATAATTTTTAATGTTTTTTTCAAATTTCTGTGTTATTGTTAAAGAAATCATATTCTAATGGTTGATAAAGTTTAAGTTCATTTGCAGTTGTTGAGCTGATCTGTTTGGTTTCAGGTTACGATGCACTGAATTGTTTAATTTACTAATGTGAATGATACTGAACTTGCAAAAGTCTTAAATCATGTGTTGTCATTTAGGCAGTAAATGAGTGCTGACATTGTGATTTATCACACCAATACTCTCAACAACTGTATGATGAATAATCCTGTCAAGTAAGCTTTGTAACTTTACAATGAACTGACCTTTAGTTAATTAAAGATTTTAATTGTGTAATTGTCCATACACAATTAGGCTGGAAAATAACCAGTAGACTAAAATTCATGAAAAGTAAACACAATACTCTTCATTATCATTCACCATCAGATACGTTATTCAGTGTTAGCTAACCAATCCTCCATTCAAGCTAATTTGTTAACCCCCTGAATATGAGCTCTTACTTCGTTTATATCCTTTGATCTGGCACCTCATCAAATTCCTTGCACAAATCCAGTACACCAGTTGTATAAGTTTCCCTTTATCCAGGTTGCTTGTAATTAGAGTCATAATTTCTCAAAAAAATTTCAATAAATTAGATAAACTTGTTGACTCTTTCACATAGTCACGTTGACTCTGCCTTATTGCATTAAGCTTTTCAAAGTGCTCGGCCATAACCTCATTAATAACGAATTTAGTGTAGCATTTTCCCAACAACTAAAAGGCCTGCAGTTTCCTGCATTCTCAGCCCTCTTTTTTTTTGAATAAAGGATTTATGTTTGCTGTTTTCACATATGGGAACATTCCAGAATAAAGGAAGTTATGCAAACTTACAATTAATGGATTTAACATCACTGCTTTTAAGACCCTAGGATACATCAGGTCCTGAGGACATGTCAACTTTTAGTTCAAGTAATTTTCGCTGTAGGCTGGAATCATAGAAAATAGGAGTAAGAGTATACCATTCGACCCTTTGAGTCTGCTCCACCATTCATTACGATCATGGATGATCATCCAACTCAACAACTCGTTCCTGCTTCATCCCATGTCCTTTGATCCCTTTAGCACCAAGTGCTGTATCGAACTCCTTCTTGAAGTCATGCAATGTTTTGGCATTGAATGCTTTCAGTAGGAGCAAATTCCACAGGCTCAGAAACGCTGGGTGAAGAAATTTCTCATCTTAACTCTAAATGGTTTAACCCATCTCCTTAGACTGTGACCCCTGATTTCTGCTTACACAGAGCTTTTCATGCCAAGTGGAAAACAGCTCTGTGACATCACCATAAGGTTCGTCCCGGGTCCTAAAGCACCTACAAAAGAAGTACAAAAAGGGTTATTGACATACTGCAACTTTCAGTGTCTGTGCTCCAATTTTAGCTGTGCCCTTAGTTATGCTGTTCTACTGTAGCTACAGCATTGACATCTACCCAACAAAATAGAAAATTGTCCTGGTGTATTTTTTCCAAAGAAAAATATGACAGATCCAATCTGGTCAGTCAATGTCCCATCAATTACTGTGTAGTCTTGCCAGGACTACACACCTCCACAGCTCATTACAACTTGGTCCAAACGTGTGGAAGAACTGACTTCTTGGGTGAGGTGAGATTGGCTGCCCTTCGTTGATGTCAAAGTAGTGTTAGCCAAAAATATATTAAATGAAATTGTTTCAGAAAAACTGAAGCCACCATGTAAAACTTTTAAAGAAGGCGTTAAAGGACAAAATAAAAGATAGAGACAAACATACAATTGTAAGACCTGTAGGTTCTGGAACTTTTATTTTGTAATAAATTTTGTTTAGACCATTGGAATTTTCATAACCGAGGAGAAAAAAACAGATATTTAAGACTTTTTACAGGTGATTGAGTAATACAGTTGATTTTTCACCAAAGCAGGACAGTGACTGTTGATCCAGGTTTTTCTATAAGAAGATGTTATCTTAGTGCAGCAGGTTGACACAGAGGCTTACCACTCTAATAGGGAGCCATACAGAAGACTTTAGATAGTGCATTGTTATACCAACAGGTTGCTCAACGACACATCCCATTTGCAGCAGTGGATGAAATAAGACATTTTTTCTCCCTTTTCCTCTCTTGCTTATAGCTGTTCTACAAGGAGTGCTGCATTTATGTCTGCCTGTGTTATACCATCCTCATGTATCTGCTGTAACTGATCCATAACCACCATGTGATGTCTGTCATCCTTCCATACATAGGTCAGCCCCTCATTCTATTGCTTTCTCCTTTGTTCCCTAAAAGAGATCTCTGGAAGTTAAAGTGGAGAGCAGCAATAAGAGAAGTTGATCTTGAGAAATAGTCTTATTGACATGAAAGGAATCATAAAGCTATTTATGTCACAGAGGATGTTGCTTGCGTTGTGTCCATGCTGGCTTATTTTAAGCAAGATGTATTGAAGTCAGGAACAAAGAAAAATGCACTGACAGATGTAAAGTTATTAATGGAAGCCCTGCATTTATTTAATAAATTAGTTAATAATAATTTAGGAATAAGAGTTGATCAGCAAGATAGAATTATGGGGATGTTTTATAAATCAATCTTAAAGCTATGAATTATGCAACTTGAATAATTTGTAAATACCAATCTGTTTTCTATTTGAGACCCTAAGACATTCCATTGTTTTGCTTTTACTGGCAAATTACTTATTTACCTGATGCAACTGATGGAAATTTAATTCTCCGGGAGTTGCACAAATATTTGGGTTCAGTCATATGTGGCATTATATTACTTTTGATTAAGTCATGTAAAACCCCATGAGATAAAGAGCTTGCTGGCCATTGAATATGGCTTGGCTGGGAGACAAACATTCATACTGTGAGCTGGCTGCTGCCTCTGACAATCTCTGCAAGTTTGCAAGAGGGTTCAAACAGGAACAAATTCAGAGAATCAGATTTTCTATGCTTCTATTCAGAATGTTTGTTGAATGTTGCTGGAGTTTCAGCTTTTTCCATGGTGACTGTGTAGGCAGGAAATCAACTGTCCAAAATACAGATGACTTAGGGTTGGGAATTCTTAAATAAATGTTCTTTAGAAAAGGTAAAATGAAAACAAAAATCACAAAACTGAAGGGATTTGATTTTGTTTGTAGACTACTGTTGAGCCTCTAAGTTATAACTGGAAATTTAGAAAAGAATAGTAAAATTGGACAGAGCCATAAATAATGAAAGGAAAATGATATTTTCGAGGCTGTTATTTGTAGCATCAACATGATAGAACCAGTGGATGCAATGTATTTAGGTTTTTGGAAAGACTTTTGATAATGTCCCACAAAGAAAGGTAATAAATTTAACTAGTATGCATGAGATTGGAATGTAGTGGTATGGATTGAGAACTGGTTAACAAACACAAAACAATGGGTAGAATAAACAGATCATGGTCAGAGTTCTGAGGAAGGGTCACTTGACCCGAAATATTAACTCTGATTTCTCTCCACAGGTACTGCCAGACCTGCTGACCTTTTCAGCAATTTCTGTTTTTGTTTCTGATATACAGCATCTGTGTTTTATTTTGGTTTTTAAATCACAGAATAGCAGGATGTTACTATTGGGGTCAAATGAGGGTGAAGCTAGATCCACAACTGTTCACAATCTACATAAACGTTTGAATATGGGATCCATTTGCAATATTGCCAAATTCGTTGATGACACCAAATTAGGTGAGCATATAGAATGCGAAGCTAATGCAAGGAGACTTCAAAGGAACTTTGACAGGCTAAGTGAATGAGTTGGATCATGTCATGTGGAAAATAATATGAATAAGTGTAAAGTTATTCACTTTAGTGGAAAAAAAGAGGGTATTCCTTATATAGTGAAAGGCTAGGAAATACACTTGTCCTAAAGAATTTGAGTGTCCTTGTCTATGACTCCCTCAAAGCTGGTTTGCAGTTCCAGCAAGTAATTAGAAAGGCAAATTGTATGTTGGCACTCATTTCACAGGGATTTGATTATAGAAGTAATTATGTCATGCCACAGTTATGAAGTGCCTTGGTGAGACAACACCTAGATATTATGTGTAGCTTTAGTCTCCTGGTCTAACTAAGGATATAATTATGATAGAGGTAGTTCAATGGATGTTCACCAGATGAATCTCTGGAATGGCAGAATTGCCTTATAGGAGAAATGGATGAAAGTGGACCTATATCTGTTAGGAGTTTGAAGAATGAAAGATGATTTCATTGAAACTTAGAAAATTCATATGGGGGGCAGTGGACCGTGACAGGGTGGATTTAGATAGCATGTTTACCCTTCTTAATGATTCTAAAACCAGAGACATAATCTCAGGATAGGAGATGGACCTTTTGGGGTGGAGATGAGGAGAAATTTCTTCATTCAGAGGGTGGTGAATTGATAGAATTAAAATATTTCTTATACAAAATTTTGTTCATGTAACTTCTATGAACTATGACTTTGGGACCAACAATCAAAAACAAGATATTTTACTTAAAAATGAATATGATTTGTTGTGTTAGCTTTTACTAGCATTGAACAACAAACCTTCCTATTTATCTAGAATACACTTGTAATGGTTAAATAGTGGACACTCTATATCAGTTACAGAGTGGACTTTGCCCTACAATCCTGCACGACATCAGATAATGATACATAAGTAATTTTGAAATTTACTTCTAGTCCTATGAATCAGAAGTATGGTCGTATTAGCAACAGTATTGCTGAGAAGGGTTTGAGAATGAAATTCTAGACATTGTAATTAGGAGGAATTCATGCAAAACTAGTTCACCAGACTAATTGCTAGGATGAAGAGATTATCCTATGAGGACAGTTTGGGGATGGACCTAAATTCCCTACAATTTAGAAAAATAAGAGGCAATCTCACTGAATCATTTTTTAAAGGGCTACTGGAAAAATGCTTGGGAAGCGTCAAAAACGGGGATCACTGTCTCAGTATGAAGGATCAGTCATTTAATAATGTGATGAGGGGAATTATATTTACTTAAAGAGTTGTAAATTGGAATTCTTTATCCTAGAAGGCTGTTGATGTTCACTTGTTGCATATATTTATAAGAAAGAATAATACAACACTGGTGATTAAGGGCCTGGAGAATTATAGGGAAAGGAGGGGAAAGTTGATTTGAGGTAGAAAATCAGCCATGACCTTACCAAATGATGAAACATGGTCTCAAGGCTGAATACCCTACTCCTGCTTATAATTCTCAATTTCATATTGTCTTTATGTACAATTGCATTGGAATTGACTACAATGATTTCTAACAAACAAATTAGTTAACCAATTTTCATTGCTGAATATTCGAGATGAACAACTTTTGTGAAGAATGGCTGGCTTAGTTGAACACCTCACTCTCTATCTTGGAATGAGGGGTTGGGGTAGGGATATGGATCTGGGCAGGATGTTCTTCAGAGAGTTGGTGTAGACCGAATAGCCTACCTCCACACTGCAGGGATTCTATGATTCTCTGATTACCCTGCAACAAAATGGCATTCATTGCAGCCAGAGGTGGGAAGTCAGCATGGAATAGTTAACATATATTTGTAAATCATCTGGTTAGTGTTAGTCATCATTCCTTATAAAATATGAGGCGTGATTTTACAATGTGCTACAACATTGAATCTTTTATTGCTCACAGAAAATCAATCATACTCATGAATTAGTTAGCAATGGAATTGACCTAGGTATATTAATGTAACAATGGAAAAGCTCAGCCAGTCATGATGCAGATCTGAAATCCAAGAACTGATAATGGAAGGAAAATCCATTTTGACTTAGATATACAAGCAAAGTAATAATTTACAATTGAACTTGTAGAGCTAATGCTCCTTGCTTTGTTCTAATTTATGTCAATGCCTAGGATTTAAGTTTGTCCTGGATTGTTTGTGTGAGAAAGCTATCCCTGCATCTATATGTAAAATCAAACTTTTAGGAAGTGAATTTATGTTATAGTTAAGTTAATGCTGCTGTTGAGACTATCAGCTTCTTCATTCTAGACAAGAGGCAAAGAAATCAACTGGTCTCTGAGATCTTGCCTCCTGCCAAGTCTCTCATCCTTCACCCAATCCATAACCAGTAGTTAAACATGTGTCAAGGAATGGGTGTCTGATTCCTCTGCTGGGTAGAAGATTACGATTCATAGTAGCACTAAGAAGGGTAGGGATCCAACTCCAATATTCCTTGTTCCATTTCCTTTCAATTTCCATCTGCTTGGAGCTTATTTGCCTGGTAGATTGCGGGTAAATCAAGTCCATGATATCCTAGAGATTTTCTTGAATGATTCTTCCTAAAGGTACACCGAAGATAAATGAATGAGGAATAAGATCTCACTAAGAGGCTGAATAATGCATTTATTTGCTGCTCAAGTAGACACTTAAATGTATTTGGTTGAAAAATATCCTCGATTAACCAGTAATGAGTGCAAAAGTACTGGACTGTGAAAGAGAAGATGGATGAAAGGACACAATCAATAGGTGTCATGCAATTAACTATTGATAAAGTGATCCTTGGACTTCACACTGTGATGTAGTAATACTTTAAAATATATGTGTATACTTACATCCATCCACTATTAATCTTTTTTTTAATGTTCCCACAATTACAGAAATAGATAATATTATCAAATTGCTATGGTAACATATAGTGGCAATACCATTAGACTGGAAAATGATCTGTTTCTGCCAATTAACAAGGAAAGAAACACAAAAATCATTGGATATTTCTAACAAAGAAAAGACACATTCAAATATAAATAGTGAAGAGGCACAGTTTCTTAAGAAGGGTGGATGAATGATCCCATTTTTATCCTCTCCATCTCTATGGAACCATTTATCTTTCAATTTTAAAGAAGTGTTTCTGGAAATAGACACACTGAAGACTTCTCTGAAAATGAATGTGGATTGAAGGTTAAAAGGCAATCTCCATTATCTTCAGTGCTGTTCTTTCTTAAAAAAAAACTAGCCCAACTGTGGAATGTATATCAATTGAAAGACCGGATGTTCCATGTGGTTTTATTATTTGAAATGGATTTGACAAACTTAGATAGCTATTGAAGTGATTTTCTAAAAATGTGATTTTATGGAAAAGGACATTCCTGAGCGTTATTACGAACCAACCACAGTCAGCTGGAATTTACAGCGTGCCATGCTCCTCGCCCCTGGCTAGAATGTTGGGGGCAGCCAACTGTGATGATGGCCTACCTCTATTAATTTAACACTTGAAGCAATGTTAACTACTTTAAGGCAGAACTTCCACTAGGAGGAAATCCTGACTAAGCAAACTGCCATCTGATTAGATGGCCAGAAATTTGGTAGTTCCAGCAGTGAGAGCAGTGGCCACTACAGCAACTATTGGAAGTCTCAAGATGCCAAGGAAGTCATGTAAGTTGGTGGTCAGAGCAGTGCTACTGTTTTAAGAGCTATGTTTTACTAATTAACCAAGCTGATTCCACTTACAAAAATTTGAAGAAAACATTTACCCTGCAAAGTATATACCTAACTAAAAAAGAATATCTCCTATTGTTGTTGGCTTTGTGAACACGTTTCCCATTTTGCCAAACAGAATTCCACATGGAACATAACTCCAAGAAGCTGGGGTATTTACAAGTATTCACAAAATTCTAATGAATGTGAAAAGATTCCTAACTATCAAAGTTGGGAAAGGCAATCCACCAGAACGGTTCAGAGAACCTAATACCTAACTACCAGCCTACTATCGGGAAATTGAACTTTTGCCTTCCACCTAATTAAGATCCACTATCCTCTATTCTAAAAGTTCCATGTAGGTGAATGGATGAAGTCAAACAATTGAAAGTTTTTGCTGCTGTTAATAAGGGGAGGCAATGGCATACCTAGTAGATAGTGAGCAAAATTAGGGAGACTAGTATTGGGGGCAAAGTACTAACTTGGATTGAAAGTTGGTTGGCTGATAGGAAACAAAGAGTAGTGATAAACGCCTCCATTTTGGAATGGCAGGCAGTGACCAGTGGGGTACTGCAGGGATCAGTGCTGGGACTGCAGCTTTTTACAATATATGTTAATGATATAGAAGATGGTATTAGGAATAACATTAGCAAATTTGCTGATGATACTAAGCTGGGTGGCATGGTGAAATGTGAGGAGGATGTTAGGAGATTACAGGGTGACCTGGACAGGTTATGTGAGTGGTCAGATGCATGGCAGATGCAGTTTAATGTGGATAAATGTATGGTTATCCACTTTGGTGGCAAGAACAGGAAGGCAGATTACTACCTAAATGGAATCAATTTAGGTAAAGGGGCAGTACAACGAGATCTGGTTTCTTGTACACCAGTCAATGAAGGTAAGCATGCAGGTACAGCAGGTAGTGAAGAAGGCTAATAGTATGCATATCCTTCATAACAAGAGGGATTGAGTATAGAAGCAAAGAGGTTCTTCTGCAGCTGTACAGGGCCCTGGTGAGACCACACTTGGAGTATTGTGTGCAGTTCTGGTCTCCAAAATTTGAGGAAAGACATTCTGGCTATTGAGGGAGTGCAGCGTAGGTTCACGAGGTCAATTCCTGGAATGGCGGGACTACCTTACGCTGAAAGATTGGAGCAACTGGGCTTGTATACTCTTGAGTTTAGAAGACTAAGAGGGATCTGATTGAGACATATAAAATTATTAAAGGATTGGACACTCTGGAGGCAGGAAACATGTTTCCGCTGATGGGTGATTGCTGAACCAGAGGACACAGCTTAAAAATACGGGGTAGACCATTTAAGACAGAGATGAGGAGAAACTTCTTCACCCAGAGAGTGGTGGCTGTGTGGAATGCTCTGCCCCAGAGGGCAGTGGAGGCCAAGTCTCGGGATTCATTTAAGAAAGAGTTAGATAGAGCTCTCAAGGATAGTGGAATCAAGGATTATGGAGATAAGGCAGGAACAGGATACTGATTAAGGATGATCAGCCATGATCATATTGAATGATGGTACAGGCTCGAAGGGCAGAATGGCCTACTCCTGCCCCTATTGTCTATTGTCTATTATCGTTAGACTGTTAATCTAGAGACCCAGGTAATGTTCTGGGGACTTGGCTTTGAAGCCCGCCACAAAAGATTGTGTAATTTGAGCTCAGTAAAATCTGGAAGTAAGAATCTAATAATGACTGAGAGTCCATTGTCGAATGTTGGGAAAACCAATCTGGTTCACTAATGTCCCTTAGTGAAGGAAGCTGCTATCCTTGCCCAGTCTGGCCTCCATGTGACTCCAGACCCACAGCAATATTGTTGACTCTTAACTGCTCTTTGGGCCATTAGGGATGTGTAATAAATGCTGGCATGACCAGCAATACCCTCATCCTGTGAATGAATGAAATAAAACTCATATATTCAGGTAGAATATGTGGAAACACACATATTGAATAAAAGTTGACACAAAGGCTATTGCAAGCAGCCTACTATCAGAATTCTGAAGGATATGTGTCTGGTAATCAATGATGCAAACTTGGGCAAGAAAAATTGACTACATATAATGGGTTAGCCAATCCTTACTTTGGTACATTAGCAATGAAATTCAACTAAGACAATCTTGCAAACAAACTGATGTGTATTCTACCTAGTGGACACAAATGGACATTTAAGAGCAGGACTACCAGTATGTGCAGAACTCAATATTGCAATAGTTAACAAAACAACCAAGATACTAATCGCAGCAGAATAGGTCAAGTGTATGCACATTGATGTCTACAACTCCCTACCCTGACTCCCTCTCATTGCCTTCAAATGTGCTAGTGGTAGAATGTAAAATATTGTCCATTAGTTCATATTTTACAGTGCTAACATTGGATTTCAATTACATTTGTCAAATTATTTTTATTTCCCCAGGATAAATTATGAAAGCAATGCACAAGGGAAAAATTGACATTGAATATTAAATATGTTTTTAAATGTAACACTTTGCCATTGTAAATAATTGCCTGGAAGAAGTGAAAGACTAATTTTGTGAAGACTGCACAAGGTTGGCTTTCTCAATTATATGTTCCAGTTTACCATTTTCACAACATTGGCTTTCTGGATTTCAATTGCCAAAAAATGTAAGCATTTTATCAAGATTTCTGCTGTGTAATGAAATGCTGAAATACTGTTGTATTCTGTTCAGATACAGAATAGGGATGCATATTCAAATTAACACTAACAAATGTTATATATGTACACAAATGTAAATTCCAGAATGTCTTTCAAGTCACACTGTCAGTCCATGTGACATTTTATAAATTCCTACTTTGGAAATAGAACCAGTCTGACTCAAGGTTGGGATACAGACAGACTCTAACCTCACACCTTTAATGCATTGTCTGAACTGAGTTGTCACTTTTTTTTATGAAACCTAAAGTTATCTTGGGATTATGGCTTGAAAGAGACTCTAGAATTTACATATTAATGAATTGAAAGCAATTCTAAGTGATCAAAGACTTAACAGCATTCTAGGTTTGTTCAATACATCAAATCAGTTGTATGATACTTTGATCTTTTACTATAAATTCTGTGTTCTATGATTCTGCCCCACTAGCTACCTGACGAAGGAGCAGCGATCTGAAAGCTTGTAGTTCCAAATAAACCTGTCGGACTATAACCAGGTGTTGTGTGATTTTTAACTTAATTGATGTTGTTACTGGTTTTCTCTCCTCAGGTACTGCCCCTTCTCCTCCATCCTTAAAAAAATTAAACCTTCAACTTTGCAAACCATTGCCCCATTCTTTTCAACAATTTTCCCAGGCCTGCACCTTTGAATTCCTGCACATGATTTACTGACTCTGCCACAAAACTGACATAGCTCTTTTCAAAGTCACAAATGCTAATTGCATAACTATAATCAGTCTTCCTTATTCTTTCTTTCTGCAGCTGATGATGTCAGCCTCCTCCAAAACCTCCAGGTCAAGAGGACTGATTCCATTTTTATCTAAACATGGGCAGAAAAGCCCTTGGACTGGCTTGACTTTCTGTTGCTACCCCATTGCCACTAGTGTCCTCTCAAAGTTATATCCTTGACTCAGTTCCTACTTACCATGTACATGCTGCCCTTCAGTGATATCATATGAAAATATAATGTCAATTTCCACATGGAAGTTAACAACACTGAACTCTACCTCACCACCACCTCTCTCATTGTCTGTAAAATTTCAGGCAATTTATCTGAGATTTAGAAAGAGATGAAATTTCTTCCATCCAAATATCGGGAAATCCGAAACCATTTTTTTCTTTCCTCACCACAAATGTTGTTCCTAGCTTTCAGAAGAACATAGGGAATAGGTGTAGAAGTGCACCATTGGCTCCCTGAGACTATTTTGCCATTAAATTAAATCAAGGCTGATCTTCTACATGAACTAAATTTTCATACACTATTCTCATATCCTTTGGAGTTAATAATATTTAGAAATTAATAGATCTCTGTCTTAAACATAATGACTGAGCTCACAATTCCTTGGAGTAGTGAATTCTGAAGATTTACCATCTCTTAGTGAAGAAATTCTGTGTCATCTCAGTCTTCATTGGCCGGCATCTTATTCTGAAACAGTGTGTCTGGTCCTCGAATCTCCAGCCGGGGAAACGTCCTTTGTGGATCCACCCTGTCAAGATCTGGCAGAGTTTTGTATATTTCAATGAGGTCTTGTCTTAATCTTGATAACCCTAGAAATTATAGACTTGGTCTCCACAAACTCTCCTCCTGGAGCAATCCTGCCATTCCTAGAAAGCGTTCCCTCTGAGACAAATACATTTTTCCTTCAGACAGGAGACCAAAACTATCCACAGTACTCCAGCTGTGGTCTCACCAATGCATTATACATTTGCAAAAAAGTAGTTAAACTCCTATAATGAAATCTCTCAGAAATAAATACCTGCCTACCAATGGCCTTTCCAATTGCTTATTGCTTCCTGTGAATGTCTTCAGACACTCTAATAAATTAAAGGTTTTACATAAATACAAGTCATTTGTCTATTAATCTTATTGGTAAGCAACAGTTATCTCAAAGGAGTAAATTTATTTCAGTTACAAAACCTTTATAGTTGTTTCATCATCCTTGAGAAATGGCCCAGTATCCTATTTAAACTTCTAGTTAGCTTTCTTTTGTGTTTTTTTGTGGTGTTTATAGCCAACATACTAGCTCATCTCCCAACTCATGAATGGCACAGGAACTTCCTTTTAACAGAGACTTTAAGAATTGCTCTTTGAAATTTTCTAAGGCTGATGAAAGTTTTACAAAACTAATCAATGTGGGAGGGTCGGGTGGGGATGTGAAAACAATTGATTTGCATTTTCCCTTCAGTAGGTTATCTTCACCTGATACAACAATGCTTGTGTTATCTGTTATAACAAAAGAAACTGGGATGTGGGTAACATGACTTTGAAACAGATGCCTAGTACAGTTTATTAATATATTCAAATATTACTTTTATAGACACGTGTTTCTAGACTAACAATAATCTGTTCAATTAAAAACAGTGGTATGTTTTCATCAATGTGTTATGAGTCAAGTGGCATAAGTTAAGATACAGTCTGAGACCTTTTATACACTCAGATCACATGCTAACATACAGTGATGTAATTATGAGTGTGTCTCCGAAAGATATACTGATATACTAACAGCACACAACAGGAGTCACAAAACCCACAGAGTGTTTGGATACAATCTGATTTCAATGTGGATACCTCATTCAATTCTAGTCTTGAGTCTCCAATCAGTGGAAGTGATATTCACTTACATGGTGCTATTTCAATGGACTATTCAAAGATAAATGGAAAATGTAGAGAAGATTGGAGCCATAGAAAAAAATGTTCAAAGGCAACATTCTTTTTCAGTGATAATTACTTCATTGCAAGAAGAAGGCAATATTCCCAAACATTGGCAAGACAAAACGTGCTGGCATCAAGAAAATTAGGTCAGAGGTTATTGAGGAAATCAGTAGCTGAGGCATACTGTCTTGAAACTTTCTAAGTCTGATAAAAGTTTTTATGTTTTCATCAGGGTGGGAGAAGTGGGATGGGGTGGGGATGTGAAAGCAATTGATTTGCATTTTCCCTCCAGCAAGTCCTCTGTAGGAAATGGTTTTACATCCTAAACATTTCAGGAAAGATCTGTCTTATCAAGCTTATTCCTACATATCACTCCTCAGAGTTACTTAAATTTCAACATAACCCATCATCTTCTTTCAATGCAATACTTGACCTCTCCATTTATCAATATAACTGCACCTCAAATCAATTTTATGCAATGTGATGCCACTTCAGTCAGCTTGCCCCAATGAAAAAAAATTATATTCATGTCAGAGGCATTTGTGATGTATCTGTCTGTTAGTCATATGTTTCCAATGCACAATATTCACTGGGTGAACATGTGGCTTATAGGCACTTAGACTTTTACCACTTCCCATTGCAGAAGAAGAGAGCAGAAAAAACAAGGAGAGAGCAATGACCATAGTTGGTTCACCATGGAATGCACACTTAGCATCTACATAGCAGGAGGCCATTGAACTCTTTGAGGTACCTGCATCCCTGATAATTGGAGATAGAGGCACTACGGAATGACAGCAACACATATCTGACCCACATCTCATACAAGAGATTCACTTAATTTCAACATCGAGTGAAATACAACCATCTTAAGCTAAGTAGCAATATTTATACTATCCCCTTAATAATTCACATTCATCAATTTTCTCTACCAGAGCTACAATGTAAAGAACAGAAATTCAGGGTCAAATCAGGTGATAGAATAGAAGATACATGAGTACCTTCCTGCACATTGCAGTTGTAAATGTTTTGATGGGCCCTGACATCGGATATCAATTTAAAACGTTAACTCTATTTCTTTCTGCAGTGGAATAGCCAGATCCGCTAGGTTCTTCAAGCATTTTATCTTTTTATTTCAGATTTTCAGCATCTACAAGATTTTAATTTTGTATTATTGTTTAATTCCCTGTCACTGCTTTTCTAGGATTGATCCCCTTGAAATTGTACTGTTCTTCTCTTCGAAGGGATTTTGTTTGTTTATTTTATCTTGTTTATGTTCATTGGTTTCTATTTCCTTTCTTGTGTGTGATCAGGTATTTCACGTTACAATATTTCAAAGCCATATCTCCTTCCTCAGCAATCATCCCTGGCTCCAACTTATTTCATGTGGATTCCAACTGAAACAGCATCCTTTATGTTTCGGATCAATTCATGATTGTGGATAATTCCAAGATATTTGGTTTTCCTCAAACCACTGAATTCACCATATCCTGAAATCATCATTCAATGTGAAAGCACATGAAAGCTCTCAGCCTCTCCCTTCAGCAGTTAATCTCACTTTCTGTAGGTTGTAGTATTACCTTGGCACTTTCAGTACTATGAAGCAATGATGTCTGGGAGTTTCCATGAAGAGGTAGGACTATATCAACATGAAAAACAGAGAGTAAGTTTCCAGAGGAGGACTATAAGGCAATTCCTCTGTAATTCTCTGATCTGTAAGGCTATTTGAACTGTTGACCTCATTTTGCATGAAATCTCTGTCAATAATAAAGGAACAACAATTCCCGTTCTCTCTCTGCAGGTTTTGTTTTGAAAGACTAGCTTACTCAGTCAGAAAGTTTTCTTTAACTAATCATTCACCGTGATCTTGGAGTTCAAAGCTTTTCTACAATACAGACACTTTTTCCTCCATCAAATACATCCATTTGCTGTGTCACTTGGGCAAAAGCATTGATTTTCCTCGTAGCCTGCAAGGATTGATTGCATTGTTTGTCTGCTACCAGGTAGAGATTTAGCCCAATAGTTTCACGGGGCTGCACTGAAATATCCCAATTCTTGTTGAATTTGGATCTGTTAAAACTCATTCTGCTACACAATTTTAAGCTTTGTTGAGGCATCTGTCAGGCCTCAAGAATTTGATCTTTCAGGCTTTGACTGAACAATCTGTCTAATGTCTCCATGTCTTGCTGATAGTTTTGCCTTGTATCTACTGTCACTTATTCAGAAAATCAGCTTTGCACATTGAATACTTACCCTGCACATGAGAATCTTTATTTTCTTTATTAGCTATTTGGAATTGTTATAGTTCTTTTTGATGGACATTTTCTGAGAATTTAAGTTTGTTTCTCTATGCATGATAAGCTAACATTGATGTTCTTTCAGTACAACTGTGAAGATACATTGCATATAGTTGGCTTAACTGTGTAGCTGGGCACCATCCACTCTTCCTGAAACTTCAGCAGTGCTGAATTTGTTTTGAAGTTCCAAGGCTTCTTCCCTGCATGGTTAAATATTGCCTTCTAACTCCATATTCCCAAATATCACAGATTCTGTGAGGGTCTGTTTCAGTGCTGCATGCCTCTATGATTTTGCTTTTGGACGTCTCCTTCCTTGCAAGTGGTCTAGGCTTCCACTATTGAGGTAACATTTACAGCTAACCAGGGTTGCAGTTACTGTTACTCGATTTGCCTCTGTGCAATAAGCAGACAACTATATTTCTTCTTTTGTTTTGATAAAGGACTAACACTCCTTTTAAGAGAGAGCTGGACTTTCAGGAACAGAGTTACCTGAGCCCAAAGATACAGGGAGGTCCAGAATTTCAGACATCAATAAATTAACAACTTGAGTGATGGTTTCCTTCTCTGTAACTATATGCTCGGAGAAAATGAGGACTGCAGATACTGGAGATCCGAGTCGAAAAGTGTGATGCTGGAAAAGCACAGCACTAGGCAGCAGGATAATCACCATTTCGGGCATAAGCATTTCATCAGGAATGTTGGGGGGTCTGGGGACACTGAGAGATAAATAGGGGGGTGAAGGTGGGCTGGGGGAAGGTAGTTGGGAAGGCGATAGGTAGATGGAGATGGGGGGGTGATGGTGATAGGTTGGAAGGAGAGTGGAGCAGATAGGTGAGAAGGAAGATGTACAGGTAGGATAGTTCAGGAGTGTGGTGCCAAGTTACAGTGTTGGATCTGGGATCAGGGTGGGGGCGATGGGGGAGGGGGAGGGGAGATGAGGAAACTGTTGAAATCAATGTTGATACCAAGCGATTGGAGGGTCCCAAGGCAGAAGATGAGGCATTCTGCCTCCAGACGTTGGGCGGCTTGGATTTGACCGTGGAGGAGGCCCAGGACCATATGCTGAAAAAGCATCCCTCTTGTGGCACTGGGGTGGTACCCTATGTCTAGGTTCAGGTCCTACCGACCTCAGATATGTGTCATAACAGGTTTGAACTGGTCATGTAAAATTTTTTATCTGTGCTGAAAGAGCAAACCACTGTCTGGAGTGCCCTCTATTGGCTGTTTGGCATCTTCCTTTCCCACCATTTTCAGCTACCATTTTGAGAGTTGCTAGGGCTGGAGCATCTGTAATGGAGCGTGATTGTTGACATTCTGAGCTTAGGTCAACATCTTTGGGATCTACCATCTGAAGAAAATTTAAAGTATGCAAGTAACTCCTCTTAATAAAGAATCAGAAAGAAGACCTCTGTATTCTCTCCCATCGCAGCAAAGTGAAGCATGCACTTAATTTGATTCTAGCATTTACTTAATTCCAAAGTTGAATGGAAGATTGTGTGAGTATTCCTGGGCTCAATCACAGTGTAGCATCTGAAAGGACTGATATATCTGCCCTGGTATCCAATTTAAACTAATTCTCCTACTGTTTTATGTGGACATTTGGGAGGTAGTCCGGAGAAGATTCACTAGATTGATCCCAGGTCTGAGGGACTGTCATATAAGGAGAGCTTGAGTAGGTTGGGTCTGAGAAAGGAACTAGGAGCAGGAGTAAGCATTTCAATCCCTCAAGCCCACGCGATCATTTTATAGCATCATGGCTGATCTCATCTTGATCTCAACCCCACTTTCCTGCCCACTCTTCATAACCCTTCACCCCATTGCTCATTAATACTCATTAATACTTATTGGCATTTCAAAAAAATCAGAGGTGACCTTATTTAAACATACAAGATTCTTAGAGGACCTGACAGGTTAGATAGAGAATGGCTGTTTTCCCTTATGGGAGAGCTGAGGACCAGAGAGCGTAATCTCATGATTTCTACCAAACGTATTTAAAGTATTGCTAAAATCCCTATGAATCTTGCATCCCTAATTGGAGGCACATCAGGGTATGCCTGCTGGTTTCAGCTGGTATGTTGCTGAGCAGAGGTGGTTGTTCCATTAAAAAATGGGGTCAGTGAGCTCACCTCAGGAGGTAAGAAGATCAGTGGATTATCCCACCACCACCCCTTCGCTGATACTAACCATTCATCTGTCTTAGTTCTGCAGAGTAGTTGAATTTGGGGATGAAATGTGTTCAGGCAGTTGTTCCTGGTGGCTACCTACAGCCAGATTCAGATATGTTTTCACAAGTAGATGCTTACAATTATCAGCAGTGAGAAGCTTGGCAATTTCTTTGCCTCTAGCAATGGGGATGCTGAAGCCGATTTTAGCCACTATCCTTGCTGAAAATTGGTAAACATGGTAGAAACTGGAAATCAAAACTGCCATCTTTTTGACCTGATATGCTTCAGTACCACATCCATATCCCACTTTTTGTTGTTTTTTTCTCCTTTTCCGAGTCAAAAACTGGAAAGCTTACTTAGTCACACCAACAATCTAAATCTCACAATAGCAGGAACAGAACCAAATAAGTTCCAGAAGGCACAGTACAGCAACACTTCACAGGAGGCTCCAAAGCATTGAAGATGTCACCTAATTAGGAAACGAAACATCAACAAATCAACTTCCCAGCTCAGTGAACATACCCACAACTACGGCAGATTTTTATTAACCAAATTCTTTTCCCTTCAGCGTTATCTTCAGCGAAGATATTTCCACTGGCAGGAGGGCCTGAGGGCACAGCCTTAGGGTAAAGGGAAGATCCTTTAGAACAGAGATAAAGAGAAACTTCTTCAGCTAGAGTGGTGAGTCTATGGAATTCACTGCCACAGAAGGCTGTGGAGGCCAGGTCAATGAGTATACTTAAAAGAGAGGTAGATCAGTTCTTGATTGCCAAAGGGATCAAAGATTACGGGGAGAAAACTGGAAAATGGGATTGGAAAACCTGTCAGCCATGGTTGAATGGCAGAACAGATTTTTTGGGCCGATTGGCCTAATTTCTGCTCCTATTTCTTAGTCTTATGGTCTTATTACTTCTTAATGTGTTTTTAATGTCATAATTCCATTCTGTTTTAAGTACTCAGATTTTAACAAAATCATTGAAGACAATTGTGTGGCAATTGCAGCGGATTCATATTCTATAGCATTTGATAAAAATGCAAGACACCTATTGGAAAGCTGATTGTATGTAGTTCTATTAATGTGCAGACTGTGAATGTGAAGAGTAGAGAATGTAAGGTTAGCTAACAGAATGCAAGGTAAGCTAAATTTTAGGGTAAAAATTGTAACCAATGGAGCACCACAAGAATCAGTGCTGAGGCCTGAACTCTTCACCACCTGCATATATATGGAGAAACTGAATAATAGGGAAACTTGCCGTTGACACAAAGACAATTAGGAAAATACATGGTGAGGAAAACCGAATGATCCAAGTCTTCTGAGAAGTGGCAATCACCATCAAATCATCACTCTGGGTGAACTTTCTCCAATTTGATGCTGCTCCACATTTCTTGCTGGGGCTTCCAAGCCTAACTTTACTGGAAATACAGACAGCAGCATCCCTCAGAGAGGTCCACTGAATTGAAGTAGAATTAAGTGGGGTGTGGGTAGATGTTGAGACGGGGAGACTGGACATGGTTTTATTTTACAACATTAGCTGCTGTGCAGTTAGCTTAAATGGCCAATGCGAAAATTAGTGAATGGGTGAATGGGTGAGTGGATGAATGAGTAGGTGTGTTGGTAACTGAGTAGTGTAGGTGAGGTTGTAAGTCGGCAAAGTGGCAGGTGCATGATGTGGATGCTGGGTAAGATGATCAGTATGTGAGATGGTAGGTGAGTAATGTGGTAGTTAGGTCTAGGGTAGTCACATTGTTGAGGATGGTATGGATTTTGGTTGTGTTCACCGGAATTGTCTGAGATGCTTGGAGTAGATTATCTGTCACCAATTCTTCTTATCCGTTTTGGAGAATGTTAGTTGTTAATACCAATTACGAAAGAATGACTACACCAAGGTAAAAGAGAGAGCAATGTGAGTTTATCACATAATACCTAATACCTAGTTATCTTATATTTGAATTATAAGTGAGTCTCTTATGAGATCTCATGCTGGACTTACGAGTATAGTATATACTATTGTTTAGGCTAACCCAGAATTGGAGACCTTGGTGGAAATTTTTGAGGAGGCGCAGATTGCCCATAATAGTTTAAATTTCTTAGCAAGTCCAAATAGATCAGTGCATCAGAACTCCTGTGAGGGCCCAGCATACACATCATACTCCCAGCCCCTAATAATCCAGAAACTGGAAATTTAAGACACTTTAAACAAATTTAGGCAGGTCAAGTAAGTGGTCAAAAAATTGAGGAACGAACACAATGTTGGAAAATATGCATTATGGTAGAATAATTTAAAGGTTGTACAAATGGAGTGAGATTGCTAAACACTTAAGTACAGAGATATCTGGGTGTCATAGTATGTGAATCACAATGCTTTCCTCATGTAATTCAAAGAGGAGTAGTATATAAAAGTAGGGAAATTTTGATACACTTGTACAGGCATTGGTGAGACCACATCTAGAGTACTGCATATAAATTTGGTTTCCTTCCTTAAAATGGGAAGGAAAATAAATGTGTAAGAAGCAATTCAGAGAAGTTCAACGAAGTTGATTCCTGTGATGAAAGGGTTACCTTATGAGGAAGATTTGGTCGAGTCAGTCTTGTGTCTAGTGGAGTTTAGAAGAATGTGATGAGATTTTATTGAAACATTTAAGATCCTGAGGGAAGTTGACATGTGGATGCTGAGAGGATGTTTCCCCTTTGGGACAGATTAGAACAAAGGGAAATAGTTCAGCAATAAACTGTCTCCTTTTTAAAATGACGATTTAAAATTTCCTCTCAGGGTATTATTTTCTGTGGAACTCTATCCCCATAGAGCAATGGAGCTGATTTGTGATTGACAAGTGAGTCAAAGATCATACAAACTAGAGAGGAAAATAGAACTCAGGCTAAAATTAGATCAGCCATGATCTCATCAAATGGTGTAGAAGGCCTGAAGGGCTTAATTGCAGAACCCTGTTCTGACTTCATGAGTTCATGCGAATGTTCACATGTGTAGATTGTGTGTTGAATGAAGTAGGACTGCTTTAAAAGCAGCTCTAATTGAGTCGATCCTAATATGTTTTAAACTTTAAATAATTTGATAATTTAACTCTGCGTAAATGGACAAGTCTGGAAAGGGTTAACATTAGGTCCCACACTGTCAGTGTTTATATGATAGACATATATATAATATACTGAGGAGCAGGAGAATCGACGTTTCGGGCATGAGCCCTTCTTCAGGAATTGAGGACTGACTTTCCTCATTCCTGAAGAAGGGCTCATGCCCGAAACGTCGATTCTCCTGCTCCTTGGATGCTGCCTGACCTGCTGTGCTTTTCCAGCAACACATTTTCAGCTCTGATCTCCAGCATCTGCAGTCCTCACTTTCTCCATATATATATAATATAATTCTTTTGATGTTGCGCTAGCACCATGCTATAGATATGTAAATAAGTAGGAAAATGTTTATTTTCTTTCCAGATCTCTGCATGGCCTATTTAAAGAAAATTCCCAATTTAATACCAAATTAGTAACAAATTATTGGCAGTTTGTGCTGTTGGGAAGAAAGTGAGGGCTGCAGATGCTGAAGATCAGAGCTGAAAATGTGTTGCTGGAAAAGCGCAGCAGGTCAGGCAGCATCCAAGGAACAGGAGAATCGACGTTTCGGGCATAAGCCCTTCTTCAGGAATCATTCCTGAAGAAAGGCTTATGCCCGAAACGTCGATTCTCCTGCTCCTTGGATGCTGCCTGACCTGCTGCGCTTTTCCAGCAACACATTTTCAGTTTGTGCTGTTGACCAAGCGAGCAGCAAATTAAATAAAATTTAACTCGAACTCTGAGAGAAACAATGGAGAAGTTTTGGATTGGATTCAAATTAAGATTCTGGAGTAAAGGGTTTTCCATTGCTCAGGAAGTTCAATATGCTGTGAGTATTAATTTTCTTTGAAAACTCACCATGATATCTTTAGGAAAACTAAATTCAAGATTGATTTTCAATAATGTTTTGGGTATATTTTATCAATCAAAAACACTACTCAAAATTCCTTTGGGTAATTAATGGCAGAAGGTAGAGATTTTGAAGCATGCAGCAAGCATTATAATCACTATTTCTGATCCAAAATGACCTTTGATGGTTTTTATGCCTCCAGATAGGAGTTTGCTGGAAAATGAAACAGGGTGAGAAATGATCTGAGTGAGACCCCTTAAAGGGTTGCAGCAAAGAGTTGATGGGCTGTAGCGACTTAAAATGTAAGTGTTCACATGTGGGATGAAAAATCCTTTCCAAAGTCTGAAAATTGTTTTACAGTCTTTCTAAGAAGCTATATTAGTGGAGGCACATTAGACCAAGAAAGGATTGGCCCACACCAAAGAAGGATGGGACACATGGTGACGTGACACTGATATCACTGGATTAGTGATCCAGAGATTACTGCTCTGGGAATATAGGTTCAAATCCCAATATGGCGGCTGGTGGAATTTGAATTCAATTAATTAATAGTTGGTAAGTAGGAAAAGTTAGAATTATGAATAGTGCCACAAACCTACCACAGATTCTCATAAAAAAAACCCATCTGGCTCACTCATGTCTTTTAGGAAAGGAAATCTGCCAAACTTATCCAGTTTGGACGACATGTCACTCTCGAACCTCAGGAATGTGTTTAATTCTTAACTGTCCTCTGAAATGGCCAAAGCCACTCAATCCTGTTGTAAAAGGGCATCAGAACCCATGAGCAGCCTTGCAATGATGTAATTCAGCTACACATCACTAAGCATAAATGCAACAGTGTAGACAGAGTTAGAACACTCTGGGAGAATACAACCCAGGCTGCAACATTCTAAAATGATAACCATATGACATGAACACATGCAATTATCTCTGAACTTTGGAAATTGCTGTCCCTTTGCCATTCAGTTATCACCAGGGCAATCCTATCTTCCATTTTGTGTTATTTTGCAGCAATATCCATTTGAAGTGTAAACTTGCAATAAGTGAATGCCATCTGTGAACAGCATCTGAGCAAACAAGGTGGTTTTATATTTAATGTAAGCAGCCAGAGCTAGTATGTAGGAGAAAATTACTGCAGATGCTGAAATCTGTACTGAAAACAAAAATTGCTGGAGTTCACAGCAAGTCAGGCAGTATCCATGGAGAGAGAATAAACTACCATTTCGAGTCTAGATGGAACGCTTCATCAGAGCTGGTATTGAGGATCTAAAATCTGGAATTAGACCTTTGTCTGGAGTAACCATTTTATGCATGCTTTTATTAATAACAAAATGGCTTCTTAATGCAAAGTAACATAACAAAATGAATTCAGGCTGCAAATTAACACTGTATTTAAAATGACTTCTCACCCTGCTAAAAGCTGTATTCCTGCCTTGCTGAGCTAACTGAATCAAAAGATAAAATAGAACAATGGACCCTTCACAGTATGGAATTAACTAAAGCTAGATAGGACATTACTAACCATTCCAGCTAACCTTGAAATGTAAGTGCGAAGAGATAATGGGTGGTAAACAACTTTGTTTCCCAGGAAATATCATTGGGTTAACCTGCAATCCATTATGTCATTTTGTTACACTTTCTTGGATTTACTCTGCAATTAAGGCTGTACTATTTCTTAAGAAACATATAAAAATTGCCTTTGTTCCAAGTGAAATTGTGCAGTTCCTCCAAGGAACACAGAAGCTCTTAACCTCTGCATTGCTGGACAAACCTATGCCTGGCATCGAAATAAACAGTGAAATTTTGCTGAAGCAGACTGCATTCCTGTTGATTATTTGACTAATCTCAGAACCGAGAGACCCCTCTCAGGGGGTTGAGATAATCAGTATACCTGTGGTTACCATGTACAGCCATATTTAATATTAATGTACTGTGTAATAAATAGTAACCTTGAGACTAATTCTGAAGGCAGTCCTTGACTTCTCTTTTACTTGTCTGGAAACAACGCAGACTCATAGAGTGGCCTCAAACTAAACAACAAATCAAGTTGCAAGGTAATTGGGGATGGGCAACAAATGCTGAACTTATCAACAAACCCCCACCTGTGTGTAAATAAAGAAAAACACATATTGTAAATTAAGAGGAAGAAAATGGCATACACAGGCAATTACAGCAGTGATTCCAATGCCTGACAGTGAATTGGTGGGACTATTACACAAGGCAAAGATGTGAGGAGCTTGGGAGATGGCATGTCAAAGTGCTCCTCCACAAAAAGCACCTCCATGCTTGGCAGGAAATAATAACTGTTCAACAAAGTATATACTACCTATACCCAGAAGATACCCATAAGGATCTGAAACAAAAACAGAAATTGCTGGAGAAACTCAGCAGGTCTGACAGCATCTGTAGGAAGAAAGTAGAGTTAGCCTTTTGAGCCTGATGACTCTTGATCTGACTTTTTATCCCTCAAGGATATTGGAAAAGCAATGTTAGCTAGCTACATCAAATGCCTAATTAAACGTATCTGTTGCAAACAATTGCTTGTGAACGTATTCTGTTTTTACTGCTAACCTTAAGGGCTTTTTTTTTACAGTAAATATAAAGCCCATTTCTCTGCTTAGAAGCTGTTCATGGTTGATATTCGCTTATTACAAGTTGACATTTTGAATGGAAATTCCTGGAAAATAGAACAAATTGGATTACCCTGGTGATAACTGAATGGCAAGGGACAGCAATTTCCAAAGTTTAGAGATAATTGCTATTATTAAGTTGATGCAGGACTTTCATGTAGCAAAAGCACATAAGTATCTGAAAAAGTCAATATTGAGGAGTATCTGAAACATTACCCAATATGATGATACCACATGGATTTGATGGGAGAAGAGCTTAGGATCACAAAGAAATAAGACGTACCATCCAAATCTTTCTCTTAAGCTCTGCAACCATGTCCGTTATATCAGTACAATTTGTACATAGTTGCTCACATGCAATAGATTATATGTTGTCAGACTGACAAGTGGTTTTCCTCTACCATACTTGACCATGCAGGCCATGTTGATCCCTGTCCTAAAAAAAGGTTGGTGGCAACAAGCCTACCACATGGTGAGCAATAATGCAGACAGCCTGTAAAACGTAGTTATCTGCAATGAGGATTGCTGATACACCATTTTCAGCAAGAGTAAATCACACATACTATTTGGTGAGGCTATGGTAGAAGACAAAGGCTTTTATGAAGCTCCTTTTGGTTCTTGTGAAAGTTTCTTCTCCAAATGAAAATTGTGTCCCAGAATTTTAGAAGAACTGAAAAGAGTGAGCAGCATGAAATGGGACTTCAGATAAAATGGTGCATTTACTGAATTAACATTTGACTACCACAATAGATAGATTAAAATTCCATATTGGACAGAGGCAGATTTGGTCACCCAATCTAGCCTGCAAGAATTATGTCTTGAAATGAGTTTTCTAGTATATTAATAATAGTGTGCATATAAATTACAAAGATCATTTGTAATGTGAACAACAGGGTTCATTTTTCTCAGCCATTTAAAGCAAATTTGTCCAACTTAGTAATCAATGTTTAGAGACTATCATTGGTGTACAGCAAGATGTCAATAGTGTAACAATATTCAGATTTCAGAAAACTGAGAAGAAAAAACAAAAACATCTTCTTCTCTTTGGAATACTTCAAGTCTCTATTGTGCATTATGTCAGTCCTGGTATTTATAAATAAATTTCTCTATATATGCTTAGCATGTTTCTCCCTATCCACCTTAAAATTACACAAATAGTATGGGGAAGTTATGAAAATGTGAGCTTCTTCATAGATACACTGTTTATTAGATTTGAGTAACATTAAAAGAGACAATTTTAAAAGAATGTCTAATAGTCTTCTCTAGATATATTAAAAATAAAAAATGCCAGAGGAATGAGAGTTTTTTTACGAACAAAATAGAAATCTGTGCATGGAGAATGAAAACATGGCTCAAGTACTTTGCATTAGTATTTATCAAAGACTTTGTCAAAAGTGTGGTAAATGAGGAGGTTTGCTGGTTTTTACTGGTTGAGATGAAATCAGTTCGAGGAGATACCAGCAAAACTGGTGGATAAGTCACCTCATGCAATAGAATGTATTCTAGGTTGCTGAGGGAAGTAAGGGGAGGAGTTTTGGAAAATTAGCTTTGAGTTTCCAATCCTCTCTAGATACAAAGTGCCAGATTATCTGAAGGTTGAAAATATTACCCCCCAATCAAAAAATTGGAAAGGAATAATCCAGGCAATTATTGGCCCATAAGTTTGATGTCAATGTCAACTTTTAGAAATTTTGGGCAGAATACGTACAACCTCTGAATGAAATGGGCAATGTGAGAAAGTTGAAAGAATATGGCAGGAATGAAGAAAATGCGATTCCGGACATCAAGAGAAAAAGTCCTATTTTCACTTAAGGTTGCTTTGGCCCTAATGGCTAGCATTAACAACTCATTGTTACCTAAGCTCACTGGCTTAATATGCAGGTTATTATTCTCTCAGTTATTGGTGAAAAAGTAGACAACTAGAAAGTCAGGGAGGGTGCCTGGCAGCAGTAACTCAGCAGCATCTTCTCCAGGTCTCCACCTAGGCTAAACATTCCTCAACTCCTCAGTCTACATTCCCTGGTCAGTGATCACATCCACTATCTATCCACGTAAATCGACATCTGCAAAGTACCAACGTCAACATGGCACATCTTGATCTAAATTATAGCACAGTTCAACTTTTCAATATTGTACTTCATAGTTCACCAGCACCTTACATTGCAAAACTGCTGCCAGATTGCTTCACACTCAGGGATAGGCACTCATGTCATACATTCAAACTGAGTGGATCTCAAGGTTCTTAGCTCACTTTCTTTGTGCTTGCTCTTCACTCACCTGGATGCTCGCAACATTTCTGCCTTCCTTGCTTTTCAGAGCGGACAAAATGCCAGGTAGCTTGCGATTCTCGTCAGCACTGAATAGTCAAGGGATGGACATGCTGTGGTATGGCATTCTGCGATCATCCGCGTACAGCATGTGACAACAGCTTGCATGGCAAAGAAATTACTTAAACCAAACTGGCCAAACACGAAAAACTAAAGGGAGTAGATCGGAGTCCTGTCAAGGGGATGTATGGTCTGTAAAGGAGCTGGTCAGTCCTCATTCAGAAAAGGTGGTGAGGTGTCTCGAGTGAGTGAGTGGAAAGCTCAGAGGGCAGGAAGCATCAGTAGTTTGGGCTGAGGGGGTGGGTGAAAGTCATTGAGATAAGATTCTGCATGCAGTGGTGAGCATGCTAGTCCATAAACCTTGGTGGGAGCATAGTCTGTGTGAGGTAACAAGCAGAAGATGATGGCATTTACCCTTACGGCGTGCATAAGGTCATTAACTTTTATACAGACACTTTGACCAGTTTATTACTCATAAAATGAGTTTACCTGGATGCTCTCACTGTACGAGGCAAACAAAGGACTGTGGTTCAACCTTAGTTTTATTAAAACACTCGCAAGTTAAAGAAAACAACTTGTACACAAATTAATCTTTTCCAAAGTAGACTGACTGCCTAAGAAACACATTGCTACCAGCACTGGTGAACTTTATTGGAGTGCTGGGTCCAATTCACTGAGGTCTGCAGACATGGCACTCAGGATTTTCTCAGCACGAAGGTGGGTCTTGCGTGGATGTTTCGTTGAGGGGATGCCACCAGGTGACCCTTCTTATCCCCTATTTCTCACTGAGTTATGCACTTTAGTAAGATCTACGACAGATTTTAATATGCAAGCATTTTGGAGAAGTTTGCGTTAAAGGTTCATTTTGTTTTGCAAAGTTGCTTATCTCACTGAGTTATTGCCCATCCCTAATTGCTCAGAGGGCATTTGAGGGTTAACCCCGTAGCTGTGCTGCTGAAGTCACATATTGGCCAGTCCAGGTAAGGATAGGAGATTTGCTTCCCCAAAGGACATTGGTGAACCAGATGTGCTTTTCCCAATAATCAGCAATGATTTCATGGTCATCATCAGACTCCAGTTCCCAGATTTCCTGGCATTTCCCAAATCTGGCAAGATTTGATTCCGGGTCCCCAAAACATTACCTGGGTCTCGGAGTGAATTAAGGAACTATTGCTGTTACTGTGTTCATGAACTTTCAAAAGGTCACATAGTGGACTTGTTAGCAAAATTGAAGTTTGTTGATAAAATGGGGCAGGAGCAACATGAATGCAAGATAGGCAAAGGAATGGGAAGTGAATGATTGTTTTTCTTGCAAGAGGGATGTATGTGATGGTATTGCCCAAGGTTCAGAACAAGTACCAATGTTGTTTATACATTAATTACTTAGGCCTATGGAATAATGTTTGATAGTTGTAGATGATGTGAAACTTATAAATGTAGTAAACATTGGGGAAGAAAACCTAAAAGAGGTTACAGAGAATGAATGCATGCATGACAAAAAAAAATTCAAAGGAGAAGAATATGCGGTAATACATTTTGCTCAAAAGAATTAAAACAGACATGTTAAAATGAACATGTAAGGGAGCAAAGGAAAAAGAGATTTTGGAGCGTTTCCCCCATACAAATTTTTGAGAATGTTGGGACAGGTTCACAAAGCAGCTAATCAAGCAAGTATGATTCTGGGATTTATAAACATATGTATAGAGTACAAATCCAGGAAGAAAATACAAAACTTACATAAAACACTAGTTTGGCCTCAGAAGTATTGTGCCCAATACTGGGACAAATCTTTAGAATGGTTCTAGAAAGAGGAATTGCAGTCACGTGAGTAGACTACAGACATTGTGTTGGTTTCCTTAGAGCAGAGAAGACTAAGAGGAGCTTTGATGTAGCTATCTAAGATTGTGCATGATACAGATTGAGCACGTGAGAAGGAACTATTTGCCACAGTTGAAGGGTAACATCCAGAGGGCACCAATTTGAAATGATTGCCTAAAGAATCTGAGCCATTTTGAGGGAAAAAATAAATATGTATTAGATGGTTCATATTTGGAATTCATTGTTTGATAAAGTTGTGGATATAAGTTCAATAGTAACCTTGTGAAGGAGGAAGTCAGTAAAGGAAAAGAGTGCTGTCTAGCTCCAATTAAAACCTTTTCGAAAGAGCTGGTGCAGATTTGATGGGTTGAAAGGCCTTATTTTGTGCTGCAACATTTTACAATTCTCCAAACAAAGAATAGATTCCCAGTCAGATTTTTTTCTCATCCCTAGTTAGGCATTGTCTGTTCCAGAAGATAACCCAGTTAGCAAGGAAACCAACAAAGTACGCTTGTTATAGATGGAAGGGACTGAGTCACAACAAGGGCTGGGTTTTGAATTCTAAGAATCAAAAAGGAACTGAAACACTCCAGCATTACAGCTGCAAAGCAACTGTGACCCACTGCTTTTTTTAAAGCATTCCATCTAAACCTATCAAGCAGCTGCCCCTCAAATGAAACAAAAATGGATTCCAAATATGATCCAATGCAAAAAAAAATCAATGATGTCTACCTTATAACAATGCAATTTCTGTTCTTTTCTCAATAGCAGTTAACAGTTCAGTTCAGTTCAGTTTGTACTCTGCTGTCGAAGCAAACAATTTCAAATCGGCATGTCAATTCAAATGCAGATCGTGCCAGTGCTCTTCATGTGAAATGGAATGGCTCCACTGAGTTAAATGCTGCACACTGTGCACTTAACAAGACCCCCTTCCTCTCATGGACGTTGGCCAGGTCTTACGAAACCTTTGGTCCATGGGATAGGGAATTTTCTTTTTTACAAAAAAAAATGTTCTTTCTTGTAGCATAAACAATGACATCATTCATTGATCACAGGAAGCAAAGCAATGTGAAAGATTTGTGGGAAATCTTTGAAAATGATCTCGTTCAATCCTGACAATTGAACAATAAAGTGCTGCTTTGAAAAGATGCACTTGCTCAAAAGCTGCTTTTGCCCCGCAGCCAAACTGAAGCAAAACAGGAAACAGCGCATCACTCAGATGTTTTGTTACAATAGTTTGTTGACTGACAGATGTGGGTCATTCAGCAGACTGGTTAAAACTTGCAGTTTCCTGACAGGGGTGGAAAGGATCCAACTGAGAACAGTGAAGTTAGTTTCAAATGCCTTCATTGAATGTGGGCTGAGAACATCGACAAGCAAAATTACAAGCTAATATCAATGCTATCTTTTCTTTTCACAAGCAAGTCCTTGGGGTGCCCAAAACTTATATTTTGCATTTATTTATGTGTCGTTTGTATAGAACAAACTAGTAATTCCATTTGGTGACTGTAGAGTGAGCGCTGAAAATGTGTTGCTGGAAAAGCGCAGCAGGTCAGGCAGCATCCAGGGAACAGGAGAATCGACGTTTCGGGCATAAGCCCTTCTTCAGGAATGAAGAAAGTTTGTCCAGCAGGCTAAGATAAAAGGTAGGGAGGAGGGACTTGGGGGAGGGGCGTCGGAAATGTGATAGGTGGAAAGAGGTCAAGGTGAGGGTGATAGGTCAGACTGGGGTGGGGGCGGAGAGGTCAGGAAGAAGATTGCAGGTTAGGAAGGCGGTGCTGAATTCGATGGATTTGACTGAGATAAGGTGGGGGGAGGGGAAATGAGGAAACTGGTGAAATCCGAGTTCATCCCTTGTGGTTGGAGGGTTCCTAGGCGGAAGATGAGGCGCTCTTCCTCCAACCGTCGTGTTGTTGTGGTCTGGCGATGGAGGAGTCCAAAGACCTGCATATCCTTGGTGGAGTGGGAGGGGGAGTTGAAGTGTTGAGCCACAGGGTGGTTGGGTTGGTTGGTCCGGGTGTCCCAGAGGTGTTCTCTGAAACGCTCCGCAAGTAGCCGGCCTGTCTCCCCAATTTAGAGGAGGCCACATCGGGTGCAGAGGATGCAATAGATGCATCTTCCACAACTACACTGGCCCCACCCCCCACCTTTTCCTCCGCTACATCGATGACTGTATCGGCGCCGCCTCGTGCTCCCACGAGGAGGTTGAACAGTTCATCCACTTCACCAACACCTTCCACCCCGACCTCAAATTCACCTGGACAGTCTCAGATTCCTCCCTCCCCTTCCTCGACCTTTCTATTTCTATCTCAGGCGACCGAATCGACACGGACATCTACTACAAACCGACCGACTCCCACAGCTACCTGGACTACACCTCCTCCCACCCTGCCCCCTGTAAAAACGCCATCCCATTCTCCCAATTCCTTCGTCTCCGCCGCATCTGCTCCCTGGAGGACCAGTTCCAAAAACGTACAACCCAGATGGCCTCCTTCTTCAAGGGCCGCAATTTCCCCCCCGACGTGGTCAACGATGCCCTCCACCGCATCTCTTCCACTTCCCGCTCCTCCGCCCTTGAGCCCCGCCCCTCCAACCGCCACCAGGACAGAACCCCACTGGTCCTCACCTACCACCCCACCAATCTCCATGTACAGCGCATCATCCGCCGTCATTTCCGCCACCTCCAAACGGACCCCACCACCAAGGATATATTTCCCTCCCCCCCCATCAGCATTCCGTAAAGACCACTCCCTCCGTGACTCCCTCGTCAGATCCACACCCCCCACCAACCCAACCTCCAATCCCGGCACCTTCCCCTGCAACCGCAGGAGGTGCAAGACTTGCGCCCACACCTCCCCCCTCACCTCCCTCCAAGGCCCCAAAGGAAACTTCCATATCCGCCACAGATTCACCTGCACCTCCACACACATTATCTATTGCATCCTCTGCACCCGATGTGGCCTCCTCTATATTGGGGAGACAGGCCGCCTACTTGCGGAGCGTTTCAGAGAACACCTCTGGGACACCCGGACCAACCAACCCAACCACCCTGTGGCTCAACACTTCAACTCCCCCTCCCACTCCACCAAGGATATGCAGGTCTTTGGACTCCTCCATCGCCAGACCACAACAACACGACGGTTGGAGGAAGAGCGCCTCATCTTCCGCCTAGGAACCCTCCAACCACAAGGGATGAACTCGGATTTCACCAGTTTCCTCATTTCCCCTCCCCCCACCTTATCTCAGTCAAATCCATCGAATTCAGCACCGCCTTCCTAACCTGCAATCTTCTTCCTGACCTCTCCGCCCCCACCCCAGTCTGACCTATCACCCTCACCTTGACCTCTTTCCACCTATCACATTTCCGACGCCCCTCCCCCAAGTCCCTCCTCCCTACCTTTTATCTTAGCCTGCTGGACAAACTTTCCTCATTCCTGAAGAAGGGCTTATGCCCGAAACGTCGATTCTCCTGTTCCCTAGATGCTGCCTGACCTGCTGCGCTTTTCCAGCAACACATTTTCAGCTCTGATCTCCAGCATCTGCAGACCTCACTTTCTCCTCAAAGACTGTAGAGATGATAAAACTGAAAGAGGTCAACTGCAATTCAAAGCAATGATATATTGGAACTGATTTAAAAAATAATTATATTCATTCACAGAATGATCACCGGCTGCACCGGCATTTATTGCCCACCCCTAATTGCCCAGAGTGCAGTTAAGAGTCAACCATATTGCAGTGGGTGTGGAGTCACATGTAAGTCAGACCAGAAGTTTCCTCCCCTAAGGGGATACCCGTGAACCAGATGGACTTTTCCCCTAACAATCAGCAACAGTTTCATTGTCATCATTAAACTCTTCATCACAGATGTCTTTTTGTTTAAATTGGATTTAAATTTCATGGGTCTCTGGATTAATAGTCTAGCAACACTACCACTGGGCATCACCTCCCCATTAAATATTATCTTAAATCACAAAGCTTAATTTGGTTCTGCACCAATCTCGATATTACTGGGTTTCATTTTATTTTTAACAATTTACATTGTACTCTAAAGTCATATTACTACTGTTCAATATTACATTTACTCACATGTAACAATGATTGCTCTATGATGAAAATATTAATCCATTACCCTTACTCTCAGTCCCATGATCACACCCTGATTGGCAGATCTTGTATTGAAGCCAATATTGACCCAGATGTTGATTTCTTTGTGTGCTGAAAACACACTGACACATCATTCTGTTCCTAGCTCTGGCTGGTACTTGTGTAAATGCTGTGTAACTGCATCTCCTGGGAGAGGCAAACACAGACAAAAATGATCAGGGACAAAATATTTGGAAAGGTTTTCCCATACAGCTAAGGAGAACAAAACAGTTGACTATAACTATTGCATGACATTTCAACTGTCTTAATAAAATATGGGCTGAGAAATTGGGATTATTCTCATTCACATTGTTATGGGTGTTACAAGTGCAGTGAGAACTCCAAGATGGCATAAAATATATGTACTAATGCTTTTGTGGAACACTGGGCTGAGAACATTAGCTTGTGTGCACAAGTTGGCTGACAGAGGTTCTCAAAATAGGGAGATCATGATGATAATCAATGTGCGATCTTAATTGAATGCTAATGGTGTTATTTTGGACCTAAATACTTCAGGTAATGGTCCCTCAAACCTCTCACACTGGACATATGCTTAACATAAGGGCCCCTCCCCACCACCCCATCAGTGATATTTAAAGTTATCGTTAACTGTTTGCAGCTTAGTTGCTGTTTGATTTCTTCTGATACCTGTTTCATTTTTACAATTGCTTCATTGTTGTTTTGAAGGGGACGACAGGCAGCGTTGTGGCAAATCCTGAAGGCATTTTTTGCTTATTCCAAGGCTGCATACAAACCAGAAATGAGTACATGAGCAGGCCTCTCCTTGGAATACAGAATGGCTTGGAGAATGAAAGGAGAGCCTGCAGAACAGGCCAGTATCCTGGATATGAGGGGGGGGGGGGGGGGGGGGGGGTGGAAATGTGAAGAACACTCTCAGGAGTTGGCGGTACAAGAAGTAATTATCCTATGTGAATCTCAGCAATGAAGGAATTGCTTGTATTTTCTGATAACCAGACAGTTGTTTTTCCAGTGTGGATGGGAGTTGTTCAGGGGGACCCTGCAAAAACCCCATGGCAGCAGATCTAAAGGACTTGTCAGGAAATTGAAGATTCTGCTGGGAATTCCTCCATGTGGGGAAACCCTCTGAAAGTCTTCAGTCTAATCAGAGATTCAAAGATTTCCAATGAAATTAAGTAAAATGGTTACTTAGGAAATTTTAGACTATTAAATACATAGTTAAATTCCTGCTGAGCAATTCAACCACCCCTTATTTCTCATCCCCTCCACCCCAAATTATAATGCCCCAGAACACTTACATCTCCCACTCCCTGACCTCACTGCGCTCCAGATCTGGTTCTCCACCTTCACTCACTCTGGATCTGACCCCTCTTCTCTCACAGGACCCAAACCCACCCCCACCCCCCCCCCCCCCCCCCCCCACCCACCACCCCATATCCAGGATACTGGAACCCTCCTTTAAGCCTCCCTATTACTCAAATCTACCTGTCCTGCTCAATTCCTCCTCCACTTTTCCAGTACAGATACTCCTTCCCTCCTTCTGGATTGACCCCTCTATTGCCCCCACCCCACAGCCTGAATTCTCTTTACTCTCTCCAGAGCCGAACCCTGTTTCCCCACTGTCTGCCCCCAATTCTGGACCCAATCTGCCTCAGGACATCACTCCCCAACCCAGAGACCTGAACCCTCCTATCCCACACTGTCAGTCTTACTTGACACCCATTCTCCAATGTACCTGCCAGACTTGATCTGTCGCACCCACCCTGACCTAACCTGAACACTACATCTCTTTTGTGGCTCACTTGCATCCTATCCACCAGACACCCTACTCCTTACCCAACTGTACATAATATACCTAGCCTCCTGGCATCCTACCAAGTTGGCATCCATCTTACATACCCCCTTACCCTGCCAGCACACTAACCTCATACATTATGTATTTACCATTTGATAGAAGCTGTCAATGCAGCGGCCTGATTTTGGACCTTTACATTTCATAAGACAGCAGCTGTCTGCTGTGAAAAGGGACCGTGATTTGCCTTTCCCTGCACTGTGACAGAACTGTCAGAACAGAAGTACAGCTCCAGCAAAAACACAAAATGCTGCCGAAACTCAACAGGTCTTGCAGCCTTTGTAGAAAGAGAAACAGAACTGATATTCAAAGTCCAGTGACTCTTCAGTCCAGAATTGACTTGTGGTGTCCAAAAAGTGCTCTACCTATGATCAAAGACAGTCTGCATCCTGGAAAATTCCACTATGCGAGGTTACCTTAGAAAATCCATCCCAATGTGTGAGATTTCTGTGCTTCAGGAAGGATATCCTCAATGAAATCTATCACCTGCTGCAGCAACAATTGCAACATGAAAGATGTCAACAGCTCGTTGCCTAGTTTCTTCCAAGCTGGTGATATTTGCAATATATCACACTTTTTCACTGTTGTGCATTGGAGATTATTGAGGCTCTCTGTTGAACTCTAGCCAATTATATTTCTTTTTCTATTGTAAGAAAGAAGCAGATGAGTAAGTACATTGCAAGATTTTCCATGGCACACAACACTCATGACTGCGTACACGTCATTTTGCGGACATCGCAAATCAATTCTGCCCTATTCTGTAACCGAAAAGGATGCCACTCCTGCAGCATCCAGCTGGTGTGTGACCACAGGCAGTGACTCATACAGATCAATGTCAATATCTTGTGTGCAATCCTGAAGCGTTGACGCTGTGGAAATCAGCAGAGTCAGCGCCGTATGAACAGTGGTCCAGAATTTGCTGTAAATGGTCAACAAGTGGTACCTGTGATGTTAACCTTGTGCTTGCCTGGTTATTCACCATGCTATTCTGCATTCTGTAGGTTGTTGCAATGAGCTAACAATGACACAGTAATTTCTGGCATGTATTTCAGACATACTTGAACATATTATGGATCCAGATTGTTGAAAGCATCCTGAGGCTTGAAAGTTGACGTTATCTAAATTTCAGTGAGCTTATAACTAATTTGCAATGCCAGCAAATACACTTAAGCCAATACATGTCAATGGTGAGGTGCCATATTCAAGAAGCTAATAGTAGATTGAGTATCTCAAATAATAAGTTTCAGTATCCGTGTTTAATCACATATCCCCATCCCCTTAAGTTGCTATAATGTTTCTACATAAGGGGAAAACTGCTGCTTCGAAAGCAAATTTTGGTCAATGCTGGCATCAAATAATGTCAGAAGTGCAAAGGAGCCCTTAAATGTATTCATTAAGTAAGTTTACTGGGTCTATCAGATAATGGAAACTTCAGATTTCAAATTCAGATTCAACAGTGTAATTGTTACCATAGCTCTCAGCAACAAAATAATAAATTACAGCAAAAAAATCAAATAGACATAACAAGGTTTGGCAGAAGTGGGCACTGCAGATACTGAAGATTAGAGTAGTGCTGGAAAAGCACAGCAGGCCAGGCAGCATCTGAGGAGCAGGAAAATCGACGTTTCAGGTAAAAGCCCTTCATCAAGGTTTGGGACAATAGTCCTCGAGAATAAAATAGATCGTTGGTCATGGATAGGAATTTAGAAAGCAGGATAAGAATTTTTTCTGTATGTAGGAAAGATTAAGCTCTTGTTATGGATAAATTTGTTTTGGTCAGTAATATTGCTATCAAATATAATTGAAGTTTTAAAAAAATTCATGCACATTAGCAGTTCATCCAGACTTTGTGAACTATAAACATGAAGAATTAAGTAATAGCTCTCATCTATTAGAATTTGTTTGCCATTATAATTCAATCTTCAGATAGAGGAGAGTTACAATGCAGAGGCCACATTGACAGCTTGGAAACTGAGCAACTGAAGAAACATATTTATAACTACTTTTGTTGAATTGTCTAAACATTTGACACTTCAGCTCAGTTGCATGCCACAGGAATGTGTTATTGTCACCAGAATCTCTGCCAGTAATTTTGATGCTATGTGGCCAAGTAAATAATGATCAAATGGTACACATTTGCAGCTCTGCTCAACCATGACGCACAACACAACTGCAGTCCAATTCTTCACGTTTCCCTGTGGGTCATGGATTTTAATATGGGGACTATGTTGTTTCAGTAGAAAACATTTTTCCAATGTTGACTTTCTGAAGAAAGATATGTTGACAAATTATTCTGCTGTGCACTTATCAGAAAATGAAATACAAAGAATGCCAAATTTCAACTTATATTACAAGAGAAAAGGGGTGTTGATTGGTTAGCAATAGACAATAGACAATATGTGCAGGAGTAGATCATTCTGCCCTTCGAGCCTGCACCATCATTCAATATGATCATGGCTGATCATCCTTAATCAGTATCCTGTTCCTGCCTTATCTCCATAGCCCTTGATTCCACTATCCTTGAGAGCTCTATCCAACTCTTTCTTAAATGAATCCCGAGACTGGGCCTCCACTGCCCTCTGGGGTAGAGCATTCCACACAGCCACCACTCTCTGGGTGAAGAACTTTCTCATCATCTCTGTCTTAAATGGTTTACCCCGTATTTTTAAGCTGTGACCTCTGGTTCGGCACTCACCCATCAGCGGAAACATGTTTCCTGCCTCCAGAGTGTCCAATCCTTTAATAATCTTATATGTCTCAATCAGATCCCCTCTCAGTCTTCTAAACTCAAGAGTATACAAGTCCAGCCACTCCAGTCTTTCAGCGTAAGGTAGTCCTGCCATTCCAGGAATTGACCTCGTGAACCTACGCTGCACTCCCTCAATAGCCAGAATGTCTTTCCTCAAATTTGGAGATGAGAACTGCACACAATACTCCAGGTGTGGTCTCACCAGGGCCCTGTACAGTTGCAGAAGAACCTCTTTGCTTCTATACTCAATCCCTCTTGTTATGAAGGCCAGCATGCTATTAGCCTTCTTCACTACCTGCATGCTTGCCTTCATTGACTGGTGTACAAGAACACCCAGATCTCTTTGTATTGCCCCTTTACCTAAACTGATTCCATTCAGGTTGTAGCTGAAAATGTGTTGCTGGAAAAGCGCAGCAGGTCAGGCAGCATCCAAGGAGCAGGAGAATCGACGTTTCGGGCATAAGCTCGATTCTCCTGCTCCTTGGATGCTGCCTGACCTGCTGCGCTTTTCCAGCAACACATTTTCAGCTCTGATCTCCAGCATCTGCAGTCCTCACTTTCTCCATTTAGCTAGTAATCTGCCTTCCTGTTCTTGCCACCAAAGTGGGTAACCATACATTTATCCACATTAAACTGCATCTGCCATGCATCTGACCACTCACATAACCTGTCCAGGTCACCCTGTAATCTCCTAACATCCTCCTCACATTTCACTCTGCCACCCAGCTTAGTATCATCAGCAAATTTGCTAATGTTATTACTAATACCATCTTCTATATCATTAATATATATTGTAAAAGCTGCGGTCCCAGCACTGATCCCTGCGGTACCCCACTGGTCACTGCCTGCCATTCCGTAATGGAGGGGTTTATCACTACTCTTTGTTTCCTGTCAGCCAACCAACGTTCAATCCAAATTAGTACTTTGCCCCCGATACCATGCACCCTAACTTTGCTCACTAACCTCCTATGTGGGACTTTATCAAAAGCTTTCTGAAAGCCCAGGTACAGTACATCTACTGGATCTCCCTCGTCCATCTTCGGAGTTACATCCTCAAAAAATTCCAGAAGATTAGTCAAGCATGATTTTCCCTTCATGAATCCATGCTGACTCTGACCTATCCTGTTACTGCTATCCAGATGTGTTGTAATTTCATCCTTTATAATCGACTCCAGCATCTTTCCCACCACTGAGGTCAGACTGACTGGTCTATAATTTCCTGCTTTCTCTCTCCCACCTTTCTTAAAAAGTGATACAACATTAGCCACCCTCCAATCCGCAGGAACTGATCCTGAATCTATCGAACTCTGGAAAGTAATCACCAACACATCCACTATTTCTCAAGCCACCTCCTTCAGTATGCTGGGATGTAGACCATCAGGCCCCGGGGACTTATCAACCTTCAGACCTAACAGTCTCTCCAACACCAATTCCTGGCAAATATAAATTCCCTTAAGTTCAGGTCCTTCAGCCACTGTTACCTCAGGGAGATTGCTTGTGTCTTCCCCAGTGAACACAGATCTGCAGTACCAATTTCTTTGTTCCCTATAATATATTCCCCTGTTTCTGTCTTCAAGGGCCCTTTTTTTGCCTTTCACATACCTAAAAAAGCTTTTACTATCCTCTTTTATATTTTTGGCCAGTTTACCTTCGTACTTTATTTTTTCTCTGCGTATTTCCTTCTTAGTAATCCTCTGTTCTTTAAAGCTTCCCAGTTCTCCGTTTTCCCACTCATCTTTGCTCTGTTATACTTTTTCTCTTTTAACTTTATATGTTTCTTAACTTCCCTCGTCAGCCACGGCCACTCATGCCTCCTCCTAGGATCTTCTTTTCTGGAATGAACTGATCCTGCATCTTCTGCATTATACACAGAAATATCTGCCATTGTTCATCCCTGCTAAGGTATTGCACCATTGAACTTTGGCCAGCTCCTCCCTCATAGCTCCATAGTTCCTTTTATTCAACTGAAATATTGTCACTTCCGATTGTACCCTCTCCCTCTCAAATTGCAGATTGAAGCTTATTGTATTATGGTCACTACTTCCCAATGGCTCCTTCACTTCGAGGTCCCTGATCAATTCTGGTTCATTGCACAATACCAGATCCAGAATTGCCTTCTCCTTGGTAGGCTCCAGCACCAGTTGTTCTAAGAATCCATCTCGGAGGCACTCCACAAAGTCTCTTTCTTGACGTCCAATACCATCCTGATTCTCCCAGTCTACCTGCATGTTGAAATCCCCCATAACAACTGTAGTAACATCTTTGCGACAGGCCAATTTCAATTCCTGACTCAACTTACATCCGACGTCCAGACTACTGTTTGGGGGCCTGTAGATAACTCCCAAGAGGTTCTTTTTACCCTTAGAATTTCTCAGCTCTATCCATACTGACTCTACATCCCCTGATTCTAGGTCCCCCCGCGCAAGGGACTGAATATTATCCCTTACCAACATTGCCACCCCACCCCCTCTGCCCGTCAGTCTGTCCTTACGATAGCACGTGTAGCCTTAAATATTCATTTCCCAGGCCCTGTCCACTTGAAGCCACGTCTCAGTTTTCCCCCACAATATCATATCTGCCAATTTCCAAAAGAGCCTCAAGCTCATATCTTATTTCTAATGCTTCGTGCATTCATATATAGTATTTTTAATTTGTTACTGCCCTCACCATTCCCATCAACTCCTATTTCACTCAACCTTACAGCATGATCCCTTTTTGAGTTTTCTGCTTCATTGATACAGGTGTCTTTCTTGACTTCCCTTGTTCTAATTTTCCCTTCAATTTCCTTCTTAAACATCCAGTTTGTCCCCTCCCCCCCCGCCCCGCTACTTAGTTTAAATGTAGCTGTGTTGCAGTAGCAAACCTGCCTGCCAGAATGCTGGTCCCCAACCTATTAAGATGCAAACCGTCTCTCTTGTATAATTTATGCTTACCACAAACATACCCCAGTGATCCAAGAATTTAAATCCTTGCTTCCTGCACCAGTTCCCCAGCCACATGTTCAAGTCCATTATCTCCCTGTTTCTGGCCTCACCAGCCCGAGGAACTGGAAGCAAACTGGAGATAACCACCTTGGACGTCCTGCTTTTCAGCCTTCTTCCTAGTTCTCCGAAGTCCCGCTGTAATATGTTCCTCCTCTTCTTCCCGACATCATTTGTGCCGACATGTGCCACCACCTCTGGCTCTTCACCTTCGTCCTTGAAGATTTCCTTGCACTCTGTCTGTGATGTCTTTAGCCCTGGCACCAGGAAGGCAACACACCATCCTTAAGTCCCGCCTGCTGCCACAAAAACCCCGGTCAGTTCCTCTCACTATGGAGTCCCCTATTACCACAGCTCTGTACGATGTCCGACTCTTCCGCTCTGCCTCCACGCCAACTTTTGATTGACAGACCTGGCCGCCTCGCGGACTGGCAGTGTCATCTGTCTCTACTGTTTTCAAAAGATTCAACTTTTTCCTGACAGGTACTTCCCCCTCGGGGTCTCTAGCACCTGTCTCCTCCCTGCCTTCCTCATCATCTGCTCTCTTTAGCTCACTTCTGGTATGGTCGGTGTAATAACCTCACTGAACGTCTTGTCCAGAAAGATCTCGTTCTCTCGGATGAGCCTAAGGTCCTCGAGTTCTTTCATCAGTGCTGCAATATGCTCTGTCAGTAGCTGAAAGTGCACACACTTTCCACACTAATACGAGCCAGATACACCAGAGTCGACCTCCCACATCAAGCATGTAGCACACTGAACCAGCTTGGCAGTCATGTCTTCACCCTCTTCAACTGTGGTGTAATCACTTCACTCAACCTCCTTGTCAAAAACTCCTGAGCTGAAGCCTCACTCTTCAATCCACAGGAACTTCCTTGGACCCTCTTTTTGGGGCAAGTCTGTGGACTTTTAATTTAGGTTAGAGGAGGAGGGTGGGAGGGAGGCCCTACTTTGTAGGACCTGGGGTGTAGAACACACCCACTCAAATAACAATCACTTACCTTCCCGACCTGCTTTGCACTCCGACTTCACTTCCCCCCAGCACCCACCGTTCTCTGCTGCAAAAAGACCATTGGCATCGAGGTAAGTTCTTAAATAACAATCACTTACCTTACAATGCGACTCTAAATGGCTGAGATGCTGTCATGGGGAAATCAGTGGAGACCTATAGGCTTCTCATTCTTCTGGGTAATTAAAAAAATGGCAGGCACGAACATCTGATTGTATTTGCATGACTTCAAGATGGAATGGGATATGGCACTTGGTGGAGCAAGCTATGGAGATGGATGCTCATTCATGGTCATAATGAATGGCAGCACAGGCTCAAAGGGTAAAATGGGGTAGTCCTGCTCCTATTTTGTTTATTTCAAAACTCTTTCTGATTGCAGAGACTGAGTCTCTTAACATGAATTTACATGTATGAAGCAAAAATGAGCCATGTTACAAGCATGGGAGAAAGTGAGGACTGCAGATCTGGAAAGTCAGAAACAAAAAGTGTGGCACTGGAAAAGCACAGCAGGTCAGGCAACATTCGAGGAGCAGGAGAATAAGCTCTTCATCAGGAATATAAAGGGGGGAAGGGTAGTGAGAGATAAATAGGAGGGTGGAGATGAGGCTTGGGGAAGATAGATGGGAAGGCGATAGGTGGATGTGGAAGGTAATTGTGATAGGTCAGTGGGGAGGGTGGAGCGGATAAGTGGGAAGGAAGATGGTGAAATAGAACAGGTCAAGAGGGTGGTGTCAAGATTAGAATGGTGCTGGAAAAGCACATCAGGTCAGGCAGCATCCAAGGAGCAGGAAAAATTGACGTTTTGGGCAAAAGCTCTTCATCAGGAATCATGACTCTAATCTCCAGCATCTGCACTACCCACTTCTGCCAAGAGGGTGATGCCAAGTTGGAGGGTTGGATCTGGGATAAGGTGGGGGGGAGGGGAGATTTGGAAATTGATGAAGTCAATGTTGATGCTGTGTGGTTGTAGGATCCCAAGGCGGAAGATGAGGCATTCTTCCTCCAGTTGGTGGGTGGCTTTGATTTGACAGTGAAAGGGGCCTAGAATTTACATGTCCTTGTTGAAGTGGGAGGGGAAGTTGAAGTGGTTGGCCAGAGGGTGGTGAGGTTGTTTGATGCATGTGGACCAGAGATCTTCCTTGTATAGCTTCATGAGTTGGCATCCTGTGGGATCTGACTGCACAATCCGGCCACCAACAGTGTCATACTTCCCTCCCCATCCCTATCTGCATTCTGCAGGGATAATTCCTTCCACGACTCCCTCATTATGTCCATGCCCCCACCAACCCACCTTCTAAACCTGGCACCTTCCTCTCCTGCTGCACGAGATGCAAAGCCTGTGCCCACACGTCCCTAAAGGAGCATTTCAAATCTGGTGCAGTTTCTCCTGCACATCCACCCATCTCATCTGCTGCATCCATTGCTGTCGATATGGTCTCCCCTACATTGGAGAGATAGGAAACCAACTCACAGAATGGTTCAGGGTTCTGTGAAGCATGCACCAAACAATCTCATCTCCTTGTGGCCAACCACTTCAATTCCCCCTCCCACTCCCTCAAGGACATGCAAGACCTGGTCCGCCTCCACCGCCAACTGGAGGAAGAATACCTGATCTTCCGCCTCAGCACCCTACAACCAAACAACATCAACATTGACTTCAACAGTTTCCAAATCTCGCCTCCCCCCATCTTATCCCAGATCCATCCCTGCAATTTGGCACTGCTATCTTGACCTGTTCTACTTGTCCATCTTCCGTTCCATTGATTGGATTTATTAGTGTCACATGTACCTAGGTGTTTTACATGCACTACAGGCAGATCTTACCAAACAAATGCATTAGAGTGATAAAATGGAATTAAGGATACAAGCTTACGGCTATAGAGAGAAGTTACACAGAGACTGAGATCAGCACTACATTTAAAATTTGAGTGGTCCAATCACAAGTGCAATAACAGCAGGGAAGAAGCTGTTCTTGAATCTTTTCAGACATATAGACAAACTTTCATATTTCTGCCAATTGGAAGAGGGTGAAAGAGAGTATAAATGGGGTGGGAGAGGTCTTTGATTATGTTGCTTGCTTTCCTGAGGAAGTATGGATGGAGTCAATGGATGGAAGGCTGATTTGTGTGATGGACTAGGCTGTGTTCATGACTCTCTGCAGGTTCTTGTGATCTTTGGAAGAACAGTTGCCAAACAGTGCTGTGATTCATCCAGTCAGAATGCTTTCAATAATGGAATGTGGTGGCACGGTGGCTCAGTGGTTAGCACTGCTGCCTCACAGCACCTGTGTTCGATCCCCACCTGTCTGTGTGGAGCTTGCACATTCTCCCTGTGACTGTGTGGGTTTCCTCCCACAATCCAAAGATGTGCAGGCTAGGTGAATTAACCATGCTAAATTGCCCATAGTGTTAGGCGCATTAGTCAGGGGTAAATAGGGGAATGGGTTTGGGTGGGTTTCTCTTCGGATGGGCAGGTGTGGACTTGTTGGGCCAAAGGGCCTGTTTCCACACTGTAGGGAATCTAATTTATACAAATTGGTAAGAATTCTTGTGGACATGAGGAATTTTCTTAGCCTCCTGAGGAAGTAGAGACGTTGTTGAGCTTTATTGACCATTGCATTGACTTGGGTAGATGAGAACAGCTTGTTGGTGATCATCATTCCAGGAACTTGATGTTCTTGACCATCTCCATCTCGGCATCATTGATGCAGACAGCCGTGTGTGCTCCACTCTGCTTCCTGAAATCAATGACCAACTCCTTCACTTTATTGACATTAATGGAGAGATTGATATCTTTACACCGTGCCAGTAAGCACTCAATCCCTTTCCTGCATTCTGTCACATCATTGTTTGAGAACCACCCTACAATGGTGGTGTTATCAGTAAACTTATAAATGGAGTTGGGGTGGAATCTGGCTGCACGGTCGTGATGAGTAGATAGAATCTTATCTGAAAGAGGGCACTTATCATAATATAGTTATAAACTTCATTCTGTGTTAAGGTTCAAGTCCACAACCTTTTGGTTCAGATGGACAACTGCTAAGGACTGAGACATGATCAGAATTTCATCACCTTCTCTGTTTTATACTCATAGCATAGTTTTAACTAATTTCTTATTTATAGTTTCTGAATGTACAATGGGTATTCGTGAGTTTTGAGAAGATGTGTAGCTCAGGTTGAGGTTTTGGATGTAGGTTTGCTCACTGAGCTGAAAAATTCATTTCCAGATGTTTCGTTACCTTACTAGGTAACATCTTCAGTAGACCTCATGTAAAGAAAGCTGAAACTTCCTGCTTTCTATTTATATGTTTGGGTTTCTTTGGGTTGATGATGTCATTTCTTGTGGTGATGTTATTTCCTGTGGTGAAGTCACTTCCTGTTCCTTTTTTCAGGGGGTGGTAGATGGGGTCTAACTCGATGTGTTTGTTGGTAGAGTTCCGTTTAGAATGCCTGGAATGAGGTCCACTGAAGATGTTACGTAGTAAGGTAACAAAATGTTTGGAAATGAACTTTTCAGCTCAGCGAGCAAACCTCCATCCAGTACAATGGGTATTTTAAATTATCAATGTTAGCCTAGTTCTATTGGCCAAGATGCTATGAACTGGTCAATCAGGTTGCACCTCAGGCATGATGTGACTTCCACATGCCTTTGAGACACATGTTTGACCTTGCCCAATTCTTCGACCTTGCCCAATTCTTCAACCTTGCAGATTATTTGAATATCATGAGGACGTTTGCCCTCTGCTAAAGAGTCCTGCGAAAATGGGAGAGATTTTTAGTGTCAGGACTCCAATCTTCCAGGAAAATAAATTCTTTCTTTTTACTTTTGATAAAATACAGTCTTCCAGCAGGTGTTGCAATCAACTACTGAGTAACTAATTATTGCCTGGAAAACACAGAAAGGCCTTCATCAACTCTGCAGCAATATGGAATGTCAAGTGTTAATAGTAGCCTTTTCTCAGTTGTATGGACCCTCAGGGTCTTTTTGCAGTAGATCTTCCACATGTTGAGATCAAGGTGTTGGCACATGCATGGAACCCCTGAGGAGCTGCATGCAGTTTAGAGTGAATATTGGCTAAAAGCTATTCTTAGTACCCAGTATTACAAATGTCACATGGCACATCTATTCCATATTGGAGAAGACAAATTCTAGGCTTCCAAAACCTATAGCGGGAATGCACAGCAAGACAGGATATGGCAGATTATGTCCTAAACATTCTTCCACCTTTGCTAACCTAGATCCATTGAAGAATTGGGATACTTAGCTAGCAAATTCCAGACTATGTCTACTGAGGTGCTGGGCTACTTGAATGATATTTGCATTGTCACCTGTTAGCAATATTTCATACTAATGTATTCCCAAAAATTTGATTCAAAAATGGAAATAAATTAACCTGTCAAAAAAACACTGATAGAGGTTCTGTCATTTCCAAGGATCACATCTCATCTGGGAATTGAGTTCTATTCATAAATCTTTCTCCAAACATGCTGAATAAATTGTTTCTTAGAATTACCCTACAGCTACAAAATAATAGAATTGTGTTTGTGATGAAGGTTCCTCAAATGTTTTTCTTGTTAAAACTACTTCTCTTTTTCGAAGCACTTATATAAATTTGAGATGAAATGAAACCATATGTGAGTTTATGTAAGAATGCAGATGTGTTCAGTTTCACTGCGCAATTACATGTTACAATAAATAATGTTGAATGACATGATCTGTACATTTTCCACTCTGAGAAAATATTATACTGGAAAATTATTTTAAACTCATACATGCTGTCCCTACTTGGAAAAGAACTACTTTCTTTCTTCTGCCTTTTTCATATGTTTCATACTGTAATTGCATTGGAACAGAAAGAAAATAGGTTTACTTACAAACTTAGAGGTAAAAACAATGACTGCAGATGCTGGAAACCAGATTCTGGATCAGTGGTGCTGGAAGAGCACAGCAATTCAGGCAGCATCCGAGGACAGGTGAAATTGTGGCTTCTCAACTGATCTCTGAGTTTTCTATTTCTCTTCAACTGATCCACCTAGTGGCCAATCTAATAACAGGCAAAGTTTATTTGATGCATTTTATGGTGTATGTATCAATGTTAGGTTGACTGCTGATGGAGGGTGACTGAGTATAATTACTCAATTTGGCCAACTGTACAGAAAAGATTAAAGAAAAGGGAAACAAGATGTTTATCCAAACTAACACTTCATACGGAATTAGCTACTGAGGAATATATTTTCCACGTTTACCCATTGTATGCAAAAGTATAATGCAGTAACAATCCTCAGTTTAATACTGTTCTAGGTGAATGTTAAAGGTTCCAAAATATTATTTTATGTAGTCTAGGCCAACATTCTTTCCAGAGCTAAGTAGATAAAAGTCAATTCACTGATAATTTCTCCCATTTTTTTTGTAGGACATTGCTGTTTGCAAATGCTTTCTGTGCCTCTGAAGCAACAAAAAAGTACATGCATCAAAATTGATAACCTCTGAAAAACACTTTGGGATTTCAGTTAAGAATGTATTCATGCTACAAAATTATAAGTTATTTACTTATACTCATGTTTACTTTCTTGATAATATTAATGAATGTCAGGAAACTATGCCTGGCAGAATTTAATCATCAGCTATCCAGATTCAGAATTACACCAGTTTTATAGACCACTGAATTTTATTACTTCAGATTAGAAGCTGAGAATATGTTACTGGGGAAAAGGGCTTTCAACTGGTGTCAATAGGCAATGAGTGGTGGCAATATGCAGTTGATATAAAGCTATTGTCTTGCTATGATAAAAAGTCCAGAAAAATCTGCTAAAATATTTTTAAAATTAAATCTTTTTGCAATATTGTGTGTGCTGCCAGCCATATATTCTAAGGGTGTGTGTTCTTTTGAGGCTTACATGGTCTAGTGTGTACAAGGGTAGCCATCTTCTAGTTTGATAAGAACAGATTGTAGAGTAAACAACATGTTTATTGCATCTCTGTAAATATTTACAGGTTATATCAAAAGACTCTACTCTTCTACAAAGGCTCTTGCAATGACCTTTGTTTTGTCTTTGTTTGTTCATGGGATGTGAGCATCACTGGCAATGCCTGTATCTGTTGCCCATCTCTTATTGGTTTTGAACTGAGTATCTTGCTAGGACTGCTTTAGGTGGCTAGGAGTCACATGTACAAACGTCATCTTAGGTCTATCTCAGGGTTATAGAACACAATGCAGAATATAATGTTATAGCTAAGAGAAGATGCAGAGAAAGATCAACTTTAATGTATGAGAGAACTATTGAAAAGTATGATAACAGCGGGGAAGAAGCCATGAATCTGTTGGTATGTGTTTTCAAACTTTTGTATCTTCTCCATGATGGAAGAGCTACAAGAGGTTATAACCAGGGTGAGAAGAGTTTTTGAATATGTGGCTGCTTTCCCAAGGCAGTGGGAAGTATGGATGGACTAAATGGAAGGAAGGTTGGTTTGTGTAATGTACTGGTCTGCGTTCACAACTCGCTTGCGGTCTTGGCAGAGCAGTTGCCATAGCAAGCTGTGATGCACCCAGATAGGTTACTTTCTCTGGTTTATCTATAAAAATTGGTAAGAATAATTATGGACACATCAAATTTCCTAAGCCTTCTGAGGAAGTAGAGATGTAGTATGGTCTCTTGATTGTAATGCTGGCATAGATGGACCAGAATAGATCAGTGGTGATATTTATTCCTAGGAACATGAAGCTGTTGCCCATCTCCATCTCAGCACCAATGATATAGACAGGGGCATGGCGTCCACTCCGTTTCCTGAAGGTGATGACCACCTCCTTCATTTTACTGGGATTTGAGGGAGAGATGTTGTCTTTACACCATGACACTAAGGTGTCTATCTCTTTCCTGTACTCTGGCTTGTTATGATTTTAAGAGCCAACCCACTATGGTAGTGTCATCAGCAAAGTTGTAAATGGAGTTAGAGCAGAATTTGGCAACACAGTTGTGAGTGTATAAGGAGTAGTAATTGGCTGTTTATGGAGGATTAGTTACAGGGCATAAGTGTTGAGGATTATTATGATGAGGTGGTATTGCCTATCCTTACTGATTATGGCCTGTGGGTCAGGAAATCAAGAATCTACTTGAAAAGGGGCTATTTAATCCCTCCCTGTATTCTTTTAGCATTAATGGGATGTTTGAAGTATCTTCAGTTGTCATGACTAATGTAAAATATCTGCTTAACTCTCTGCCATTTCCTTGCTCCTCATTACCATCTCCCAAGATGCATTTTCTAAGTGGCCCATGTTCACTTTGAGCTCTCTCTTCTTTTATATATATTTAAAGAAGCTCTTATTGTCAGTTTTTATATTCCTCACTAATTTGTCTTCATAGTTTACTTTCTATCTCTTTAGTATTTTTTAATTATTTTCTGGATTTTGAATTTATCCCAGTCTTCAGGGCTATCACTCGCTTTTTCCTCCTGATTTTTTTTTTCTTTCAACTTAATATTCTTCTTAACTTCCTTGGTTAGCCATGGTTGGTTTATCCTTCTCTGAGAATCTTTCCTCCTAACTGGAATGTATTTTTTGCTGAGAGTCATGAATCACCTACTTAAATGACTGCCACTGCCTGTGCCTGCTTACTATAATTGCTGATGATCTATCTGCCCAGTTCACTTTAGATCATTCTATCCTTCTTTCATTGTAATTCCCTTTATTTAAGTTAAACATAGTTGTTCCTGACCCAAGTTTCTCACTCGCAAGTTGAATATTAAATTATATCATGTTATGACCACTATTCCCTTGGGAATCTTTTGCTCTGATGTCATCTGTTAAAGCAGATGCAAGATTACCTCCTCCCTGATTGACTGTGACATATTGCTCTAGGAAACTATCCCTAATGCACTCTATGAAGTAATTGTCATAACTCCCCTTTCCAATTCAATTAACCCAATTAGCATGAAGATTAAAGTTGCCTTTAATTGTTGTTCTACTGCTTTTACATACCCTTACTATTTTTAATTTTATCCTGTTCTGTAGAGTGGCTCTTGTTTGTATGCTACTCCTGCCAATGTCTTTTGTCCCGTGCTATTGTTTACCTCCACCCAAATAGACTCGACATCTTCTGAGCCTAGATCATCCCTCACATTAGTCCTCATTTAATTTTTTATTAACAGCTACTCCACCACCTTTTCATCCCTCTAGCCTCTCTGGAAGGTCAAATATCCTTGAACATTAAGTTCCCAGATTTTTAAAAAAGTTCAGGATATACATTCATATGTCCAAACAATAATGGTACAAAATTAATATTTTAGATAACACGTCATCATAATAATGCACAAATATAAAGCGCATGAAGCTAATTTATTGAAAAAACCTTTGGAATGTTAAAGTGAAATATACAAATCCTAGACAATAAGTAAAACATATGTACATTGACAATCCAATCTAGAATATTATTTACTGCAAATAGGCAATGTATTTTTATAACATGGAAACATTTGTAAAGTCAGTGGGAGAAAGAAAAATCAATGCACTTCTCTTCAGGGAAAGCCAATGGGAACATATTAGAGAAATGAAATCTGTTTGCCAAGATTTCAATGCCAACTGAACATAAGGCTGGCATTTTCTATTTTATTATAATACTGTAAATCAACAATATGGTTTCTTCATTCATAAAACTCAAGCAGTAAAAAATGCCAGAATGAATTTTGCAGATGTTCTGTGACAAAGAACATAGCTGTTGTGAAAACTGCTGAGGACATTCTGTACTTCAAGGGTTATGAAAATGGGGTCATTCTCTGCTAAGGAGACATTAGTGGAGCAGGTAACCATTTTCCATTTTGCACATTTTACAAATCTTATGTGTAATCTGGGGCCTGATCAGGTTACATGTATATTAAGATATTCACATGAATCAAATGCAACACACAATTTCTTTTTAAATTTCCTGCAGATGCAAAAACAACATAAATCATCAGCAGAAAGGATCTAAAAAGTAGGAGACACAGTATGACAGTTACTGGCATTTTATTGAACTCGTATCTTTCTCTAATGGACCTTCTCATAAGAAGATCTTTCCTCAATTAACTAGAATTTACTTTCTTATTGATAGTCTGCCCTTCACAAGGTTGTGAACATATAGGATTAATTGTCCTTTCTCATAGTGATCTACTTATAGCTTCAACTAGAGCGTCACACAAGAATGGTCTGCACAATTTATTGCTAAAATACTGAGTGCAGCACAAATTTATTACTGGCCACAATAACTAAAAATATTGCTTCACAATTTAAATGGTAATATGAACACAAACATACTTTGTAAAATGGCATTAAATATACTATCAATTCAATTGTGAGCAAAGTGTACAAAGTTTTTCTCAAATCTTAAATCTTCATCTAAGATCAGGAAGAATTTTATTTGGGCTTAAGCGATGTGACCTATGGTGATATATGCCCCAGAATTGAGTGAAAACTCCAGCTAGATCTATTACTTTTTCTTTTTTTTTCACAAGGAAGTTGACTCACAATACACTGGCTATGGCCAGCCAGCTTGGAGTCAGTCCCTTGAACTGAAGAGATTCTAAATCTCCCATTTATTTTTTTCCCAGTTACCCCCAGACACTGTTAGACAGCAGTTGTGCTTATTTTCTCCCACAGCACCCATGTTGTGTGTGTAAGTGCAGAGATTCATTGAAGACACCATTCTGCAAATAGTTTTATTCAGTATTTCTACCACTAGGAAAAAGCCACCCACGTGACCAGGGAGCCAGTACCAGGCAAAGCCTGATGGGGAGAATGCCCGTGTGAAAAAGTAAAGGGGGAGGGCTCAGTGTTGGGAGCATCTCACTGTATCTTTAATGCATTTGCTAAGTGGGGAGATAAATTTCTCATTCGGCACTGGTGAGTTATCAAGTTAGTGAGATTAGAGCTTGTTAGAAACCATATTAAAGACACATCATTAAATTTCAGCTCCCTAGATAATTCAAATGCAGTGAATAAGCTAGACAACATGGAAGTTAGTGCAGGTGACTTTAGCCCGCTATTGGCTGTGGCCATTCTCGATGTTGGGCAACACCAAATGCCATCTTAGGACACGGCCACCAGCCAAAAGCAACTCTCATCTGCATCAGACATTGACATTTGACTTTTGTCAACCTTGCATGATTATCCGGGCAGCTGTCCAATTGCAGGTGTTTCAGAAGCACAGAGTTGCATTGTAGGGCACAGTGTCAATGAGCACTGAAAGGCTGCTGCAAGGGCACACAGGGAAAGATGCTCAACTCATGGATTGGACCAGGTTATATTTCAGGACAACAGTATTTGTAAAGGGGTGATATGGTAAAATATGGGTAGGAAGGGTGGTCACACAGCAGGGGGAGGGTTTGTGGTTTGTTCCCAAGGTCAGGTGCACCCTGGCTTCAAGGATATATAGAAATATGCCAGGGGTTGGGAGCCAGGGAATAGTGGGCAAGTGAAAAATTGTTTAGATAGTTTAGGCGGAGACATGGCATTCACAGGAAAGGCAGATCTGGATGTGCAGATCCTCACTAACAAATAGATGCAAACAATTGAAGCTCACTGTTACCTTCCGTCGTGCTGGAAATTGAAAGCATGGCATAGGAAAGAAAATGGCTCTGACCACACCTGGAGTTTATGGATTGAGTATTTCAAACAGTGAGGAAAGGAGCTGTATGATCCACTTGTGAAGACCTTTAAAGGAAAACATCATTACACACAGATTCATGCGCTGTATAGGACGTAGACCTGTTGGGTCCCCAATCCCTGGCCATGCTAATACATTGGCTCCCTGTTTGCTGTACAGCTCCCTGTCCCAGACATCAATGACCTTCTCATTTACGCCAGCTCTTTTGGACAAAGAGGTCAGGGAAAGAAGGGGGTATAGTGGAAGTGGAGTGCCCGGAACACTCAGGCATGGCCTGAGATTGTGCTTCTGAGGGGTCTGTATGGGCTTCCTCCTCCTGGAGGAATGTAGGCTCATACCTGATGAAGGGCTCCTGCCTGAAACATCGATTTTCCTGCTCCTCAGATGCTGCCTGACCTGCTTTGCTTTTCCAGCACCACTTTAATCTTGACTTCCTCCTCTTGGTGCCAAGTTGCCTCCTTGTGAGAAAGTGGCGTCTTGAATGCTCACCAGCTTCTTCAGGCCATGGTTTTGGCCCTGAGGATGAATCGCTGGGGTGATGGGAGTGCACATTTTTGTGTCTCTGTGGCAGACCTTGAAGGTGTTGGTCTTGGTTCTCCAGTGCAGCCACCAAACTGTCCATTCTACTGCTTTGGACAATGCATCCTACATATCTGCTTGGCACTCCTGTATCTCCCTGTGCATGAGGACAAAGTCCCTGATTGGCAACACAACTGGGGCATCTCCTGCTTTTAGCAGCATGGACGCCTGGTCATTGGCAGTGCTCTGAGTGTCAATGATCTGAGCATTTCTTTCTTGGCAAACTGCAGAGCTGTCACAGTGAGGTGCTCACCAGTATGTGCTTCCAAACATTCTAAAATTGATGTTTCTACCAAGGTGTCAGTATCTGAGTTGGTGGACGGTATTGGAGACAACTTTGCCAATGCCTCCTGTGAGGCTGACATGCTTTTATCCTCAAGGGTCAGGGAGGTGGTTTCTGGTGGAGCCAGAGGTTCAGTTGCTGAGGTGGTGGACATCCATCTGGTATCTGCAAGACACAAAAGAGAGAAGACATTGTGACTGCTGCTTTGAAGTGGTGTGTAATGAATGACGCTGAAAGTAGTGTTACCAAGAGAGTTGACAGAATTTGCATGTCTTGACATCCATGCAGGAGCAGTTCCAATCTTCTGCAGTGAAGAATCTAATGTCAGGTACTATTCCACTTTTCCGGTCTTTTTTGCATCCCTGATGTGGGTCGCCTTGTCTTGTGATAAATGAATTAGAGAAACTGAGTAAGCTGAGAGTTGGTAGCATGGTTGTTACTGCAGGTGCAGGTGGGGGAATGTGGTGAGGTTTTCTGAGGAAATGAGTAGGTAGCACAGAGGTTGTGTAAGGTTAGTGGTGTGGGTTGTTCTGTGAGTTGAAAGCAGGTGAGGGGAGATGTTGTAGGCAATAGCAAGAGTAGCAGAGCATTAGCATTATTGGGAGGTGGGTGCAGTAGCAGAGATAGAGTGAGTGTGAATAATTTAAAAATGTGTTGCTGGAAAAGCGCAGCAGGTCAGGCAGCATCAAAGGAACAGGAGAATCGACGTTTCGGGCATAAGCCCTTCCTGAGGGCATAAGTTTTCCAGCAACACATTTTTAAGCTCTGATCTCCAGCATCTGCAGTCCTCACTTTCTCCTGAATGTGAATAACAAAAAGAATAGTTGGGTATGTATCCTACTACAGCAGAGGGCATTTACTTTGTTTGTAGTGCTGCTCGTTGTTCCTCCAGCCTACTGAAGTGGCATTCATCATATTAGTGACCTCAAACTTGACTTCTAGGCTGTGGTTGCATTGCCTCTTCTACTATTCCCTCTAGGTCCTGCTGGAGAATCACTGCACCATTTTCCTCTTCTCTGGCATGTTCCATATCTGTCCATCACAGTGCAACATAGTTTTGGAATGCCAGTGCTCAACTGGGTGAATGGCAGTCTTTTAGTTATGGTGCTATTGCTAGAGATACTGGTTTTTCAGTACATATCCAGTGTATGATAATTAGTCCACGCATGGCAAAATCAGGGTAGAATTGCACATGAGGAATGACAAATGGTAGTTACTAAGATGGATGGTAAGAAACGGCCGACAATCTTGCGAGGCCTCATGGAGGGAAGCTCTCCAAAACACTTGACTTAACTGCTACTTAGCCTCAAAAATCATAATATTCAACCCATAAATTTTATGTGACATCCTATCAAATATTGAAACACAGAAATGAACTATTGAACTTAGAAAAACATTTCCCTTTTACTTGCATTTCCCCAACCCCAATTATGTCATTAGACAGAAAAAAATGGCTCCCAAGCAAACAGACAAAATCAGTCGCCATACTGCCATCTCTGAATTTGAGCACATAAATTAAGTCTAATATTACAGGGCAATACAAAGAGGTACTGCATTGTCAGAGGCATCATCTGTCTGTTCCAATGAATGTGAAAAGTGTCATAATGCTACAGTCAGTAGAGACTTCCTGGTGTCCTGGCTGACATGTATCTCTTAATCAATAGCATCAAAAGCAAGTTATCTGGTCACTTATCCCATTGCTGTTTGAGGAATCTTATGAAAGTTGTCTCAGAAATGGATCATAAAGAGAATTTTAATTTTTGGGAAACCTTGAGGTCACGCAGGTATATAAATTCAAATGAATTGTTTTGCAATTCAAGACAATTTGAAAATATACAGTTTGAAAAATGTACAACATGTAGATATCATACCCTGCAAGAAGTTAAAACACATTTTAATTTGCATTGAGGATCTGTGATGTGACTATGCAAACACAAAAGAAAAAGTTTAATTACACAAGCAAGTGCAGAAAAAAATATACACCAAGTAGCAATTACCAACTCAAAACAAAGCTGCCATCTGAACTTCCACTGGAAGTAAATCTCCATGTTGGTCGTCGTTACAGTCTGTTGTATTCTTTATAACAGAGATACTAGACAATGCAGTTTAAAATGCAACAATAACTTGGGATCATGCGAAGTGTTTTTTTTTTACTGCAGAAAGATCATAACATTCTATGAAATTGAAGCTTTTTGTGACCCCTCCAATACACATAAAGCAATTGTTTATGCCAATATAATATTGTAGAAAGACAGGCAGACTTTCAGTATTCACCACAAGGAAAATTTACAGTAGTCCCATGGATCTTAGGAGAAAATAATAATTCACTGTTGTTTACAATTACAAATGTTGGTGGACACAAGGTGGGGTGCTGGTGCTGGTCGTTGGGGATGGGAGCTCTTTTTTTGTCAACAATCCATTTGTTTCTTTCCATTAAGAACTTAAATACAATTTTGAGTCTTCAGCTGTTACTCATGCATTTATTGTTTCTATCAGATGATAGACACCAGTTTATTTTGTGAATGTTGTAATTGGTATTCAATAAATTCAATAATGTGACAGTGAAGACACAAACAGAGAGGTACCTTGTTCTACATAGTATTATTCACCCATCACATGATGTTTGTTAACTAGGTTCTTGTCTCTAATGCAATCATTGAAAATGTTGTCCTCATCTAATAAGCTGTCATCATCTCTGCAATCCCAACCGGCCCATTAACACTAATCAAATACCTTGTTGGTATGGTTTTAACTGTCTATAATCACTTCCCCTTCCTTTGCTTCACCTCGGGTTATTCTGTTGACATTCATTTCAGTCTCTTTGGATCTCTTCCCCTGAGTTGCCCTGCTTCTCCACCTCTTTTTCTTGTAACTACAACTAAAGATATCTTTCTGACCAAGCCTCAGTCATCCAACAAAACCTCTTAATTTAGAGGGAGATTTTCAACACACCGCTCAGGACATTTCCCAGCCAGGTAGATTTGCTTCAATTTGAAACGTACCTCTGGAGGTGAGGATGAGAGTCAGTTGGCTCTGTCATCCCCAGAAGCAGATCATTGGTGGCCATGGGGCTGGCCTGTCCATCAGAAAGTCTATAGCAATACTTTGGGACCATGTTCCAGTTGTTTTAGAAGCTATTGGGCCCTCTTGTTTCTTCAGCATCACTGCCCACCCATGCATGTCAACACATGCCCCCCACTCAACCCAATCCTGCCTCAAACACTCCATGACTCTTTCCATATCAATTCATGCTCTCTTCTCCCACCACCACATTCCCTCCTATAACCCATCCATGTTAACCCATGATCAAATTCATGCCTTCTCATGTCCCCTATGGCCCCTCACTACTCTATTCTACCTTCAAAGCCACAAATCCAGTATTCTGTATAGGTATACCTCAGGAAACATACGTAGAAAAGAAACTTATAACAATTTCATACAGCTCTGTCATATGTACATCTCAGAAATACTCCCATTCAGAAATCTATTCAAAGCTTTTCAAGCTCAAGTAGTTAATTTATTACTTACAATATCCAATTTCTATTCAGATGTGATATCAAAGACAGGCAATCACTAAATAGTCTCTTTAATGTGTCAATCAAACTGTGTTGAGATAATGAAGTCTTGCTGAGCCAATTAAATATTTTGGAAGTATGGTCATTGTTAAAATGCAGAAGACATGATAGTCAATCTGTGCATTGTAAGATCCAGCAAACAGCAATTCTACAAAGAACCAATAATCTGTTTCCATGATATTGATAGAGCACAAAATATTAGCCATGACACCAGGATAGCTCTTTGCTCTTCTGCAAAGTAGCGCCATTGGATCATTTAAATTAATCTAAGCTGGCAGATATGGCCTCGGTTTAACACTTTGTCCAAAAGATGGCACCCTAGCCATGTGGCATTCCCTCAGTGCATCAGTATCAGCTGTCAGTCTAGAGTTTATCCTTTCATCGCTGATGCGGGATTTAAATCTGCAAATCTCTCCTGTTTCGGAGGTGAGAATGCTACCACTGAACCTTTACAGTGCAGAGCTTTGATCAGCCAATGTATTATGCAGTTTGTTGATATTTCAATGTTGAGCCCACAAACTTATTCCTTTTGAATTTTGTCCTATTTGAATGAAAAGACACTTTACTGGCCATGCTAGTAACTGCCACCCAACCAAGATGCATACATTTGGTTTGCAATGAGATTTGGCACTCAAACTTGATTTCTTCGCACTGCCATTAAGTCAAGCTTTGACTTTGGTGTGCTTAACTTACAGAAATCTACACCTAAGCAATGCATTATATATTTTTCTGTATTTTACATTCAATATTATTTTATGTGACAAATGGAAAGGATGTTTGTCGCTCCTTGGAGATACTGATCACCATTTAGGGAGACTCCTGAAGAGATAGTGAAATTGTAAATTAGCCATAAATGCTGCAACAAAACATTACATTTAACAAATTGCAACAGAGCCAGTGCAAATTTCTCACTTAGTGAATCATTGAAGCATAGTTTTTATTGCAGTCTTACGGTAAGTGTTTTCACAGAGCTAATGATGATGGAGATAAGACAAAAAGCATATTACTGGAATGATGTCTGTGATGATAAAGTACATTCAATGACTCTCAGAACAAGAAGCATAAACTTGCTTCAGAAGAAATTGTTTGAAATATCTGTGAGACAGTGACTGAAAAATTGAAAGGCAAATCTCCGAGCCATAAATAAAGATAAATAACAAATAAAATAAGGTAATGTTAGTTGCCACAGACATGTTTTGCATTAACTGATAGCCAATGTACTGGTAAAGAACACATTGCAAATAACTTTATGTTACTAGAAAGGCCATAAGCATATTTCATTATATGCTGTGTTCGAATAATGCAAAATAATAATTAAATATCCTATTGTGTAAATATTCATTTTAAATACAATTTTTTGTGCATGGATTTTGGAAGTTTTGCAAAATAATCTGTTTCTTTCCAATTTGATATAATTGATTTGCTTAACCCAGAAATTCAGTTGCTTGCTCTGGATGGGAGTCAATGTCATAGAATCAATGAGTGTAGCAATTTGGAACAGAAATCGCGGAATCTTTCTCACTCCATCAACTAAAATGATTTGCAATCAAAATTATTTACTCAGGGTTACTGAAATAAAGATCACTCAAGCAAATGAATCAACAAACAAGGCTGATTCTTACAAAACAAATCGGTAAAGTGTCAAATTCCAGGGAGTTTCATGAGGGTTTCTCTCTGTGAAATCTAGCATTTTTCACACACAATTCTCTGTTGCTCATCTCATTATGTGCTGTACCGTGTCTCAACAGCACCCTTCTTGTGCGACCATGTGCTCTATAATGGCAGAAGAACTTGTCACTGCCAGGTCTTCCCAGGATTCCTGGTGCTGGGAGTTATAAACAGAGTTGTGCCCTTCACTCTGCACATAGTGGGAGTGATACAAAAAACATGCTCCTGAAAGCACATAGATGGGTGACATCTTGTTACAAATATAAGCTGACACATTTTACGTTATCAACTGTCTGATTGATTGTCATTGTACAAAAATCAAGGTCCACAGGTCCCCCATCCTCAGTGTCATACTACAGAAGAACACTGCCTAAGGGAACATCACTCCTTTCCCTAACGTGCAGCAGTGGGGTGTAGCATCTTTGCATTGTTCAATGTCAGAGTATCAAATGCTGGAAAGCCTCTGAATAGTTGAAAATATTAACTTATATTGGACAACAGCAAAAACAAAGAAAAGAAAACAAAAGAAAAAGAGCCGTGTTTGCTTCTGGGAATAAACTGGCCCTGTTGGTCAATCAAGTACCAACAAATTTATGGTGAATGAGTGGTCGCTGCTCCCTGGCTCACACTAATTGAAACAATTAAATCCTGTCTGGTTTGTATTGTGCTGTACTGCTATCTCATGCAGAAACCGATATTCCTCTTGCTCAACAATTTCCTCACCCTCTTTGTAAGACTGTTGCCACTCTCCTTGCTGTTCAGCATTCCTTCTATGCCTGCTCCACTTGTGCAGCACACAGCAATTATGAAAAATGTGGTACACTCTGTCTGGAGTATAGTGCAAGCTTCTCCTGTCACCTCAAATCTAATTGATCCAAGCAATGGAACTTCAATTTTAATGGACCTATCTCTCCCTGGTTGAAGAATGGGCTGTATTGTATCTATGCTTGTCCTCAGTCAGGGGCTTGCATAATGGCGTCATTAGACATGGTTGTCGATGGGAGTTCTTGTCTCCCAGTAACTAGAAGGCAGTCGGCATCCAACCTTGGAAACAAAGTAAGAATGTGAGAGATCTCAAAGATATAGACATCCATGGCAGCTTCCAGTATAACTGGAACAGATGTTTAAGATGCAGTACCACACAGCACTTGCACATTGATGTAATGGAATGTTTTTGAATTGATGAAGTCTGCTGTGCTATGACATGGCCCTCTCAACATGATGCATGCACAGGTCCCCAGTGGATGCTTGCAACAGCTAATTGCATCAAACATTTTGCACATCTGTCAGATTGGTTGCTAATGGGATAAGATAGTCAGCCGTCACTTTAGTTATTGGTCAAGCAGTTGGTGTAGGTGCATGAAGGTGTCCAGGGACATTCACAGTCTATAATGGCAGAGTGCCTTGTTCATTCGGAGGAAATGATATGGAGGGTGATAGATTCTGAGCCTCCTGTATATCTTTGAACTTTTGAGGGGACTTGAAGCTGCAACTTCTTGTGGAAGGTGTTTGGCAGCTGCTGGTTGTCCTGGGTTTGTTGAAACATATATTCCTCTGCCACTTCTCTCCACCTTTGTAGAATTACAGATTTATCACAGTTTCAATGAACTGACCTGGGGAACACCAGAAACAGAAAAGGGTTTTAGTAGTTTGAACAGTTAGTGTTCACATCACACACAAGTGATAGTTCAGGATTGTCTTCTGTATCGTGGGACATGAAGAATTCCAAGAAGGAGGGCTTTGGAATGCCTGTACAAAGACCTTTGATAAAGAACTTTATTCTAATGCATGTAACACAAGCCACACCACACAAATACAGTGGGACATTATAAATGTGGCAGGAATACAGAAGCTTTATTACCACCCTGCCGCATCACGAGAAAGGTAGCATTGCATTTAAGAACATGTTGAGTAATACGCAAGTTCAAGGTGAGAGGAAATCAGCTCTGTGGCTTTGTGTAGCTTTTGAGATCTTGGATGGTCCTTTTGAATTGCGACCTGCAGGTGAAACTTTTCAGATCATCTGTGATAATGTCTGCTGGAAAGAGAAGACGATGGTCAATCTGCAATGTTGAATGACATAATCAAGATTCCTTGTGACCAGGATTTGTTATCCCACACAGTCGCACACAACGAGGATCTGTGTGGGCTTATTCTAGTGACAACTTTGTGATGATATTTCTCTGTATTCCATCCCAACTCTCTAAGATGTGACATTGTCATTACGATAGCATCTTATGGAGATACACACATAGAGCATTGACATACAAAAGTACAGCACAGAACAGGCCCTTTGTTGTTGTGCCAAGGTTTAATCCTAATGTAAAATATAGTAACTTAACCTATGCACCCCTCAACTCACTGCTATCCATGTGCATGTCCAGCAGTCACTTAAATGTCCCAATGACTCTGCTTTCACCACCACAGCTGGCAACGCATTCCATGCATTCACAACTCTCTGTGTAAAGAACCTACCTCTGACGTCTCCTTTATACCTTCCTCCTAATATCTTCAAACTATGACTCCTTGTACCAGTCAATCCTGCCCTGGGGAAAAGTCTCTGGCTATTGACTCTATCTATTCCTCTCATTATTTTGTACACCTCGATCAGGTCTCCTCTCTTCCTCCTTCTCTCCAGAGAGTAAAGTCCAAGCTTATTCAACCTTTCTTCATAAGGCACGCCCTCCAGCCCAGGCAGCATCCTGGTTAACCTCCTTTGCTCCCTCTCCAAAGCCTCTGTATCTTTCCTATAGTAGGGCGACCAGAACTGGACACAATATTCCAAGTGTGGTCTCACCAGGGACTTGTGGAGCTGCAGCAAAACCTCACGGCTCTTAAACTTGATCCCCCTATTAAAGAAAGCCAAAACACCATATGCTTTCTTAACAATCCTATCCACTTGAATGGCAACTTAGAGGGATCTATGTACTTGCACACCCAGATCCCTCTGTTCCTCCACACTGCCAAGAATCCTGTCTTTAATCCTATATTCAGCATTCGAGTTCGACCTTCCAAAATGCATCACTTCGCATTTATCCAGGTTGAACTCCATCTGCCATTTCTCAGCCCGGCTCTGCATCCTGTCTATGTCGTGCTGCAGCCTGCAATAGCCCTCTATACTATCGACGACACCTCCAACTTTGTGTCTTCTGAGATATGTCAATACATTTAGCATTATTTAATGCAGTCAGCATTATCTAACTAAAATGCATGAACAATAATCGATTGGAGTTTTATATTTTTGTCAGGTTTATATATTTGGATACTATGTATAATAGAAATATAAAAGGAGATTGCACTTAGTACAGTTGAATTCAATATATGGACAAGTTACGATAATTATTACTTTGTTTCATACATTCATTATTTATGAATCATTTTTGCACAGATTCATTTTGTAATGATCTGATTATATTCATTGTAGAATTGGGTTAAGTGGAAGAACAAATCAACAAGGTAAAAACAATGACTGCAGATGCTGGAAACCAGATTCTGGATCAATGGTGCTGGAAGAGCACAGCAGTTCAGGCAGCATCCGAGAAGCTTCAGCAAAATCGACGTTTTGGGCAAAAGCTTTTTCCCGAAACGTCGATTTTGCTGAAGCTCCTCGGATGCTACCTGAACTGCTGTGCTCTTCCAGCACCATTGATCCAGAATTAAGTGGAGGAACATTGTATAACATTGGTTATTGAGAGCTATTGGTAGCTGCAAATATCACATCCAAACTGCGGATGGCATCATTGAGCTTCTTTGCAGGCTGAAAGAGCTCATAATTTTTGACATTATTGTAAGGACAGAACTATCTGAGGCAGAGGAATGCAACTCATTTTAATTTTGAATTGGATTAATAGAACATAGGGTGAATAACAAAGTATTTTTCCCAGGGTAGGGAAGTCCAAAACTGGAGGGCATTGGTTTAAGGTGAAAGGGTAAAGATTTAAAAAGGACCTAAAGGGCAACTGTTTCATGCAGAGGGTGGTGCATGTAAGAATGAGCTGCCAGAGGAAGTGATGGAGACTGGTACAATTACAACATTTAAAAGGCATTCTGAATGGTACATGAATAGGAAGGATTTAGAGGGACATGGGCCAAATGCTGGCAAATGGGACTAGATTAATTTGGGACACCTGGTTGGCATGGGCAAGTTGCACCAAAGGGTCTGTTACTGTGATGTACAACTCTATGACTCTAATATCTTTTATAACATGCTTCCTAAATTTTACACAGCTTTCTTTTAACTTTCTCCCGTTATGTTTCATCCAATAACACAAACATTGCCCATGATAGAGCATGTTGTAGACTGCTTACCATGGTGTCCATGCAATAAAACATTGCTTCCTTCATTCCTTCCTCCAGGGTTTCACCAGCTCTTGTGCAAAGATACAGTGGACTAGCTGAAGAACCCCTGCAGAAATTCAATTGCTATTGCTTATAAAACCAGACATAACATTTTGGTGATTATAAGAATAGTTTAAGGATCTCAATTAAAGTTTAAGCTGACATTGGCTGCAGTTAATGCCAAGAGCAGCAATGTTAGGAGTATGGTGCTGTGCTTGTTTTACATTTGGTCATACTGACAAAATTACTTAAGGATGAAAATGCATTGCAAATAGAAATGAGCTCTAATCATCAAGTATATTAAATGATGGTCAGATTTGTCATTTGTTTGATGGGTGGCTTAACATCTATGTCAAACTAGCAGAAGTTACCAACTGAATAGTTGGCAACTTGATACAAGTACTAAGGTACAAAACCATAAAATGATACATGTTTTATTACTTTAAAAGGCAGATAATTATACTTGGCTTGTTCAAAACAACAGGATGAAATTCAACTTCCAGTATCATTACAATACTAATGGCTCAACCAACAGTACGTTTTGCCAATCAATATTTACTTCAATCTTAGCCACTTCATCCATGTTTTTATTCAGCATTCATCCGTAATTGATCATTTCGCCCTCACTCTCTCTTTAAATTCAAATTCCCCACTGCCCATTGCCTCACCTCTATCAACTTAAATCTGTTGACTCAAGCAAGCTGTTACTATCAATTTTCTCATTTCTTAAAATAATTCTAAAAGTTTCCCATTTATATTAATCTAGCTCAGATCAGGCATCCATTTAGAAATCTGGTGTCAACATTTAAGGTCAGTACCTGCAGAAAAAATAATTCTAAGTTCCTTTATGTTTTTGTCACTTATCATGATTGGCCATGAAAGGATAAACCAATAAAACGTGCAAATAAGACACACTGGACCAACTCATCTTGTATATTTCATAATGAGAACTTTGCAGATCAAGCATGGCAAAGGAGAAATTAGTTTGGATTTCAAATGGCAACAATGATGTATTGTTGAGGGTTTACTAAGAAGGTCAATATTCCAAACAGTATTGCAGACGACCCATGTAAAGTTTGTTCCAAATTTTTGTGCATTCTGCAGTCCTAACAGAGCAGCACGGGTGGCATCTGCAGTATCAACCAATTTCCCACCTACTGGGGTAATTATCAACAAATCACAGGAGAACAATGAGTGAAGAATGAATACAGCTTGATCAGTTGTCCTTCCCTGAAGAAAATATGTCTTTTGAAAGGTAATTCTGGCAGTAGTAGCTACAATAGAAAGAAATGTTTACCTTTATATAACATCTTGTTCATCCTTGAAACATCCGACAGCACTTTTCACCAATGAGGTAATTTTGAAGTGTCATCAGTGTTCTTTGGAGGCTAAAGTATGATTTGTGCAGCAAAATGAAATGGATAACCAGTTGAATTTTTCTGATGCTTGTAGCTGAAGGATCAATTCCAAAAACAGGAGAACTCTGCTGCTCTTTTGAACTAAGGGCATATGACTTTTTCTCAGCAGGATGCCTCAGGCTAATAGTGAAAACAGAAAATACGGAAAATTCTCTGCTTTACTTGCCCTACCATGTTTACTAATATAGCCGTACAATCAGGCAGATTGCCTTGCTTGTCAGTAGCCCTCAGTCAAAGAGATAGACATCTTCCTGTATGGCAGCATGCTATGTCAATCTCATACCAGCGCCATGTGCCAGCAGTGTATGTGGCAAACCCATGACGTATCCAGCAAGCAACTAGCCATGATTTAAAGTCTTCGGGGAGTAGCTCCACCAAAAACCATGGAGGCACCCATCATTAAAGGGATCGCAGCACAATATGTCAAGGGCAGTCTCCAAAACAAGCTCAGACATCCAGGTGGCTTCGACTTGGTCCATGTCTCTGCAGCCTGGGAAGTGGGTCATGATCAGACCTGTGTGGCCCCATTGCAGCCAGTCTGAAGAATAGGTCAAAAGCAATTAAGCTCATTTGGTACATTGGGAAGGGACCTGAGGCAGTGGGTGATCGTGTGGTGCTGGATTGGTGGGGTGAGAGCATGCAGGAGACATCCTTAATAATGCTTCATCCAAGGCCTTGGAACTCTATTCCTCAGAAGTTGAGGAGATCCCTTCTCATGAACCAGCCGGTTTCCCTGCCAAGGCTACAGCTATGCTGCTGGCACTTGCAAGACATGAAAGAGAAGGCTTTGCAGCCAATGAATAGAAGCAATGTGCTTTGGCATGATAGGCGCAGCGTCGAGTGGGGGCCCAGTTGGGGACCAAGCAGCTTCAGCGGTGGCTGCTATGCTGAGATCAGCCCAGCCTGGACCCGTGGTGGTGACGATGTTGGTGGAGGCGAGATGGTGCCGAAGAACGGCAACACAGTTCCAGCTGCAGTGGCATTCTGGTTGTGACAATGGGCAGTGACTTAGGGTACCCAAGTGTTCGCAGACTGAGGGATGGACTTTGCTGCTTCATTATGCTGGTGGCAAGGACTCATGACAGAGGCAGGTAGTGATCTGGATGTTTCCTTCTCTTTTGGCTGTTTCTTTTATTTCTGCTTCTCTTTTAATCCTGCCTCTTATACACTAAGGTGGCATTGGAGAATGGCATCTTTGTACACTTTTCACTGTACTCCTGAATTCCTGTACTCGAGTATGCCTAACAATAAAAGATCTAAATCTGATATTTGGGTTAATGTGAGAGTGCAGTGGAATAAAGAATGGTGCGTAATTGGTTGGCAGGACATGGATGTTTTGGCATCCCCTTAGGCGTGGTCCCAGTCTTCAGCAAGGTCCTCTTTTTCATGATGAGAAGCCCAATGTCAGGCAGCCCATTCACCCATCCTAGCCCTTTCTGCCATTTTATGAGCTGTTTTATCTTTAATGAGAGAAAGGGAAAAGCAGTGAGGTATTCTGGGCGAGTGACTAGGCAGCACAGAGGGCACACTGGGCTTGTGGAGTGGGAAGTTCAGGAGGATGAGAGTGAGTGATGGCACATATTGTGTATTTTAGATTAGATTCCCTTCAGTATGGAAACAGGCCATTTGGCCCAACAAGTCCACACTGACCTTCCGAAGAGTAACCCACCTGACACATTTCCCTACCCTATATTTACCCCTGACCAATGCACCTAACATTATGGGCAATTTAGCATGGCCAGTTGACCTGACTTGCAAATCTTTGCATTGTAGAGGGGAAACCGGAGCACCTGGAGGAAACCCACGCAGACAAGGGGAGAATGTGCAAACTCCACACAGACCGAGGCGGGAATCAAACCTGAATCCCTGGTGCTGTTAGGCAGCAGTGTTAACAACTGAGCCATGAACCATATTATAGTGAGAGAGGACAGGGTGTGGGCCTTGGTGGGAGGTGGTTACAGTACTAAGAAATGGAGTGAGTGTGAGAGAGCAGAGAGAAGACTGTGTCACTTACCTTTCTGGAATAGAAGAGATAATTGACATTCCTCCTACACCAATGGCTATTATGTAGACTACACTGAACCGGGGGACACCTCAGGGCAGGTGGCCAGGCACTGTGGCATTGCTTTCTCTGATAACCTTTCAGGAGGAAGACAAACCCTGTCAGGGAATCATAGTGCCATTTTCCTTTGGTCCGATGTCTTCACATCGACTGCCCCTCACCAAGTGGGGCAGCTTTGGAATGACAATGCCTGTCCCAGTGATAACTGCCTCTTAAAGATGCTATGGGTACTGGGGATGTTGGTCTTTCAAAAGGATGTTCGAAGTGTTGAAATTTGTTCTGGGTACAGTGAGTGGTAGAATGGGGCAAGAACTGGGTGAGGGGGCGTCACAAGGGCAAGGGAGCTAGAAAATGAGATGAGTTTGGGAAAAAAGTGGTAAGAAAACTCACTCAGCCTAGCTGATAAAAACCCTTGAAAACTGACTCTTAGCCAAACAACAGTGAGATTCAGCTGAGAGAATTTATGTTTCATGATATTCATTACTTAAAACAATATGTGTTTCTCTCTCCTCAGAAACACTGCCAAATCTGTTCAAGATTTTGAGCATTTTTTGATTTTACTTCAAATTTTCAGCCTTCCAAGTAAATGACTTTTGGAACAGGCTCAGTTTCACGTCCTTTACATAATATAGCACAGCTGCCTTTAATGCAGCACAATTGTCAATTTGCATCATTTAAGAAAAGACTATCTGGGCAAATCCTGAAATAGAATCTGAAAGTAAAACTTGCAAATCAAAGGTAATGATCCTGAGTTATGGTAACACTTGTCGAGTATGACAAACAAAAGACAAAGTGACCTCTCTGGAGAATCAGTCCAGAAAAATTAGCAGCAAATGAGGAAATGTAGCTGCATCTTGCCAACCAATTGGCAACATGTGGTTTAGGGGCTAACAAGATTGCCATCATCCATCAGAATGAACCTATTTGAACTTGGATTTTTTTTACAAAATAAAAGCATACTTTTCGAAAGATAACCTTCAGCAGAAGGAAAGCAATTACTGTAAAAGTAGAAGTGTTTATGTTAATAACATTTTGATTACCACTGACCAATCAGCTCTTTTGTTTAAATACAAAACTGTGCTAATAATAGCCCAGTATCTAATATTATGGCAATTGCTATCATAATCAGTCAGAGTATGACATTGTGGTGGTCAATGCACAATTTGCACAAATAATTAAATCTTTCATGTAAGGAATACATGTAGTTTGACATAATTTACAAAAAATAATTTTAGAACAAATTGCTTAAATTAAACAAGGCATCTCATGTCAATGTCTACATTATGCATTTATATTGTGGGGTTAAAAAAATCAACCTTAACTTATTTGACCACCAATTAAAGATGCTGACCTTTGTCAAAGTCACCATTCATTTTCCGCAAGCTAAGACAACAATTATCAGTAGGATAACAAGGCATTGGGAGCGCTATAGACAAGCTTCATCACTGGGATCGTTGTATAGTTATCAGGGCTGAATGTTCATTTTTCAGCTCCTTGTACAAAACTGCCAAGACTAGGAACTACATGCTTGATTAATAATAGGAGTGTCCGATGGTAAATTTCTGGGCAGTTTCTGGGCATTAAGCCCAAGTCTGTGATACTAAGGTCAGTGACTGAGACATTTTTGGACAGGCCTGGAGACTTTAATTCTGCCCATTAGAAGTGTAAACATCCTGGTCAAGTGCTGTATATGTATGTGGGTTAATATTTCCTCAAATCTCTGCAAGCAACAACAGAAAAAAAAATTCAAAAATCCCCACTGTTGTAGTTGGAAGATCTGGGCTAATATCTCTGTGGAGCACTTTGTGACTTGTTAACATGTTAATATTAACAAAGCATTATTCTTTTATTGTTGTTGGCATCTATAACTTATAGCATTGCACAATGTTAGGTAGAATGAGGGGATGTTTTAGTTATGCTTAGAACACAACAAGTTGCTGGGCAGGCAAAGATGAACTGACCTATGAAACCTGCTCCACGTTCATGTTATCTAAATAATCATGAATGGACACTTCCTACCCCTTATTATCCAGAAAGCTTCCTGGGAGAAATATGAAGCCAGTTATTTTTAAGAAAGGGAAATAAATTATGGAAAACCCCTTTACCACCTTTCAACCAATTGAAACAATCTGAGACTATATTGACCATGATTGGATAATATGGTCTTTGAAGTGCTTGCTTAATCCACCTGCTGATTATATGGTAGCAGCATTGTTTTCTGTGATAACGTATCCCATGACGTAAAACCTTACGGCATATAATTTACAGGTCATAATTAATCAGGCACAAAACACCTAACGTATCGCTCACGATCATGATAAATGTAGCTTCCTTATAAATCTGAATAATTAGTTGGCACCAGATATTTTGTTCAAACAAGATTGGTTTTGAACTGATAGGATTGATTTTGTTTGCATTGTGAAACCATTTCCTTTGCATCTTGACTAAACCCAGTTCAGTCTGGCTGCAACTTATTACCTGTCACAGCAAGAGACACACCCTCCTGCGCACATGTTATCATTTTTATCCCAGTTAACTGGGTTTCATTTGAAACAATCAATTAGCTGATGCAGTCAACATTGCCAGATGTGACCTTAATAAGTCAAATCTCCCTGGACTGCCAGTGCTTAAATTTCTAGAATTAGACAGCATTTGCAAAAATTGCCTACATTTGAAAACTGCAATTGGCTAACAACATGGATTAAATTGTTCAACTAACATGTTTAAAAACGCATGGTTATTGATTTAGAATTCATTTTGATTCTAAAACTCTGGTGTTACTTAAAATAAATTGACCTTACATTCAGTTTAGTGAGGAAATCATGAATTATTCTATTATTCAATATTTCCAAGCACCTTTTTATGTTTCAACATTTTAATGTTAGTCAAGTCCTTTGGGGTTGAATGCCAGCCTTGAGGAATTACACATTTTCATTCACATTGGTATTATTCACAGTAGAGACACCATTTTCTCCTCATACATTTTTAAAGCATGTGGGCTAATAACCTCTGCTGGACGTGATGTCACAGTTTGTCTCTTTTGTCTTGTAAATGGATGGTAAAGTTTATCCAAGTCCTAACACAATGGATTTCAGTAACCCAAGTGTTTCAGAAACCAGGGGGTTTACACATGGCTTACTATGAGTAACTTGGATTTGTTTGAAACAAGACACTATTTTAATTGCTTATTGTGACAGCATTGACTCTCATTGTCTCATACCAGTTGCAGATGGTTAGTGGAAGCTGGTGATCAGCATGTGTAGGACTCACTATAGTAAATACTTTGAAAGTTGGGAGGAGCATGAGTGTACACGTTGTCCAAGGGAATAAGATATAAACAAAGAACTGCAGATGCTGCAAGTCAGAAACAGAAATAAAAATTGCTGGAAGTCTGGCAACATCTGTGGAGAGAAAGCAGAGGTCATGTTTTGGGCCCAGTGACCCTTCTTCAGAACTCCTCCTGTTCTGTTTTATTTTTGCAAGTTTTGGTTTTGCCCCAAACGGAAACCTTCGGCCTTCCTTTCCGAGACTTCCATTCCTTCTGACAAGCACCACTGTTCCCACTATCACCTCCCACCTATACCCCAACCAACATCACATTCAGGGTTGAGCACTACCTCCATTTAGACAGGTACACAATTAGGAAAGGTTTAAAGGGATATGGGCCAAATGCAGACAAATGGGACCAGTTTAGGGAAAGCTGGCCAGCATGGACAAGTTGACTGAAGGTTCTGTCTCTGTGTTGTACAACTGTATGACTCTGAGTGGATTCATTTGATATGATAACAAGGCCCAGCCAATAAATCAGCCAAACTGTTTTGCTTTCCTCTTCCAGACACAGTGCCCATCTTCTTCCTTTTGCCAACTCCCACCATCCACCCTCCCCTTTAATAACTAATCCTGCTTAAGTTTGGTAGTGCCTCAAAATTTCAGAAGTTAAGACAAGGAAGCAATAAATTAATTAACCATTTAGTGTTATTTGATGTGATCCAATATGGTCTGCAACATGATACTTCTGTTATTGATAATATCCCCGTCCTGGTTCCTCATCTCAACCCATACTTCCAGCAGCTGGTTGAAAAGGGAACGTCTGAGGTACAGATTAGGTTCCAGAAAGGAAACTTAGAACAGATGTCCATCATATAACCTTTGAGCCTATTCTATTATTTAACTGTGATTTAACTTCATGAATCAACCTTTGTTCCATTTGCCTTAATAGCTTTGGTTAAGAAAAATCTACCTTTACAGATTTAAAATTAACACTTGATCTGATATCAATTGCTGTTTGCATCCAAGAGTTTATTATCCTTTATATGTAGAACTATTTCCTAACTTATTCCTAAAAGTTCTTGTTCTAACTTTTTATACTATGCCTCCAGTCCTAGATTGCCAAACCAACTTAAATGGTTCTACTCTAACCTAAGAGGCAACAAGTAAGATCAGGATTTTTATGAAGTATAAATCTACATAATGTGCTTTGGTATCCATGAGTTGTATATTACTGCCTTTTCCCTCTCCACATTTTGTGATGGGTTTGCAAGTGGTAGGTGTTATAGATGCCATCCATCTGCCTTCCCTTCTGTCACCAGAATTTTACCAACATTTATTAGCCTCTTAAGTGTAATGTACTACTGCTGCCTGGATTTAATCAATGGTGGAAGAGGCATGCACTCAGCATTCACCTTCCACTGCATGGTTAGACATGGGGAAGAGGATAGGTATCTACTTAGTGGGTTTCATTATCAGGCCCCCAATGATGATCTACCCCTCTTCCATTTCCCTTTCCTCCTCCATAGTCTACACTGAACTGTGTTTACCCTACAATCCCCACCTAATTCCTAACACTCCATGCAGTGTCGCAGGATCTGTGAGCATGACCCTAACAATATACCTTCCACACTCACCTTTCACTCTTGTTCCATGGCTCTATATCATCAGTGAGTGGGTGCCGTCTCAGCAATAGCCAGAGTTTCTGATGGCTCTACATGGACCAAAGAGCTGCCTGATATGTGATTGGCCAGCACCTCTTGAAGGCAGGACGTTTCTGCTCAGTTGCAGATGTCTGTTCACCATAAATGAATTGCCTCCTGCCTGAGAATCATTGAGTACTTCAAGGGCAACCCATTGGAATGAAAGTGGCTACTCCCTGGATTTTTCAGGGAGTGCAAGAGCCTTATCGCATGTTAAATGCAGCTTTGTTGAATAGTTCTGAACATGACTTACAAACTAAACTTACTGTGCTGGTCTGTAGGGACAACCTATAATTCATCATTTTAAAAATGAATCATAGAAATAACCTTAGCCCCTCACAAATGTGATTTAATGTACCTCACTGTGTTACAATTATAATCTGTCTTAATAAAAGCATAGTTCAAAATTGTTCTCCATAGGGGAGGTGGAAAGGTTCAGAGGTTCCATCACCCCAGGCAAATATCATGCATCACCTATTGATTAGTGACTGAGTGAAATGTGTAATGGTTTAGTATGGAGTAAAGAGAACAGACAGAACACCTGAAATAATTCACAAGAAGAAAATAAATCTATTGTTTTAGGTTGTTCTTACTTCACCTGCAACATTCTTACGATGGATGCAGAGCAAAATATTTACTATAATTGGATCATTGTGGACAATTCCATTGCAAGCAGCCACAGAGTTGGCATCAGTTACAGTGGACTGGGAAAATAGGGAGAATATTGAATCTTCATGTGTAAAAGCCTTGAAATGTTCCTTACATGGAATGTCAATAATTACAACAGGTACTTACCAACCTTAAAGAGAGAAAACTGCAGTTTTTCTTCAGATCAAGAATTGCAAGTGGCAACACCTAGAGCTTTGTACATAATTCATCAGATTCATCATTATTTGGAAATAGGAAAGGAGACATATACAGTGACAATTTGACATATTGATCTGTGTCAGCTTGAAACCTGAGATAAATTCAGCTTTGGATCCCACTTAAATTCCATAGATGAGTTGTGGGCATGAAACTCCCTCCCCGCTGCAGCTCACTGTCAAAAGGAAAGCAGGAACTTGGCCACATCTCATGCAGATGTGGCTGGTAGATTGACTCTCGAGAATGGCAAAGCAATGCAAGGATCTTTTCCTGGCGCCACATTAATAAAAGTCGAACATTTACAAGCCCTACTTTCCATTGGGCAGCTTTCAGCATTTGTTTAATGAGTAGATCTGTCCTCTAACTGATGGATGCTTGAAGCTTGTTCACTTTTACCTCACTTTCACATTTAGTGCCATAAAATTGTACCTAAGATGGTGTTGTAAGTAATAACTCATAAAATTTTCACTGTATTCATATAAGTACATGTGACAATAAATCTAATTCAATTCATGGATATTCCACAGTGAGTCTATCCGCTGCTTCAACTGCTCCATGCGGCAAATCAAAATAATTGAACTTTGTTTGTTTTTATGAAATATGCATTGAGGCAGTACATTTGTGATTCTGTATTAATGATGGAGCAGTAATTTATTGCTGATGAGAAGCTGGATCCAATGAACTATTAATTTAATTGAGGAACATTACAACTAGTGGGAGTTTGAGTTACCTATTATTGGCCTGGGTGGAAATGAGACCGATTAGACCAGTAGTTACTACACTGTTGCAATGGAAATATATTATCGCTCTTATAATCACAATCAGCACTATACATGCAATTTTCGTTACTGTGCTAATGTCATGATAGAGATTGACTTGTACGACTGGCACTTTGACTATTGCATCTTGGAGCCACGTGGAGTGCAAGAGGGAATGGCAACACCTATTGTTGGTTGATGTGTGCTATACTATAACAAACAGTGGCCTTGGAAGTTTTGCAACAACAGCTTATGCTGAAAACAAAAACTTACAATGTTACTTGTCGGTTTCATGTGCTGCATGTGTGGTGGAACTTGCCTCTCAAAGATTGGTCTTCAGAGCCATCAACAAAGATGCATCAAATGAAAACCCCATATCCAAATGGATTGTTTGGTGGCTGCTTGCCATTATCTCATCTAGGTGGAAAGACACCAAACAGACAGGTAGTTCTTGTATAAAGTGTTTTTTCGCAATGCAATTTGGCTATAAGGTCACTGAAGAATTAAAGAACGGTATTTTTGAAAACGCTTATCTCTACTCACAATAGCACAATTCTAGCGGGGCTCATTTTGCATCTTTCGTTCTTTGTCATCTGCTATGCAGGCATGCGAGGGCTACAGTACTGTACATTGAGCACTTCATCTCAAAAAATAAACTAATGAGTGTTCATTGTTCTCCCTCTGAGACAAAAATATTCTTGTATCATTCCTGCAGGACTGCATTACTCTTACAAATATAATTTGCCTTTCTAATTTGCTCTTATACCTGCATATCATATAAGCTAAACCAACCCCTAAGAAACAGTCAGAAGACAATCAACCACAGCCATCTACTACTGCAACCACAACAACACCTGAAGGTGGTGATGATGATGATGTTGATGACCCTCTGTCCCTGCATTAACAATATTTTTTCAATGTAATGTGTAAGTTTATTTTTGATTTGTTAATAAATATAATTTTAAACCTCCATTCAGGCTGTGCTATCTTTTGTGTTAAGCTTTTGGCTGATTTTTGAGCGACCGTGAGTGTTATTTTTTGCTGGTCCACCCCTCACCCCACTTTTCCCATAGGCCCCTTGTTTCTGCTAAGTGATTTTCTATTAAGTGAGGTTTCATTGGAGCATAATTACAGTGTTATAGGAGTACTACCTGTACCACAGTTTTCCCTATTTGTAATAAAATAGTGTCACATATTTCATCATCTCTATAACTCCAGATTGCATGACTATTGGCTGGTTTGTTGACGAACTGTGAATTAATGATCACCCTTTCCTGGAACACCCACTAATGTAAAGATTAGCTTATTTGATGGAATATTCACAGCTAATGTTTGATGAAATTAAATATGCCCTGTAGTTTTAAAATGGCAGTAATATTGGCAGATAAATGAAGGAAACAACATTTACATGCCACTCATAAATTCTACCAATCTTTTAGTGGTCAATCAAGAGGAAAGTCCCAGGGTACATAACAAGAATTTATTATCAGTTCTACTTCTTTAAAAAGGGCAAACATTTAAAGAGTGTCCTTGAAGTGTCACCATTTCTTTAGTATGTGAAAGTATTGCCTGATGTGATACAAGTCATTCTGATGAGAATCCTGTTATCGTGCAGAGTCCGGTGCAGAGTCAGCTGGTGCATCAGTAGAAGTGCTAAATTTAGCACTAATTCTCTAGAGTTTTAAAAGGAAAAGAATCAGTCACGCTATACTGTCTCTGCTTTGAATGAATCCAGCTTGAATGTGCTCCGGTGTGGAATACATCAAGAACAGGATTAGAATTAGCTATTATTCTCCTGTTTCCCAATATTCCTCCAACACTTGTTGTACAGGTTCATGCTTAAAATTTTTTGATATTTGTTTGATGATCAATGGGATTTTGGTGATTTTGGATCCATGAGCTACAAAAGGCAACATCTTCAGGAGGAAGAAAATGAGCAAAGACATCTCACATTTTTAATAATTTAATAATTTATATCATCCTTTGGTTATCATGACAAAACCAGCAATATCAACAATAGCAACAGTGTAAACTCCATAGTACCCTTAACATAAGAAACCATCTCCGAGTGCTGAATGTTGTATTTAACAACAAGATTTGGCACCAATCCAAATAAGAAGATTTTATACATATGACCTAATGTGTTGTCAATGATATGGCTTTAAAAGTGGATCTTAAAGAAAGACAGAGAGAGGTAGAAATGTTTAAGGATGGAATTCTAAAGCTTAAATCCAAGGTAGTTAAAAACACAGGCGCTAATCAAGTGAACAATCAAAATCAGGGGTGTTCAAGAGACCAGAATTGGAGAAGCGCAGATATCACATAGAAGTAGGACTGGAATTGATTATAGAGTTATTGAGGAATGAATACAAAGGAATTTGAAATGAAGTCTATTAACATTGACAGCAAAATAGAATGCTGCAGTTTCTGGAAATCTGAAATAAAAATGGAAAATACTGGAAAGAGTTTATAGTTCATCTGAGGAGAGAAAAAGAGTTAATATTTCAGGTTGATGATTCTTCACCAAAAGTGGGGAAAGATAAAAACTTAATTGGCTTTGTGCAAGGGAAAGCAGGGAAGGCTGAGAAAGAACAAGGAGGAGGTCTGTAATAGGGTAGAGAATATTAGACATGATATAATCAAAGATTTTGTGAATAAAGGTCAAAGAGAATGGCAATGAGTATAGTAAAGAAACAAATTATATGCCCATGAGAAGTGTGAATGACTGGAATGCAACCATCTGAAAGTAAAGTGAAGGAATGATGACAAAGTATAAAAATAAAGCAATGAAACAGAATGAAGTCATGATGTTAAAATTTTGCGTTCAGCATTGAATCCAGAAGACTGGAGGGTGCCGAGTCAAAAGAAGTAGGATTGACAAATTCCATGCACACTCCTTTTCTATGGTTTCAGAAGAATTGAACAGAATTATTTTAGCAGTACGATTAGGCATCCTTTAGTTCACAGAATGGTAACTTTGATATTACATTTACTTATAACATTGCAACTTCTCCCTGTTAATTAATCACAGATAACATCCATTGCTCATTTTATTAAAAATCTGCTCATGGGATGTTGGTGTCACTGACTGGGCCAGTAATTTTGCCTGTTCCTAATTGCCCTTGAAGGTGGTGGTGAGCTGCCTTCTTGAACCGCTGCAATCCATGTGTGGTAAGTGGAATAATCATGGCCTTTGGGATAGAATTCCAGGATTTTGACCTGACATTGAAGGAACAACAACACTTTCCCAAATCAGGCTTGTGAGTGGTTTGGAGGGGAACTTGCAGGCCGTGGTGTTCCCTTGTATCTGCTGCCCTGGTCATTCTAGATGGGAGTAATTGTGGGTTTGGAAGGTGCTGTCTAAGGATCTTTGATGAATTTTTTCAGCTCATTTTCTACACTGCTGCTACTGAGTGTCGGTGGTGAAAGAAGTGGATGTTTGTAGATGTGATGCCAATCAAATGGGCTGCTTTGTCCTGGATGATGTCAAGTTTCTTGAATGTTGTTGGAGCTGTGCCCACCCAGGCAAGTGGGGAGTCTTCCATAATACTCCTGACTTGTACATTGTAGATGATGAACAGGTTGGGAGTCAGGGTGTGAGTTAGTCACCGCAATATACATAGCTTCTGATCTGCTCTTGTAGCCACTTTGATTATGTGGTGAGTCCAGTTGAGTTTCTAGTCTATGGTTACACTCAGGATGTTGATAGTGCGGTATTCAGTGATGATAATACCATTGAATATCAAGAGGTGGTGATTAGATTGTCTCTCATTGATTGTGGGGTCATTTAGTTCTATCACGTACCCTTTATGCTGTTTGGCACACTAGTAGTCCTGTTTGGTAACTTCACTTGTTTGATGCCTCACTTTTAGCCTGGTGCTGGTCCTGGCATGTACTCCTGCACTTTCCATGGAACCAGGATTTATCCCCTGGGTTGATGGTTATGGTTGAGTGGGAAATATGCTGAACCATGAAATTACAGATTGTGCTGGAATACAGTTGTGCTGGTTTCACTAGCCCATAACACCTCATGGATGCCCAAACTTGAGTTGCTGAATTTGATCGAAGTTTGTCCCATTAAGCAAGGTGATTGTGCCACACAACTTGACATTGGGTATTCTCAATCTGAAGGCACACCTTTGTCTGCAAAAGAACTGTGTGGTGGTCACTCTTACTGGTATTGACATGGACAGATGCATCTGCAACTGGCAGATTGGTAAGGATGAAGTCGAAGATGTTAACCCCTCTTGTTGGTTCTCTCATCTCCTGACACAGACCTAATCTAGCAGCTATGTCTTTTGAGGACCCAACCAATTTGATGAGCAGTGCTGCTGCTGAGCTACTACTTGTGGTGGACGTTGAAATCCCCCACCCAGAGTACATTTTGAGCCCTTGCCACTTTCAATGTTTCCTCCAGGTGTTGCTCAACATGGAGGAGTACCGATCCATCAGCCTGGGAGGATGATATGTGGTATTCAGCAAGAGGTTTGCTTGCCCATGTTTAACCTGATGCCATGAGACTTCATGGGGTCCAGAGTCAATGTTGAGGACTCCCAGGGTAATACCCTCCTGCCTCCACCTCTGCTGGGTATGTTCTGCTAATAAGACAGGACATATCCAGAGACAGTGATGGTGGTGTCTGAGACATTGTCTGTAAGGCAGGATTCCCTGACTATAACTCTGCCAAGTTGTTGCTTGACTAGTCTGTACGACAGCTGGCTCAGACATTATTAAGGAGGACTTTGCAGGGTCAACAGGGCAGGTTTTGTGGCGCCTCGATCGAAACTAGGTAGCCCATCCAGTTTCAATTCTTTGATGAGGCTTTGCAGTACTAGATACAAATGATTACTAGGTCAATTCAGAGGGCAGTTTTGGGGTCAACCACATTGCTGTGGCTCTGGAGTCACATGTAAGATCACAAGACCATAAATTAGAGGAGTAGAATTAGGCCATTAGGCCCATTAGGTCTGCTCTAACATTCCATCATGGCTGATATGTTTTTCAACTCCATACTTATGCCTTCTTTCCGTAACCCATTGATCCCCTATCTGATCAAGAACCTATCCATCGCTGTCTTAAATAGACTCAATGACTTCATCTCCATAGCCTTCCGAGCAATGAGTTCCACAGATTTAACACCTGCTGGCTGAAGAAATTCATCCTCATCTCCATTCTAAAGAGTTGTTCCTTATTATGAGGCTGTGCCCTCAGGTCCTAGTCTCTATTAATAGTAGAAATATCTTCTCCATGTCTACTGCATCCAGGCCTTTCAATATTCTGTAAGTTTCAACCAGATCCCCCTCATCCTTCTAAACTTCATGAAGTACAGATCCAGAGTCCTCAATTCTTCCTCATATGACAAGCCCTTCAACCTTGTAAAATCCTTTTTGTAGGACCCCCTCCAATGCCAATACATCCTTCCTTAAATACAGGCTCAAAACTGCTCATAATATTCCAAATGCAGTCTGACTAGGGCCTTGAAAAGCATCAGAAGTACATTTCTGTTCTTATATTCTAGACATTTAGAAATGAATACAAACTTTAAAGTCATACAGTGATAGAGTTATAGACTTACACAACACAGAAACTGACCCTTTGGTCCAACCTGTCAAAGCCGACCAGATTTCCTAAACTGATCTTGTCACATTTGCCAGCATTGGCCCATATAGCTTTTAAACCCTTTCTACTCATGTACCCATCCAGATTCTTTTTAAATGTTGTAATTGTACCAGCCTCCATCACCACCTCTGGCAACTTATTCCAGACATACACCACCCTCTGTGTGAAAAAGTTGCCTCTCAGGACCCTTTTAAATCTTCTCCCTCTCACCTTAAACTTTGGGTTTTTGGGCTCACCCACCCTGGTTAAAAATATGTTAGTTATTTACCCTATCTATGTCCCTCATGATTTTATAAACCTCTATAAAGTCACCCCTCAGCCTCTGACACTCCAGGGTAAAAAATCCCCAGTCTATTCATCCTCTCGCTATACATCAAACCCTCCAATCCTGGTAACATCCTTGTATATCTTTTCTGTATTCTTTCAAGTTTAACAACATCTTTTTGATAGTGGGTGGACTAGAATTGAATGTAGTATCCTAAAGGTGACCTCATCAATGTCATGTACAGCTGCAGCATGACATCCCTACTCCTGTACTCAATGCACTGACCAATGATGGCAAGCATGCATGTTTGCCTTCCTAACTGCCAATTGAACCTGTATGTTAACCTTAAAAGAATTCTGACTTGGAATTCCAAGTCCCTTTGTGCTTCTGATTTCTGAAGCCTTTCCTTGTCTGGAAAATAGTCCATGCTTCCCTTCTTACTACCAAAGTGCATAACTTCACACTTTGCCGCTTTGTATTCATCTGCCATCTCTTTGCCCACACTCCCAGCCTTTCCAAGTTCTTCTGCAGTTTCCTCACTCCCTCAACATTATCAGCCCCACCATCTATCTTTGTGTCTTCTGCAAACTTAGCAACTATACCCTCTGTTCCTGTGTCTAGATGGTTAATATAGAATGTGAATAGTTGTGGTCCCAATATGGACCCTTGCAGAACTCCACTGGCTGCCATCCTGAAAAAAGTAGTTTTATACCTACTCTCTGCTTTTTCCAGTCAGCCAATTCACTGGCCATGCCTGGACCTTGCCCCTGACACTATGGGCTCTTATCTTATTTAATAGTTTCCTGTGCGGCATATTGTTAAAGGCCTTCTGGAAATCCAAAAGATCACATCCACTGGCTCTCCTTTGACTAACTTTCTCATTACCTCCTCAAAGAATTCTAACAATTTTGTCAGGCATGACCTCCCCTTGACCAATGCCCAAGGTCTGGCTAATTGATCTATACTTTCCTGTTTTCTGCCTCCCTCCCTTCTTAAATAGGGGTATTACATTAGCCATTTTCCAGTCCCTTCCTGACTCCAGTGATTACTGAAAGATCACCCCGAATGCCTGTACAATCTCCTCAGCTATCTCTTTCAGAACTCTGATGTAGTCCATCTGGTTCGGGCGATTTATTCATTTTCAGATGCTTCAACTTCCCAGCACCATCTCCTCAGTGATGGTCACTACTTGCACCTCTGCCCTTGACGCTGTTGAAGTTCTGGTCTGTTACTGGTGTCCTCCACTGTGAAAACTCATGCAAAGTATATTCAGTTTCTCTGCCATGTCTTTGTTCCTTGTTACAACTTCTCCAGCCTCATTTTCTAGCAATCCAATGGCCACTCTTGCCTCTCTCGTACCTTTCCTATGTCTAAAAAAACACACTTGCAATTTTCTTTTATTTTACTAATTACAACCTAGCTCACCCTCGTATTAATTTTCTTCCCACTTATTGCTTTTCTAGTTATCCTCTGCTGGCTTTTATAGCTTTCCACTAATCTTCACCACATTGTATGCTTTTTCTTTTGCTTTTATGCTGTCTCTGACTTCCCTCATCAGCCATGGTTGCCTTGCCCTCACCTTTGTATGTTTCTTCTTCTTTCAGGTGAATTTCTGTAGTGCCTCCCGAATTACCAGAAACTCCTACCATTGCTGCTCCACCATCTCCAATGCTAGGCTCACCTTCCAATCAAATTTGGCCACTTCTTCCCTCTACACTTTTTCTCAATTGTAATACCATTACATCTGATTCTAGATTCTCATCCTCAAACTGTAGTGAATTCTAGCATATTATGGTCACTGCCCCCTTGGATTCCCTTCACGTTAAGCTCCCTAATCCCTACCTTGTTACACATCTCCAAATCTAGAACTGCCTGTTTCCTAGTGGGGTCTAGCATAAACTGCTCACAGAAAACATCTTGTAGACATTCCATTAATTCCTTTTCTTAGGTTCCACCTGATTTTCCAAGTTCACCTGTATATTGAAGTCTGCGTACATGATTATTGTAATAGTGCCTTTCTTGTTTCATGATTTATTTTCTTCCCCACATCTTGACTATTGCCAGGAGGCATTTACATAACTCCCATCAGGGTCTTTTTCCCTTTACAGTTCCTCAACTCTGCTCATAGATTCCACACCTTCTGAGTCTTTATCATTCTGTATTCTCAACTTAATTTAGTTTCTTATTAACAAGGCAACCCCAATCCCTCTGTTTATTTGCCCGAGCTTTTGATGGCACACATATACTTGGATATTTAGTTCCCAGCCCTGATCCTTTTGCAGCCAGGAATCTATAATAACCAAAACATCATACCCACCAAATGAGGATAGCATATTCCCTTCTCTGAAGGCAATTAGTGAACCAGAGGGGATTTACCCCCAACAATTGAAAATGGTTTCATGGCTGTCAGTATATTCCTAATTCCAGGTATTTTTACAGACTTCAAATGCTACCATCTGCTATGGCAAGATTCAAACCCAGATCACCAGCTGAGTTTCTGGTTTAATAATCTAGTGATAATATCAGTAAGCCATTGCTTCCCTTGAATAGTAGTTTATCAATGTGATAAATTATTGGGGACAGATGTGAAAAAGCCATTTAATGATATTATTGCTCAAGGACAAGCATTGCACATGCCTGCTATCAGTTGATATTGATTAGATTAGATTACATTACATTGCAGTGTGGAAACAGGAGTATGGGTGGGTTGCCCTTCGGCCCAACAAGTCCACACCGACCCGCCGAAGCGCAACCCACCCATACTCCTACATTTACCCCTTACCTAACACTACGGGCAATTTAGCATGGCCAATTCACCTGACCTGCACATCTTTGGACTGTGGGAGGAAACCGGAGCACCCGGAGGAAACCCACGCAGACACGGGGAGAACGTGCAAACTCCACACAATCAGTCGCCTAAGGCGGGAATTGAACCCGGTTCTCCGGCGCTGTGAGGCAGCAGTGCTAACCACTGTGCCACCGTGCCGCCCACATATTGGGCTAATAAATTCTTGAAACACATCGAAGTATATTTTTCTCTTCTAACTAAAATCAGTGAAAAATGAGCTTAAGTATAAAGCAGCAGAACACATTTATTGGTGACAGCAAAGGGAAGAATAACACTCTTTTTAGAACTTATTGATAAAGAAGCAATTATTTATTTTTAATGGAGGCAGCAGTATCTGAGTTACTTCACCTTCATGTCCAAAAGTCATTATTTACACGAACTCACTGTCTTCATCAAATGCTTTACTGTACATAATTGAGAAAATCATCATTTTTGTGAACTTAAATGCAACTGGTTCTTTAAAGTGTCCAAAGACTGATTACCTCTGAGTTACACACAGTCCATTACATCTACCACAATACCAATGAGATCTACTCAATAGACTTTTTTGAAGGTAATGTTTCATACTTTACTCAATTTTTAAGGACACTTTGTGCTATAGTTCATATATTGAGATGTGGCCAACAACACATTGACTCAGATGCCGGATTGGTGCAGGATCCCAATGTGGTGTGAACCTAATGAGGCCAGTGAGATGGCACAGTCAAATTGACCAATTTGTTAATTACTGACGAGCTGCAGATGCCCTTTATTAAAAAAAGCTGTCATTCAGGTGTCACTAGCCAAGGAGCCTTATCCTTAGTTGCCTTTTAGAAAATGATGATGAGCCATTTTTTCAAATCATAGCATAGAGAAGAAATCCTGGTCCTCCCTGCTGCACAATAAGATCAATAAAGAAAGTTGAACAATGTCAATCTAGTGGTAGGACAGTGGCAGATTTAGTTGTCAATTTCCTGAAGAAATAAACCATGTCATGCAAGGTAGACGTGTCTGATGCACAATCCTGTTGTAAAATCAACCGCAAATAGTTACTAGGCTCCTAACTTGTATATGTAAAGGGCCTTGTGCCTTTCTCAGGCTCACAGTAGAAATGTGTTGAGGAGAATCAATGCAATTGCCAATTCACTCTACTGCAGAATGATGAATATAGGCCATTGCCCAATATATTGGACAGATAGGTGTTTGTTTGAATCAAGTTATAGATCATTGTCTTAGTATTCAGTTCTATTCATTGACTATGTAAATATTTCCTCAAATGCAGAATATTATTACACCTGTCTGTACATGCTGTACATGGTGTATTTGATTATATTCAAGATGAGAGATGACTGACTGCTTGGATGGATATTGAGAGATCATTATAATGACATTAGGTCATGATTGATAGCTTGTCTTCATAATCTACAAATTTTGCAAAGCACAGATAAAATATAAGCCGTAGATGCATCAGTCTCTGTTGTAAGGGGTTGAACTGAAATAGTTAGATAATACAATGCAGCTGACGGATGTTCCATCCTCTGAAACACTTAGATCACACAGGATGGCATAATAGTTTGATTGACAAATGATGCGAGGTTTTGTTTTGACATCAGCTTTGTCATTACATTAACTGTGGAGCTATATTTTGTTGAGCTTCTCAGAGTATACGCATATTTTGGTTTAAAAAAACTTGGCTAGTACTCATCTTCATATCACAGTTGCGAACTGAATAATTTACATAAACTACAGAGAATTCTCCCCATATTGGATAAATCCTCCTGTCACATAAGCTAAAATATGAACTGTTTACAGAGAGTCATTATGTTACCAGTCGACATGTCCAGTGCCTCATATAGGTCAACATTATCAAGTGGAACAAAGTTCTTTAAAATACAGGCCAACAATATCTTTTTACATTCTTGATTACACCTGAAGGAAATTTTTGACTATGGTGTTGATTAGGTCAGTATGTCATTCAATGCAGTTGAGTGGGGTTGCACTATATTGATGGGAGGAGCAAAATCTATTTCGATGACATAAAAAATAGGTAGAAAGGCAGTTTGTGAGAGGGATAAAAACAGTTCTCAGATTGGTATTGATTGGTTAAGTAGTCAAAAGTTAGCAAATATTGTGGGAAAATGTGAAGTTGTTCATTTTGGAAGGGAGAACAAAAGAACAGATTATTTGAATGGAGAAAAACTGCAGAAAGCTGCAATACAAAGGGACTTGGGGTATTTGTGTATGAAACATTGAAACCTAGCATACAGGTACAGCCAGTAATCAGGAAGGTTAGTGGAATGTTGTCCCTTATTTCAAGGGGGTTGGACATAAGAGTAGGGAGTACTGTAACTGTACCAGGTGCTGATGAGATCACATTTGGAATCCTATGAGCAATTTTAAGCCCCCTTTTTAAGGAAATCCATCATTTCATTGGTTCAGTTCAGAGAAAGCTCACTAGGATGATCCCTGGTATACAGGGATTGTCTAATGAGCAAAGTATAAAACTAAGAGGTGACCTCATTGAAACATGCAGGATTTTTAAGAGCTTGACAGGGTAAATGCTCAGAGATATTTCCCCTCATGGGACAGACAAGGACCAGAGGGCAGAATCTCACAATAAAGAAGATTGAGATGAGGAGGAAGTTCTTTTCTTAGAGAGTTGTGAGTCTTTGGAACTCTTTGCCACAGATAGCTGTGGAGACAGAGTTCTTGTATGTATTTAAGGCTGAGATGAATAGATTCTTGATCATTATGGGAATCAAGGGTTATGGGAAAAGGGCAGATAAGTGAACGTGAGGAATGTCAGATCAGCCATGACCTTATTGAACAGTGCAGCAGGCTTAAGGGACTGAATGGCCTACTCCCATTCCTATTTCTCATGGTCTAATGGTCAGTTAATGGTAAATCTAAGAAATTCTTATAGCTAGGACTCATTTACTTGCAAGAGGTGAGCTGACAGCATAATTCTACTTCTACAAGGCAGCTCACCATATTAATAAGTATGAAACTTGATAGAGCCATTGCCCTCAAAGGCAGCCAGCAGCCCTTAAAAAGGGGATGCACATTTCAAAGATGCTTAATGGAGAATATCCAATAGAAGCAATATCATCTATCTAGGCTACTCACTTTTCATCTCCTTCCCCAACCTCACCCTCTCTATTGTCCAATACTCCCCTTGGAGTTACCTATGAGGCAAGTGAGGAAGGGGAAAGAAATCTACTCTCCTTGAGAGGGATGACAGGTTTCCCATCAAAGAACTGCCAACAGAATGTGCAACAGGACAATACCAGCAGCTATCTATGATATTGCACAGTCTCCCTTCATGGAGTATATTTCAAGAAGCCAAAGGCTTTATTACTGTGCAGAGTTGTTGCTCAGTGTGAAAGCTAAGGTCATAAGCTGGAGCACAGTTCTGTAGCTTAGTGTGGAGACATGAGTCATGTAGCCAAATCAGCCAGCCTCTCAAGTCCTCTGCAGACGCTAAATAGTTGGAGAAAGGAGGGGTTGGAGGATCGTTGCATGGTAAAAGCATCATGACAGCTGTCTGAAACTTGTGTGCAGAATTGTCTAATAAGATGCTGAGGATCACACCCAGTTCTACTTTAATGTCTTGGAAGTTATTGCGATTCATGAAGGCAAGTGGAAATTTGAGAAGAAACCTGCAAGTTGATGTGTGGGACTGAATGAGCCTGTGATCAATATGAACCCCACATCCTGATCTTGTTGCTTAAGATAATCATGGGTAAAGTGATGGATGTACATGGTATGAATTGTCTGTGACAATAAATTGCAGACTAACTAATTTTACACAAATCTGCTGTGGCAGCCTGCAAAAAGCTAAAAGCAAGTAGTTGGGGGTAACTTGATTGGCAACTTATCTACCACCTTAATTATTCACTCTGACCACCACTGCTGCAGAGTAGCAAATTGTGTACTACCTACAAGATGCATTGCTGTAACATACCAATAATTCTTCCAAATGCATGACCCTCAAAAGGACAAGGGTATCAGATGGATGGAAATACCACTACTTGCAAGTTTTGTTCACTTGTATGTAACTCTAGTGCTTGCTAAAGTCTGCCTAGCTGTCTGAAGATATTATGATTATAATGTTCTCTGATTAAAGAGCAATATCAGAAAATAAAACTTGAAGAAACACGTATTTGCTTCAAGAAAAAATCTTGTAAATTAAAAATTAGATTCAATACTTTCTTCATAGACTGAACTGTCAGCCAAGCTCTCTTGTGATGCATTGCTTATTATGGAGAAATGCAGCTGGTTATAATTATATTTTATTCCATAAGAGAGGTATTTTTCATACATTAACGTATTCTTTGATAGTTAGAATCATACTGAGCAGTTTATGTCCTGTAGCTGTCCTATAGGGAAATTTTGAACAGAAAATTTAAAGGTATCAATAGGCTAAGCAAACATGATAGTGAAGACACTTGAGACAATCACAGGAAAAACAAAAATATATCCAAATTGATATAATATTTTATTGTCTATCAAAAAAAAAACAGAATGGTCTAACTTGATACTTTATACTTCATGTTTTCTGTAGGGTATCAACATGACTATGTCTACACATAACAACCAGGTCTAATTTATCACAAACATATTGGACTCAAAATGTTAATTCTGATTCTATCTCCACAGATGTTGCCAGAACTGCTGAGTCTCTCCAGCATTTTCTGTTTATAATTTATCATAATATATTTCACAAATGATAAAGCTTGAAATCATTAGCTTTTGAAGGGCTTTTACCAACATACAAACTGGAAGAAGACCTGATTACAGTTGCTGAAAAAGTCTGTAAGTCAGTTTGTTCAATTATTTCATTGCATCTTTAGAATTGCTCTGCATATCTTTTAACAGATTCAATGAAAGAGCTCAAAGCTTTATTGTCTAACTGTACATGACATTGTGGATGTTAAATGAAAAATTAAATTTGAGGAAATAAAAAATGGAAAAACAAAAACTGGCTAAAGTTGTGCATATTATGCAGAAGAAATAATAATTTTCAGTGTTAATTTGAATTATTTGAATTACATTAAATCTGTGGAAAACAACATATACCAATTTAGAGCATTGAAAAGTCTGATGCTACAAACATCTTCCACACGCATGAAATATTTGTTTCAGCATATCAGATGTGTCATCCCTATAGATGTCAGTTATAAATAGTGTTTTTCTAACCCCTTGGGGTTGCGTTTGTAAATAAGCGAAGGAACAGAAAAGGGAAAAGCCAGTAAGAAACAAAAAGGTCTAGAAACACCATCATATAACAGTGCTGGGACTCGGGTTTGATTCCACCTTCAGGTGATTGTCTGCATGCACTTTGTCCATTCTCCCCATGTCTGGTAGGTTTCCACTGGATGCTCCAGTTTCTCCCACAGATCAAAGATGTACAGGTTAGGTGAATTGGCAATGCTAAATTGCCCATTGTATCCAGGGATGTGCAGGTTAGGAGGATTAGTGATGGCAATGCAGGGATAGGTTGGGAGGATGGGTCTGGGTAGTATGCTCTTCGGAAAGTTGATGCAGAATCAATGGGCCAAGTAGCCTCTTTCTGGACTGACGGGATTCTATAATATTTATTTGAATTGCTTGAGGCGATTAAAATGGTTTCTAAGTTACTTTACATTGATTTGATGAGACTTTAATAGGATAATTGTTTAATGTCTTAAAAAATGTCATTTGAACATTATAGCTTACTATAGATATTTCTGTAGGGCAGGCCATTTAGCAGATAATTCAAATAAGTGGTATGTAGACGCTGCTTAAAGTTGTAAAAGATCAAATAATTTGTGTTTGGATAATTTTGCGAAAATCAAAATTAAGTAATAATTTAACTATCTTTTAAAGCTGCCATTTTCCAGCATATTCAAATTTATATGAGTGGGATTGTTTCAGTGAGAATTCAGGTTGGAGATCTGATCCTGTAATGCACAAAATTATGGGAACATCATTTAATAGCGATTGGAAGAAATTTCTGTTCTCAGAAGGTTATTCATCTTTGGAATTCTCTTCTGCAGAAAGCAGTCGAGTTTGGGTCATTGAATGCATTCAAGGCTAAGTTTGATAGATTTTTGAACAACAAAGGGGTCAAGGATTATTGGAAGCAGGTAGAGAGGCTTGAAAGATAAAATAGCCAACTCTCACCTCCTATGATTTATGAACTTATGCTTTTCCAGGCCTCATGTAGCTTAGATCAATTTGAACCCAATATTATAGGTCTGGATGTAACAAATTAAGGTTGATGACTAAGCTACTTTTTAAATGTCCAGACACTCATTTAGCCGAAAAGATTAGAACACTTATTGTACACTCTTTTTAAAATTTTGTGAGAATAACATTGAAAATGAACTGCTCTGGTAACAGAACATTGCATGTGTTTCCAAGCATGCACATTATGGCATGTGAACAATGGGTTTGCCTACAGCAGATTGCATGTTAAGGATTGCCTAGTATTTGTACTTCCATGGCAATCAATAATCCTTCGAGACACTAAGGAAAATTCTGTCAGTGTGATATAAAACTAAAAACAATTCTAATCAATTTTACTTACTGAGTTAAAAGGGGAAAAAGCAGGTAAAAGGTTTGTTTCTACCAAAAACCTCACCTTTTCCCTTATTTGTGTATGGATGGCTGTCCTGCAATTGATGGATCAAACATACAGAAGGAGAACTGAGCAGAGGAAATCATGGCAGTGAAGAGTAAGGCTAGGAATAGATTTTTGGGTACTGTCTGATGTTATGCATTAGTATTTAATAAATACTGACGTGATGAGGAAGGGATGAAAGGGCTCATTTTAGTGGATGTAAAAATTAAAATGCATAATAGTCTTGAAATTAGTGTTGTAGTGATGCTCTTGTTTTTCACTTTGTAACATTATATCTTGCATAAGCATATTATTCATTGCAACACAGAGGAAGGAGATAGGGAGAATTGGGAACATAGCAAAGACACAAAATCAGAATTTTAAATTCTAACACAGAACTCTGTTCTGAAGATAAATCCTTGGACCTGTAAAATTAACTCTGCTTTCTCTCCACAGATGCTTCAGACCTATTCATTTTTCCAATAATTTCTGATTTTATTTCTGATTTCCAGCATCCACAGTTCTTTGCTTTTTTTTAAACTTAGGAAGAATATTTGAGTTTCCTACTAGCAGGTCAAAGGTTGAGGATTGATATAACAAGTGCTGCAGAATGTTGAAAATTATAAATGTGCGTTGAAAACAATTTGGGTAACCAAAACAATCTTCTGCTTTGCATATGCCTGAATAAAATCTTTGCTTGCTTGAATTATGCAAACTTAACAGTAATCATTTTTGTCACAATAAATAGTGAAGGATAGTGAAAAGAAGGGTCAGCTGACCAGGAAGCAATAACCAGATCTTCATGTGAAGATTAAGAGTTGGCTAAGTTAATAAATGAACTATTTGCATTTGTCTTCACTAAGCAGTAAAAGTAGAGAAATTGTACAGAGCAAATATTGATAACCCAGTGATATGTAAATAGATGCAAGAACTTAAAGTTGAGAAGTCATTATGTCATTCTCTCACCTATTAACTGGTGTTTAAATTTTTCTTGGTCTGCATGGAGATCATAACAATATTGATGAAAATAGTAATTTATATCCTGAATAGCAGGATATGATACTTGTAGATTAAGATGAATTAAGATGAAGAGAAGATTATACATTTTAAATTAAAAGCAATTATCTTTAATAGATAATCACAAAATAAATACTAATTTAATTGGTGCATCACTTTATAGTTGACACCTCTTGGAGCTATTATTTTCTTCATTTAGTCATTAATTCAGTCATTAATTAAATAAATTATTTGTTCATTCACAGGGTAGATATATCAGTGGTTTGTTGAAAAATTTTCATTGCCCTTGAGTAGATTGCTGTGAGTTGCTACCTTGGACCCCTGTAGTCTCTGTGACAGATGAATACCCACATTGCTATTAGGAATACAAAACATTCTAAGCTGGAACAGTGATAGTGTGGATCTGTGAGAAGATGTGTAGATTAGTGGATAGACCATGGTAAATTACCCTGTTGTGTCCAGCGATATGTAGGATAGGTGGCTTAGCCATGGGAAATGAGGGGTTATGGGTACTCCTCAGATTCAATGAGCTGAATGACCTCTATCTGCTTTGTAGGGATTCTTCTATGAAAAATGTTTAATTAATGTTTCCCTTTCTGATCATAATTCAGTGATGTTTATTGGTTGTTAATATATGTGGATGATAGGTAGATGTAGAATTATGCACGGGCATGATTGTCTCATGTTCAACTAGCTTACCAACATATAATATTATTAAACTATACAAGTGTATATAAAATGATAGGCAAATCTGTCATCTCACATGCCTGAGATCACCAATGATGAAAGCCATTACTGTGAGGTCATGAACTGCTGCAAATCTGTGGAACTTCATCCCAGCCCAAGCCACCACTGTATGGGCTCATGGGAATTTTAATAAATAGGACCAAAGCCTTCAAGGAAATCTGATGCCAGTCCCAGAGGCAAGTAGCACTCACGGGAAGACCTGGGCTTTTGTCCCACAGTGGTACTTCCAATGCATGCTGTGAGACAGCTGTTGGCAGCACAAACTTAGCCCTTTTATGACATTTACTGTCAGAATCACGTTCTGTGAAGCTTTGGGAAAATAAATTACAGGCAATGAAAACCCAATAGCCTGTATACTTTTGCTCAAGATATTTACATGAGTAAACACAATGTATTGCCAGGGAAATTGTAATTCCTGGTTTTTTTAAAGCAATTTAACTGAAATACTTATACGTTTTAACTATTGTATTATTGTTTAAAAATATGATTAAACATTGGTCACAAAACAGAAATTGAACAATATTTTTAATGAGAGCATGAATAATGAAATGTTTAATGAATAAATCAATGAAAATTTTCTGGTGTGTAAGCAGCAGAAAGATTAATATTTTCATCCCTGATGACACTGCTGCAGACCTTTGATAGTATCCTATTAATATTCCAAAACGTGGGGAACTAATGGCTGAGAAGAACCCAACCTCACTAATCCTTAAAGGAACAATTGAGAGCCATGTGCGGGGGTGTGGCATTCAAGATAAGAAGGATTTTAGGAACAAAATATGCCTGTTTAGTCTGCTGTATTAGTGCCGCTTGCATTGATGCATGTTGTGACATAACTCGTGTGAGAAAGAAATAGAGAATAAAATCAAAACTGTGATGCAAAGAAGGGAGAAAAGGCAGCTTGAAAATTTTAGTTTGGATTAAAGCTATATATTTCAAGGTGCCCTGGTATGTTAGTATATAGTAACCTGCCTATATTGTAAGATCATGCTGTTAGTCAAATGCCCATTGAAATATGTAGTAGATAAACATTTCAGTAGGAGGCCAAGAGCATTGAAGGAAGACTTAATTGAGAAAACTTGAGTTACTTCTCAGCAGTTCAGAAACATTGGAAACACCTGTAAATGACATAAAGGAGTAAGAAAATACCACTAAAATGGAGGAAAACTGGGGGCTAAAACTTGCTGTTGTTTGCACTCAGGCATTTAAGTCATAGCCTGTTCATAACAGTTTTTTAGAAGAGATGAGTAGCATGTACAGTCGGTGCTGCTGCCACTTTTCAAGTGATTCTGACATTGCTGCCTGTCTCAACATTCAGTAGGGAGCCTGGTAGTATTCAAGTGTGTGGGGATGCATCGTCTGTAAAAAGATAAGAAGGATTTTAGGAACAAAATATGCCTGTTTAGTCTGCTGTATTAGTGCCCCTTGCATTGATGCATGTTGTGTCGTGTGAGAAAGAAATGGGGAGTAAAATAGTGAATGAAGTCGTAAAGTGAGTAATTGGTAGCAAATGGGTTTTATTGCAGAATTCCAGTGAGAACTCCATGGGGACGCAAACCGGAAAACAATGATGTTCAGAAATGATGGATATATTGACTAGCCTGCCAACAGTCTCCTATCATTTGTTAGAAACATGGAGAAATTGAATCCTAACTTGGCAGAGGAAATCTTGTCGAGCTTGCTCATTTTGCAGCCTCTGATTCATTTTCAGTTATTTATTTGAAATCCCCACTCATAATGAATACATTTATAACAAGATCATATTTAGCATACAAATGAAGATACTTCCTCTCCTGTGTCTTCAGCCCTTATGCACCTGTTAAAATAAAGTTGAAAATCACACAACACTAGATTATAGTCCAACAGGTTTATTTGGAAGCACTAACTTTTGAAGTGCTGCTCCTTCATCAGGTGGTTGTGAAGCAGGACCATTAGACACAGATGTTATAGCAAAAGATTACAGAGATACAATGATACATTGAACAATCTAGGTTTGTTCAATGTATCATTACATCTCTGTAATCTTTTGCTCTAAATTCTGTGTCTTACGGTCCTGCTTCACAACCACCTGATGAAGAAGCAATGCTTCAAAAACTAGTGCTCCCAAATAAACCTGTTGGACTATAACCTAGTGTTGTGTGATTTTCAACTTGGTCCACCACAGTCCAACACCAGCTTCTCCAAATCATGGCTTCCATTAAAATAGGCCTTTGTCAAACATTCCTTATCATTACACAGGTTGAGTTGTGGAATTAGATAAACTAGAATAGTTCCAGCAGATTCAATATCCATTCTTAAGCAACTAGTGTTGTTACATCAATTTAATGGATCAAATTGTCACTTTTGTCAAATTTGCACTTTAGATACGAGTTTGTGTTGAAGCGAATGAGTTTTCAGTTGAGCTATTTTCCCTGGAGTGCTGGAGGCTGAGGGGTGACATTATAGAGGTCACCATGAGGTGCATGGATCAGTTGAATAGCCAGAGTCTTTTCCCTGGGGTGGGGTAGTCCAAAACTAGAGGGCAAAGTTTAAATTGAGAGGGGAAAGATTTAAAAGGGAGCTAAGGGGCAACTTTCCAATGCAGAGAGTGGTGCATGTCCAGAATGAGCTGCCAAAGGAAATGGTGGAGGCTGGTGCAATTACAATATTTAAAAGGCGTCCGGATGGGTATATGAATAGGAAGGGTTTAGAGGGATATGGGCTAAATGCTGGCAAATGGCACTCGATTTATTTAGGATAATTGATTGGCATGGGCGAATAAGGAATAAGCTCTACATAATAAACAGGAAAATGTCAAATGGAGTAGAAAAGGAGAGACTGAATATTTCAGATACACATATCTATTAAAGTGGAAAAACAAGTAAATAAAGTTGTAAAACATATATATATATATGATTATATATGAAGACTTCACTCCAAGGATATATAAAGAATTCTTGAAACATCAAAATATCACTTGCATGGATATAAGGTTGCAGGAAAGCAGCACTAGCCAGAATATGGCTTATCAATTTTTGTGGGTCAAGACTGTTGTTTCATGGAGATAAACTCTCCAAAATTGCTATCCTCTTTAGTTAGTCTGAAGTTTAAATATTATCCCTGAACACGTTTGGAAATGATTCAAGAGCGATTTATAAAATTAAAGCAGGGCCTGAATGGGCTTATTTTCAAAAAGCTGAGAAAAGCCAGGGCTCATTTTAATAGTGTAGATAGTTAACATGAAACATGATTGAGTTGCTCAAAATTTTAAATGAAATTGTTAAGGTAAATAGAATATAAATGAAAAAGTCCAATTGTTAGTGAATTCTTAACTAGATGGCTTTAATTTGAGATCACCACAGAAAAGGAAATTGTATGATTGCAGAATTTGATTTTATGTGGAAGTTCATTAAAATTTTGAATACTCATTAGAAACCATAATGGGAACAGAACACAATAATTCTTTAATAAGTATTTGAATAAACGAATGTTTTAAACGTTATGTGGAAAGGGTAAGAGAATAAGATTAGATGCAAAGCCATTAAAGAGCAGACACAATGTACTGATTTACTTTCTTTTGTTCTGTACAATACTGTTCTCTACAAAGGATATAAGTATAAGTAATAAAAATCAGTTTATAATTGAATTATGCAAGTTTCCTGCGATAGTTTTGTTTCTTTCTTCTCTGTAGGATCATTATATCAGGAAAGAGTTCTGAAAGAGTTAACACTAAAATTGCATTAAGTTCCAACCAATCAGATGATGTCACTTTGTCTGAGGATGAGAGTAAAACAGACTAGCATAAGGCTCAAATAGATACAGATGTGTCCTCTCTGGTTCTAGATAGTCTTCCGGTAATTATGTCTAACTGGTAAATGTAACATGTACATATTGCTATCATGCAATAAATTGTCTCATATAATACAACTGTCTCCTCTTTTTAAGATGCACTGGAGGTCTATCTTCTACCACTCACAATTAGACAATCATAGAGTCATAGAGATGTACAGCATGGAAACAGACCCTTCGGTCCAACCCATTCATGCTGACTAGATATCCCAACCCAATCTAGTCCCACCTGCTAGTGCCAGGCCCATATCCCTCCAATCCCTTCCTATTCATATACCCATCCAAATGCCTCTTAAATGTTGCAATTGTACCAGCCTCCACCATATCCTCTGGCAGCTCATTCCATACTCGTACCACCCTCTGCGTGAAAACGTTGCCCCTTAGGTCTCTTTTATATCTTTCCCCTCTCACCCTAAACCTATGCCCTCTAATTCTGGACACCCTGACCCCAGGGAAAAGACTTTGTCTATTTATCCTATCCATGCCCCTCATAATTTTGTTAAACCTCTATAAGGTCACCCCTCAGCCTCAGACGCTCCAGGAAAAACAGCCCCAGCCTGTTCAGCCTCTCCCTGTAGCTCAAATCCTGCAACCATGGCAACATCCTTGTAAATCTTTTCTGAACCCTTTCAAGTTTCACAACATCTTTCCGATAGGAAGGAGACCAGAATTGTACGCTATATTCCAACAGTGGCCTAACCAATGTCCTGTACAGCCGCAACATGACCTCCCAACTCCTGTACTCAAGACTCTGACCAATAAAGGAAAGCATACCAAACGCTTCTTCACTATCCTATCTACCTGTGACTCCACTTTCAAGGAGCTATGAACCTGCACTCCAAGGTCTCTTTGTTCAGCAACACTCCCTAGGACCTTACCATTAAGTGCATAAATCCTGCTAAGATTTGCTTTCCCAAAATGCAGCACCTCGTAAAAAAGGAGGATTGTTGGCAGCACTATACCCTAACCAAAGCTGACGCTAACCCAGCATCCAATACAGCAGGCATCTCTTATAATTAGATCAGAGTGGTGCTGGAAAAATGCAGCAGGTCAGGCAGCATCCGAGGTGAAGGAAAATCAATGTTTCGGACAAAAGTCCTTCATCAGGAAAGGGCTGATGAAGGGCTTTTGCCCGAAACGTCGATTTTCCTGCTCCTCGGATGCTGCCTGACCTGCTGTGCTTTTCCAGCACCACTCTGATCTAAACTCTGGTTTCCAGCATCTGCAGTCCTCACTTTTGCCTATCTCTTATAATTAACTCATAAGTCAAAGGCATTTGGTCATCTTTTACAATTAATCTGAATATTTAGTTCTGATCTCACCAAACACCAGAATTAATGACACTGAGCAAAATCTTAAAGAGATTGAAGCAAAGTAAGGTATGTGAAATTTGTGAATCAGATGAGATGTCTGGAGAGGCTGATCTCAATGTTGGGAGCATCTCAGTCCATCTTTAATGCTTTTAACAAGTGGCAAGTCAGGTTGACAAATAGGGGAGATTAATACTTGTTAAGCACCTTGTTAACAGCCCAACTTGGCTCATTAATATTCAACTTTCTATCTTCCTAAATGTGTCAAATAAGCTAAACATCAATGAATCTTTACTTGGAAAGCAGAGCAAATACCTGGTGACTTAACTCGTTGCTTGCTCCAAAGGGCCTCCATATTGGTAGGAGAACACAGCATCATAGGCACAATTCATGGGCTCTCGTCCACAGAGCTTAGCATTTGCCAACCCTTCATGACCACCATGGCATCTCTTCAGCAGACTAGCAGGGTTCTCTGGAAGCACAGAATTGCATTGCTGGGTGCCCCATCAACAACATTACAAGGATGTAGTAGGGGCATTTTGTGCGCAAGGGCAGGCACCAAGCTGAAAATTTGGACCAGATGGCATCTTAGGGCTGCTCACTTGCTTTCCAATCCTCATTGACTTATTATCTATCTTCATGCTCACACTTTCATTGCCTTGCTATGCTAATTGGCACAATCACAAGGCATTTTGACTTACTAACAGCATCCTCATTCACGGAGGGCCAACACCTTGCTGAATGGCAACCTCACACTTTCCTATATTTAATTCCATTTGCCACTTCTTTGCCCACTCTCCCAGCCTGCTATGTCAATCTCATACATGTCCCATGTGCCGTCAGCTTACACAGCAAACAACTGCATGTGAAGGTAAGGAAGGAGTGATGTCTCAAAGTTTTAGGGGAATAGACCTCAATGAAGTGCACAGAGAATCCATCTGTCTGTGGATTTGGGAATAGTAAATCAAAGAACCCACTCATATGAGTCTGGTAATTGGCCATAGTAGGACAATAAGATGATAAGTTATAGGAGCAGAATTAGGCCAACTGGCCCATCATATTTACTCTGATATTCAATCATGGCTGGTGTTTCTTCAACCCATTCTCTTGCTTGTAACCTTAGATAAATTCTTGATTCATAAGGGAATCAATGTCTACCTTAAAGACACACAATGACTTGGCCTACTCAGCCTTCCACACAATGAACTCCACAGATTCACAACTCTCTGGAAGAATTGGCAAGCTACTTTTCAGATTTAGAAGCAAACATCACCAGAGAAACTTAGCAGGTCTGGCAACATTTGTGGAGAGAAAGCAGAGTCAATGTTTCAAGTCCAGGGACCCTTGTTTTATTTTATTTAAGCTATTCTACAGAATTGGGCTGTGGACTGGGGGAGGGGTGAATGGGGAGTGACAATTGTGAAGGGGAGCAATGGTCTCTGAAAGTGGGGACACAATGAATTATGGATGGAAAAGGCTCATTCAGGAAAGAGTATATCCACTTTTAGGAGCAAGCAGCGGGGAGGCACAACGTATGAGCACACCTGGTGCGCTCACTCCATATGCCAAGAACTGGGGGAGAAAGGGTAGCTGCAGCCTTATGTAGACAGGTTGTAGGCAGCTTTGATATTTATGTTTCGGTGGTCCAGAGATTTCAAGGTCATTTTGTCAGAGACAAGTCGAAATTCCCTGGTGTGAACATCCAAGGGTTTAAGGAGAGGAGGCGGAGTTGAAGTGAAGGGTGTCGCCATGTCTTTAATCCTCGGGACCAATGGTCGATGCAGTAGAGTCTAGGTGTGTGCACCTTTCCAGCAGAACCTGAGGGTACTGCGCTTGGCTCTCCAGGGCAGCTGCCAACCTGTCAATGTTGGCAGTCAGTCAGTCATGTGACTCGTTGTACTGCTGGGCAGTGAGTGCCATTGCTTCCCACATGTAAGTCTGCCATTCCTGCCCATCTCTCTGCATGTGGGGGAAGCCTGTGATTGGATATTGCAGGGTCGTCTTCTGCCTGGGACTGAGCTGGTGCCTGCTCTCTGGTGGTCCTCCAATTGCCGGTGGCCTGGGGTATTTCTTCCTTGGCCAGCTGTGGAGCTGTTGCAGTGAGATACTCACCAGATTGTGTTCGACACCTAATGCTAATGTTCTCAGTGAGGTGTCAGTATCTGAATTGCTTAAGTTACAGGAGGCAGCCTTGCCAATCCTTCCTCTGAGGCCTCGGTATTCTCATACTCAGAGGTCAAGGAGGTCACTTCAGGGGACAACTAATCATTTTGGTATGGAGCTTGAGGGATTGCTGATAATATCTGATAGACAAAAGAGAGAGGAGATGTCATGGCCAATGGTCAGAAGTAATGTGTGATGAATGACATTGACAGTGTGGTTACTGTGAGAATTTCAGTGGAATGAAGAGTGATCCTTACAAGTTTGGCCAGACATGGATGTCTCAGCATTGCCACAGGATGAGTCTCAGGCTTGTCCCACAAGGGCCAGGGTTGTCTCCTCATTGGAGATGAAAAGCCTAATGTTGTACACCTCTCCACCACTAGGGCTTCACTCTGTCCCATCATTTTTTTTCCTGTAATGAGAAATGGAGGAATTGAGTGAGATGGAAGAGGCTGGCACAATTGTTACTGTTAATGTTAACACAGGTGGGAGACGATTGTGAGGCATAACCAAGTGAGTGAACAGGCAGCGCAGAGGGTAAGCAAGGTTCAAGGTGTTGAGGATGTGTTGGGCGATAACAAGTCATAGAGTCATAGAGTCATAGAGATGTACAGCATGGAAACAGACCCTTCAGTCCAACCCATCCAGATATCCCAACCCAATCTAGTCCCACCTGCCAGCGCCCAGCCCATATCCCTCTAAACCCTTCCTATTCATATACCCATCCAAATGCAGTTGTTCCAGCCTCCACCACATCCTCTGGCAACTCATTCCACACACGTACCACTCTCTGCGTGAAAATGTTGCTCCTTAGGTCTCTTTTATATCTTTCCCCTCTCACCCTAAACCTAGCTCTGGATTCCACAACCCCAGGGAAAAGACTTAGTCTACTTATCCTATCCATGTCCCTCATAATTTTGTAAACCTCTATAAGGTCACCTCTCAACCTTCGATGCTCCAGGGAAAACAGCCCTAGCCTGTTCAGCCTCTCCCTGTAGCTCAGATCCTTCAACCCTGGCAACATCCTTGTAAATCTTTTTGGAACCCTTTCAAGTTTCACAACATCTTTCCATAGGAAGGAGACCAGAATTGCACGCAATATTCCAACAGTGGCCTAACCAATGTCCTGTACAGCCGCAACATGACCTCCCAACTCCTGTACTCAATACTCTGACCAATAAAGGAAAGCATACCAAATGCCTTCTTCAATATCCTATCTACCTGTGACTCCACTTTCAAGGAGCTGTGAATCTGCACTCCAAGGTCTCTTTGTTCAGCAACACTCCCTAGGACATTACCATTAAGTGTATAAATCCTGCTAAGATTTGCTTTCCCAAATGCAGCACCTCGCATTTATCTGAATTAAACTCCATCTGCGACTTCTCAGCCCATTGGCCCATCTGGTCCAGATCCTGTTGTAATCTGAGGTAACCCTCTTCGCTGTCCACTACACCTCCAATTTTGGTGTCATCTGCAAACTTACTAACTGTACCTCTTATGCTCGCATCTAAATCATTTATGTAAATGACAAAAAGTCGAGGGCCCAGCACCGATCCTTATGGCACTCCAATGGTCACAGGCCTCCAGTCTGAAAAACAACCCTCCACCACTACCCTCTGTCTTCTACCTTTGAGCCAGTTCTTTATCCAAATGGCTAGTTCTCCCTCTATTCCATGAGATCTAACCTTGCTAATCAGTCTCCCATGGGGAACCTTGTCGAACACCTTACTGAAGTCCATATAGATCACATCTACTTCTCTGCCCTTATCAATCTTCTTTGTGATGCAAAAAGTTGCAGGCAACAGTAACGGTGGCAGAGTATGTGCCTCGGTGGGAGGTGGATGCAGTAGCAGAGATAGAGTGTGTGAGGCGGCTAAACAAAGAGTGTGGTAGAACGGAGAAGGTCATTGACCTTCTTGTGGCTGTGCTAGTCATTCCTCCAGCTATGGGGCTGTGATGTCCCAGCAGGTGAACGCGGATGAAGCTGCCAGGATCTGCTGGCGTGGTGTCGTCTGCCAGCCCTCTGAGAAGAAGACACTTCTCCTTTACATCAGCCCCCTCAACCAGGGTCTCCATGTCCCTGTCAGAGAATTGTAGTGCCATATTCATTTTCTCACACATTCTCAGGAAAAGTCTTTGACTGCGCGGGGCAGCATTGAAATGCCAGTGTTATCTAGGTACACTGCAGCCTTTTAAAAACATTGTGGACTCAAAGATTGTCAATCTTTTGGCAGATATCAGCTGAGTAGTTGTTTTTGGGACTGGAATGTAGTATGATGAGGCTGGAATCATTTGTGATGAATGCCGTAGGGGTGGGGTAGTTAATGAGGCAGGTTTGGTAAGATACAGTGAGAAATCTCAGTCAGTCCCTCCAAAAAACCTAACCCAACTCACACAAAAATGTAAAATACAGTCCACTGTATTTTATGTTTGGTCATATTTTATCTATTTTTAAACTATTTTTATGTGATTACAAATATATAAGTATTTTTACCAAAATACTCATATACGCAATCCACAATATTTGTACCAAAGTGGTACAATGCTGACATTGTATCTAAATATTGGGTCAACAGAAAAACACTGTAGTAAAAGACAGAGAGCATTTATTGCTTTTCTGAGACAACAAGATCCAACATGGTTCATACTGAATAATGGCTGACTGTTTATTGTTTGAGGACATCCTTAACTTGAACCCCAAAATGAACCCACTTCAACCTTCAGAAAGATCAGACCAAGTTCAATGTTTCTTGTTACAGCCCAGCCTAACCAGCAGCTGTACAGGTACTTCTCTAACCTCTGCCCTTTTGCACAGGGCCTCTGTTTACCTTTTGCAAGCACTCATGTGTTATTCAGGAGATGTTTTGTTGATGATTTGCTTTGTTTTGGAAAAATCTTTGTTTTGCACCATCATTGTTTACAGGAAACACGGCTGCAAAAGAAATTCTTCTTCCTTAACATGGTCTGAACCGCCTCCTGACATAACCATGAGTTGCCCTGTGTTTGTTGATAATATCTTGGGTGTAGCCTCTTTCCTTCAGTCTTGTCATTCCTAACTTGTTCTCTGATTTCAGCTGACTTTAATTTTCAAACCATACAGCACAGAGGAGAACATCTGGCCTATCTCTGAAAGAGCTGCCAATTATACCCCTTCTGCTATTCTTTCCCAAAAGGCTTGTATTTTATTCTCCGTGAAATAATTACCAAATTCCTTTTTGGAAGTAATTGTCAAACCTGTTTCCACTCTCTATTTAGGTGATGCATTCCAGATCATATCAACACACTGAACAAAACCATAGCATGATCTTCCCTGTCACATTTTGTTAATAATCTTAAACCTGTCTCCTTTGGCCATGATCCCTCACATCTCTGGAAACAATTTGTCTCTATCTATTCAATGTTAGTAAAGCATCTTAAATCTCTACTAAATAATTATTGTGCACTGTTGAGTTTATAAAGGTGAGTTTTAACAGCTTTTTTTTTACCCTGTACAGGCTTTCATTTCTTTCATCTAATATTTCAATGTTCCATTTTATCCTTTCCTTCGCGCTCTCTTCAGAATATATGCAAGTACCTATTTTACAAATGAGTGACAGCAGAATATGACAGGCAATACAACTGAGCTTCCTTGCTTGAGGTAACAATGCAATCTGCCACACACACACACACACACAACCTCATCATCATCTAGAAATTTGATGTTCAACAAGTATGATTTTACTCCTTCAGGGTCAGTGAAGTAGTTCAGCAGTAATTATGAATTTAGTATGCCATTAAAACTCCGTTTACATTTCATTCATCAAAGGCTTCTGTATAGGGGGACTAAGAGTATAAATGAGGAAGTTTCTGTCAAATTATAGACATTTCATTGATTGAAGTCTAGAGAACCTCAATTTACCTAAAGCAGGAAAATGCAATTCCTGACATTAGCTTCCGGATTTCTGTGTTTGATTGCGCATGTGCTGACTCCCAAGTTGCCTCAGTTTCAGAGGAGTAATAGATAGCAAAGTTGATAGCTTCACCACAATTCTTACTGCAAATCCAAGTTTTTTTTCTAAAAACTTAAAATGCAAAATCTAACCTTTCTCAGTGACCAGCTGCACATTTCCGACTCTGTTCTATTTCAGATTTAAGCATTTCTATTTATTCTGACAGTTTTCTTTATATTTTTTCAGTAATACACAGTGGTATGTCTATAGACTTCTTGACACAATATTTTTTATTAACTTAAAGCCTTTTGTTATTCAATGACATTAGTACAGCATTTCCTCATGTCTACTTGTAGGTTGTAAATTGTTCTTGTTAAAATAGTAAATTCCTGAAAAGTGCAAAAAAAGGGTCAGGACAAAGGAACCTATCTTTTCTATTTTGGAAGCATAGTCATATCCAACTTGGAAAGCTAATTTGATTTCTCTCTCCACAGATAGTACAAGACCTACTGAAAATCCCCAGCATTTTAATTGACGTTCCAATGTCATTAGGATTTTGCTTTTTTTTAGAATTAGAATTATTTTTAGAATTAGAATCACTACAGTGTGGAAACAAGCCCTTTGGTCCAACAAGCCCACATTGACCCACCGAAAAGTAACCCATCCAGACCCATTCCCCAACCCTATATTTACCCCTGACTAATGCACCTAACACTCTGGGCAATTTAGCATGGCCAATTCACCTAACTTGCACATCTTTGGACTGTGGGAGGAAACCAGAGCACCCAGAGGAAACCCACGCAGACACGGGGATGCCATCAACTCCTCCTCCGGGGATATTTTGTGATGTTGATTGAGAGATAAATACTGGCCAGGATACCATGGATACCCTCTCTCCTTTTCTTCAATGTATTGTTCTATTTTTGCATCCATCTGAGGAGGCAGATCGAGGCTTGGTTTACTGTGTCACCAAAGATAGCATTTCTGACATTACAGTATTCCCTCTGTACTGCACTGGAGCATTAGTATAGATTTTGTGGTGTGGTATGGAATGGGACTGGTATCTTGCAACTCATATGTAAGAATGTAACTCACTGAACCACAACTGACTGCAGGAAATTGATTAGTTACTGTAAGGAAATAAGGTGATGGCAATTAAGTTTAATTGATATCAAAATAACTGAATAAATGAATCTTCTATCACGTACTAAATCATGATACATTTAATAAATCACTTCAAAATATGATGAGTTTTATAATGTAGACAAATGCTGCAACAATTTTACAGATAGCAAAATGACAATTCTAATCAAAGAATGGAACCTTATAGGGTTCTGAGTGATATGGGCTATGGCAGGATTTGTGGCAGGATTGAATGAGAAGTCTGGTGAAGCCAAATTTGATGTTAGGAGCATCTTGCTGAACTTCTAATCTTTTGACGAGTGGTGGGATGAGTTTTTCATGAGGCCACAGTGAGTTAATAGTAAAAGAAGATTATTGCTTTTGGGTGTAGGGTTGCTTGCTGAGCTGGAAGGTTTATTTTCAGACATTTCATTACCATACTAGGTAACATCTTCAGTGAGCCTCCGGAGGCTCACTGAAGACATTACCTAGTATGGTGACGAAACATCTGAAAATGAACCTTCCAGCTCAGCAAGCAACCCTACACCCAGAACCTCAACCTGAGCTACAAATCTTCTCAAAACCACTAGGATTATTGTTTGTAAAAATACCTTGTTGATTGTCCACTTGCCTCATCAATATTTAGCTTTTGATCTCACCAAATGTGTCAAAGAGGTTGGACATCAAAAATACCTGACATGGAAACCAGAGTGAGTACCTAAAGAATTCAGTTTGCTGCTTGTTCCAATGGATGCCCATGTTGGAAACTGGATACCAACATGTCAGGACATGCTTCATGTGTACTAGTCACGCACATCCCACATCCACAGACATTGACATCTGATAGGTCTCTAACAACCCTCATTGCACAATTCTAATCGACACTTCTGCATCATTGGGTACACTGTCACTATACTGCTGCAGCAAACACTGTGTGCTCAGGAGCACGCACCGTCTCATGGAATGTACCAGACTGCATCTCCAGACTCTTTGTTCACTATCATAGCACTTACTCTGAGCCTACCTGAAAGTTCACACCATCCCTGCCCTGTCTTGCCTTTTGCAGCTTGCCCCCTCAGCCAGACATATAATTGCTGCTGTATCTTGCTATACCATTTAACACAGGCACAAAACCAGGAAGCTTTTCATTGTTGTCACCAAGCTTTAGTCAAGTCAATGGGGAAACCCTTCACTCAGGACATCGCCATATATAAGTCAAGGGCAGCCTTTGATACTGGTCAAGGGGCTTTGAAATGGTCAGTTGTCCATTTGGGATAGTCAAAGTCAGAATGCTATCTGTACAAGGGGTGAGGAGCTGAATCACTTGCCTCTCCACCACCTGTCTTGACTCCTTCTGCACTCTCATGGGTTGTTTTCCTTCTGGAATTAGAACAGTTATAATGGGAGAAGAAAGTGGGTGAAACACAATGTTCCCTGTAGGTTGTGTGGAGAGTCCGCGCACCCCTCTTGGTGATTGGACACATTGGTGTTCTGGTTTCAGAAGTGACTGTCATGCATGGACTTTGGATATCTGTCAGCATCAGGAAAAATGAGTAGGAATGCAGGCATGCCAGCTGTTACTATTAGTGCAGGGGCGAGGACAAGTGATGAGGCAGTGCTGGGTCATTCAGGTTGATTGGTGTTGGTTAGGGAAGATTTTGCAGGCGATAGTGAAAGTGGTAGACCACATGCCTTGGTGCGAGGTGGTACAGTAGCAAAGCTGGAATGTATGTGAGGTATCGGAGAGATGATGGCACTTTCACTGGCAGAGTGGAGAAGGATGTAAACCTTCTTCCTGCAGTGCTGGGCATTCCTTCACTGTTTGGAACCAGATGGCAACCTCAGGCTGGCATGGTCTGGTGTTGTGGCCTTCACTCCTGGTCATGGAGGAAGAGGAAGGCCTGTCTGTGTATCACCCTGGCCTGCAGGAACGCCAGGATCTTGCCACACAGTGGGACATTGATCCACCCTTGTCTGCCATGTGCTCCACAAACGTCAGGAACTGTTCAGGGCAATTCAAGAGTGACAGCACTTGCCAAAATGCACAATGGGCTTTTAAAGATGGTGCCTGCATAAGGGATGCCAGTAAAGGTGTGTGCTAAGATGAGGCCGGAATCAGACGTAACGAATGCCGTGAGTCAGGTCGTAGTTATTGGGATGGGTTTGGTAAAATACGGCAAGGAAAAACTGCTAAGCTTCTCACTGAAAACCACTCCAAAGAACTTGACACAACTCAGACTTAGCCCAAAAATACTGAAGATTCAGCCCATAATGACTGCTTTGTTTGTCAGTTTGTCTCAATGCAAATGAGCAAAGAATGAACAATCAAGCCAACTTCCTCCTCCTCTTTGCGTAATGCCTATCCCTTTCAATTTAGGCACTGGAATAGGCACATATCGATTATCATCTGCAAGTCATGCATCTTTGTCAGATCAGCAAGTCTCCACTAAGATTATTCATTCAGGTTCTGAAGTAGTGCTGGAATCCAGAGTTTACCTTAAAGGTAAAGAGGGCAAGTAACTGAACCAAACTGACAGCGTCCAGTCAACCAGGAGTTAAAATTGAGTCTGGATTAGAGTGGTGCTGGAAAAGCACAGCAGATCAGGCAGCATCCGAGGAGCAGGAAATCGACGTTTCGGGCAAAAGCCCTTCATCAGGGATAGAGGCAGGGTGCTTGCAGAGTGGAGAGATAAATGAGAGGGGGGTGGGGAGAAAGTAGCATAGAGTACAATAGATGAATGGGGGTGGGGATAGAGGTGATAGGTCAGAGAGGAGGGTGAGGGAAGGTAGCAAAGAGTACAATGGGCGAATGGGTGGGGATGAAGGTGATAGGTCAGAGAGGAGGGTGGAGTGGATAGGTGGAAAGGAAGATAGGCTGGTAGGACAGGTCATGAGGACAGTGCTAAGCTGGAAGGTTGGAGTTGGGGTGAGGTGGGTGTGGTGTAAAATTATGTCCCAATACATGTGTGAATCATTATGCAACACATGTATTGGGCCAAGCAGTGGAATGTGGTGAAAGGGTTAAAATTGTGTCCCAATACATGTGTGAATCTAACCGAAAATGGAAGGTGTCGCTTGGTCCCGTGTGAATCTTGTTATACACCTTCCCGTGTGAATCTTCTTATCTGTATGTAACCAGAATGGAATGTGTTTTTTAGCCTTGCTCTGCTGTTCACATGAATGTTTATATCTGGAAAAGGGTATATCAGCTGGAGAAGTCTCCAGTTCGGTAGAGTCTGCTCCGGGGTTACGTTTAACCGCCGAGCGTGGGTTGTTGGCAACCGCTCTACGAGAACTGACGGCTCCCAGTTTTGGTAACATGTAGAGTGAGTATAAGCCAGACCCGTTGTAAGTACGAGACCTGGTTGTGGGGACACTGCGGGGAATAAAACACTTATATTCTAGCAGACTCGCCTCTTGGCTGTTTGTTCTGTGTCAGACTACTTTCCTGCGAGCCTGGTCCTTGACCTTGAGAATTTTTTAAAACATTTTGGCGTAGTCGGCAGGATCAATCGCAATTGAGGAAAGATTTTGATACAGAACAATGTTTTGGAAAAAGGCTAAGAAACCAGAGGAACAAACTGTGGAGGTCCTGACCGTCCCGGGATGGCATGGGCCGTGGCATGGCGTGGCAGTTTGTTTGAGAAATGGTGGGGGGCGACCGGAGGACTGGGAGGCCGAGGGCGTAGGAACCCCAGGGTCGCTGCTGTCCACCCTTGAGAGGATCCCAGTCCTGCCGAAGAACCCATTGCCTGGGGTACAGCGGAGGATGTGGGCCTGTGCGGCGGCTTGTAGACAACAGTCAGACAAGCGCCAAAAAGCTGAAGCAGAATTAGCCCTCCTGAAACATGAGCAGGGACTCAGTTCGGGAGATGCCTCTATGTTGAGGCAGGAAATTATGAAGTTAAAAGCTGAATTGACAGCATTAACTGAACTAGCAGGACGAACTATTATGTATTTGTCTGCTAAGAAACGGAAAGAGAAAAGGAAGGTCCCTCGAACCCCGGACCCGGTACAAGTACGGGCGTTTGTAGCCCAGTTAAATAACGGGGATCGGTGGGATATCGATCATTGGGATGGGAACATTTGGGGAGATTTAGATGATCAGTACGAAGAGGACCCACCCGTACTCCAAGCTAAACCAGTGGTTAGGAGAAAGCAGGTTCAGAGACGTCTCCCAGTGCAACGGGAGGTAATGTTAGATGAGAAAGGAAACCCTATACGGAATGAACAAGGGGAGGCAATTATGCATGAATTACCGCGGGCTCAGCCTCCTGCAGAATTCTCTGAATTAACGGAAGACTTCACTACCGATGAGGTGCTGTTTATCACCCAGAAAACCCGACGTAATCCTGGGGAGCCGTTAGAGCTATGGCTAATTCGGCTCCTCGAGGAAGGGGGGCAACAAGTGCAGGTAGACTATCAGGATGCTCCCAAGTTTGGTGGATTAGCAAAGGATGCTGCCATAGACCTGGGGTACCACAACCAAGCCAAGGATATGGTAATAGATCGCAGTATGGGGACCCTATTTGGGATGTATGCCAGGGCAGTGGCCGAACAGTATCCCTTCCCGTCCGATTGGCCCCCCTTGGAAGGAACTTGGACAACGATTAAGGAAGGGGTTCAGAGGCTAACCCGTTTGTGTGTGCGGGATGCCCTGTTGCTGGGAGTGCTGGACGAGGTAGATAACACAAATGTTAGTAGACAGACTAGAGACCATCTAGTGAAGACTGCCCCCCCCCATTATAAACCACTGTTATTAACCATAATGTTGAGTGGACGGGGAGAAACCCTAGGAGATGCCCGTAGTATGATGAGGGAGATGGGTGGTTTGGGGGATTGGGGACCCACAACCCGTGCTTCTCAGGGGGGCACGGAGGGGCGTCGCCCTGAGGCTTGGGCAGGGGGAAAAGTAAACCCTAATCAAGGAAGTAACCAAGGCCCCTCACGGCGTGCTTTGTGGCAAGCTTTGATACGGGCGCAGGTCCCAGCATCGGAGATTGATGGCCTACCTACACCGGAATTAAAAGACTTATGCAGACGAAAGGGACTGAAGGTGTCCCGGGTAGAGACGGAGTCCCGACCCACTATGGAAGACCTAGTGGAATTACTAACACAAAAATGTCAGACACGGGGTCCGGTTGTTAATGAGCCTCGAAGGGGTAGAACTTCCACTTCCCAGCGGTGGGAATCCTCGGAGGACGAGGAGGAGGAGGAGGTACGGCCTCCCCTCCGAGAGTGTTATAAAGTGGATAGGCGTGGCCGGAAACCTAGTAAGAAAGGCAAGAACAAAGAAGGGCGAGGCAAACGTCTTTACCCAGTGCTGTCTGGGGAAGATGAATGGGAGGAACAATAGGAATCGGGCCAAGCCCCAAGGGTTTGCCCACGAACGAGCCAATGGTCAGCAGACGACATTCGACCTCATGTATCATTGACTATCTATTGGCGCAAATCCGTCCAAACCGTTATGGCTCTAGTGGACACAGGGGCGGAGGCCACCTTAATCTATGGGACGCCCCATAAGTTTAAAGGAACCCCAGTCACGCTGGTTGGGCTGGGAGGTAATCTGATTGAAGGAAGAACAGTACAATTGCCCCTAAAGATAGGTACAATGCCCATTAAAACTTATTCAATTATCATTACACCGGTTAGAGAATGGATCCTGGGAATGGACATTCTGGCCGGTTTAACACTTCACCTCCAACAAGGGAAGTTTGAATTTGGAATCACGAAAATGGCTTTGCGCTGTAGGACGGTGTTAGTGGGAAAGGTTAAGATGGACCCCTTCCCCATCCCGATCGCCGATCGCGTAATAAGTCTTAGACAGTATAGGATTCCCGGCGGACATAAAGAAATATCCGCCACAATTAAGGATTATTTGGAAGCGGGAGTGCTTAGGACATGCACCACGGCGTGGAATAACCCCTTATGGCCCGTACATAAAGCCGATGGGTCATGGCGGATGACGGTAGATTATCGGCAACTAAACCGTCACACTCCGGCCTTGACGGCAGCGGTCCCGGATGCCGTCACTATTATAGGACGAATCCAACATCATCCAGGGGTGTGGTACGGAGTAATTGATTTGGCTAATGCCTTCTTCACAATTCCTATTCCCGAAGATAGGCAGGAACAGTTCGCATTCACTTGGGAGGGTAGACAATTCACGTTCACGCGATTGCCCCAAGGATATCTGCATAGCCCTACTATCTGCCACCGGATAGTTGCAGAACACTTGGCTGCCTTTAAAGTGCCTGACGAAGTGATGATCTCGCACTATATTGACGATATGATGATACAGGGGACAAGTCAGAAGCAGGTTCAGGAATTGCTGGACCAACTGGTTCAACATATGCGAGGATATGGGTGGGAGATCAACCCAGCCAAAATCCAGGGTCCCTCACAAACGGTAAAATTCTTAGGAATCGTGTAGAACAAGGGGGAAAGGGAAATCACTGCGAAAGCTAAAAATAAGATTCAGGTCTTTGCCGTCCCTCACACCCAGAAGGACGTGCAGCAATTTATTGGGTTATTCGGATTCTGGAGACAGCATATTCCCCATTTAGGACAAATTTTAAAACCTTTGTATCGAGTTACGAGGAAAAAGGCAGCGTTCGAATGGACGGAGGTCCATCAAACTGCATTTGAAATGGCCAAGCAAGCGATACAGCAAGCTGTATCCTTGGGAAAGATACAGTCAGGACCTGTAGAACTGCAAGTCTCAGCACAGGGGGATTATGCCAATTGGAGCTTATGGCAAAAACAGGAAAGGACCCGTAAGCCACTGGGATTTTGGTCCCGAAAATTACCCCCGGCAGGGGAACGGTATACCCCCTTTGAGAAACAGTTATTAGCATGCTACTGGGGCTTGGTGGAAACCGAAGCCCTGACCATTGGACATGAAGTGATCATGAGAACAGCTATCCCTATTCTTCCGTGGGTACTTAGTGACCCCACTACCCACCGAATAGGAACTGCCCAAGAGAGCAGCATCATTAAATGGAAATGGTATGTGTCGGAGAGAGTGCGGACTGGACAGAAAGGAGTGTCAGTCCTACATGAGCAAGTGGCGGAGGCCCCTGAGGAAGGGGAAAAGCGGTTTGAGGTGATTGAATACAAGGAATCACCCGTTAAGATGGGAAAACGGTATGATGAACTGACCCCGGATGAACAAGCCACGGCTTGGTTCGTAGATGGGTCAGCCCAATGGAAAGCGGGACAGCGTAGATGGAAAGCTGCCGCCTTTAACCCAAAACAAGGCACTACCCTAGAAGAATTAGGGGAGGGAAAAAGTAGTCAGTGGGCAGAATTAAAGGCAGTGCATATGGTAGTCATGCAAGCAGGGGTCATGGGAGTTTGTTTGTTCTCTGACTCGTGGTCAGTGGTTAACGGCATGACACAATGGATGCCAACTTGGCAGGCCAATCAGTGGATGATCCAGAATAGGGAAGTGTGGGGTAAACAGTTATGGGAGGATATATGGGAGAAAGCTCAATACCTGGTCATATACATCACCCACGTAGATGCCCATACCTCTCGAAATGATGTGGAAGCTCTACATAACCGATATGTGGATGGTATCGTCCGAACCATGATGGTGCAAAGGGGCACCTCAGTGGACCTAGCTAGATGGGCACACCTTAAGGCTGGGCACTGGGGAGTGCAAGGAACCTTGCACTGGGCTCGAGACCGAGGAATAGATCTTATGGTAGATGATGTTAAGACTGCAGTAAACCAGTGTGAGCAGTGTCAACATCAGCGGCAGGGAGTGCCCCAACACATGATGGGACATATCCATCGGGGGGATGGTCCGGGACAGAGCTGGCAAATGGACTTTGTGGGTCCCTTACCCTCCTCACAAGGATGTAACCACATATGTACAGCTGTGGACACTATGTCTGGGGTTTTGGTAGCCCATCCCTGTCGTCACAACAATCAACAGGCTACCTTGCGATGTTTAGATTTGATTGAACAATTTTATGGATTGCCCATACAGGTCCAGAGTGACAATGGCTCCCATTTCACAGGAAGGGCGGTAAAGCAGTGGGGTCACGATAACCACTTGGAATGGGTTTATCATGTACCCTATCACCCACAAGCTGCGGGACTTATAGAACGAATGAATGGGCTTCTGAAGTCCTCACTACGAAAAGCAGGAGGTTGCAATGACTTAACGGGTTGGAGGAAGCAACTAATTCGGGTGGTGAAACAAATTAATAACCGCCCATTAGGAAATGGGGTAACACCCTTGAATAGGATGATACGAGTATGTGATACCCCAAAGACTCAGCCTATTAAAATGTGGAAGTTCGCTGAGGAAGCTGATATTCCCGTAAGGGCCACGCCGGCTTCGGCTGGACTGGACCTACGAGCACTAACTGCCCAGACTTTGATCCAACAGAAACCTACGGTGATTAAGACCGGGTTAGGGTTGATTTGTCCCCCTGGAACCTATGGGCATATCCTCCCGCGGTCGGGACTGTCACTAAAGGGGATTGATGTGATGGCAGGCGTAATTGACGCAGACTACCAAGGGGAGTTGGGGGTGATCCTGGTCAACATCACCGCTGAACCTTACGTGATACAGAATAGCGCAATTGGTCATTAAGCCATGTAACCTTACAACGGTGGAAGAGATGGGAGCTCCCGTTACGGTTACTGAGCGTGGGACGGGGGGATTTGGGTCTACTGACACTAAGGGGGCCAAGGTATGGGTGCGCCAGACGACCGGCCCCCCCAGGCCGGCCGAAATCATAGCACAGGGGAAGGACAGTCTGGTCACCATTATGTACCCCGGAGACCCGACCTGGGCAAACGTCCCGGCGAACCAGTGCTACTTACGTGAGACCTAAATAATGTTGTAATTGCTATGCACCCGCAGGCTGACCCTCCGCCTTGAACATGGGGTGGTCATGGGGATTGCGACTCCTATTGGCGATGTTCGCGATCGGATGGCCACTCCAGGGCATCGGTATCACGGCCTGGACGCTGGTACCGGTCGCCCGCCATGAGGTGCGGTGGGAGGCCAGTAGCCAGCGACGGACGCAGGACGACTTTACATGTGAACCCGGTCAGCAGTGCGTTGTTCTGACTCTCACCAGCGACTGTCAATTGTACACGTGTGCACAGTGCTACATGCGCCGGGATGGGGAAAAATATGACATATCGTTCATACCGCCTAATTGCACCCTGGTGGTAAATGCCCAAGTCAAGACGTGTTTGTGGGACCGACGCACCCAGACATGCGGGACAACGGGGACTCATTGGAGCGTCACAGCTCGGGGGGAAGATCTGTGGCTGCGCAATGCCACCGATATTCGGAATCGTCATCGATTCATGTGGTTAATAATGGTACTGCCCTCGACGAACGCCCCGTCTGAGGCGTTATTAAACCCCACGCGGGGTGGGCCAGCACCGAAGAGGGGTGCCACGGGGGGCGTGCGGTCGCATCGAACACAGTTGGCCCCTATTATGTCAACTTGTCAACAGATGGCCCGGGCGGTACTGCACACTGATGTTCATTGGCGGGTACAGTTGCCCCTCATACCCGAGTGTCATACCAAGAGGCGGCGACGAGCGTGGTACGACACCCTGCTGGGAGGCGCAGGAACTGTTATGGGTATCTCGAATGCCATTGACTCTGAGGTAACCCGTACTAAATTATCTAACACGGGACAGGCCACCTCACAAGGACTACATACTATTGGAAGGTGGATGCCATCCGTAATGATGACTCAAGGAGAGACAGCTGAAATAATGATACGATCTCTGCAATGGGAACTGGATGTCTGGGGCGCCACTCAGGAACTGTTTGAGAACATTACGGCTCAGTTAAATTGGACTGCCTGTCATATTCAAATGTTGCATGCTCAAATACAGAAAGAACGCTTTTTGCGTGTGGTAACATCCCCCAATGTACAGGCGTGGAGGGGACTATGGAATGTATCTGAGAAATTGTGGATGATAACCCATCCAGAGCGAACATGGTGTAACGCAACTATGTGTAACGGATACTTTGTTACCATGAATGTAACCCACACTGTTACGGTCTGTCGATATTATGTATTACCAGTGATTACATCTTCTGGATATTATTTTCTGAAGACAAGGGGACAGTGGTTTAGCCCAGATACCAATATTACCTATGATCTGTCCGCTTGTGAACAGACTGATCAGGGGAAAACTTGCCTACTGATGGACAGGTATCGGGACCCTTGCTTGACTAAGGGAACAGCCCTGTGCGAATGGACTGTTGAGACTCCAAGGGACATGATGTGGCAGATTGGGCCACACACGCTCTGTGTGGCTACCAATAATCCACATCCTATGCTTCCCTCAGCACCGTTCTCGGGATGCCTCTCAAATGTCTATCAGTGGCACTGGCAGAATCACACCTATTTGTTGACCACTTATAGCAGTGCTCGCCACTTTACCAAGGTGCAGTGGAAAGTGCTGAGGAATCCCTGGAACATTTCCCTGGATCGGTTTAAGCGGGCATTGGACCGATCCGAGGAGCTTAAGCAGATATTACGAAAGCATCAAACCAATGTCACCAAGGTTACGGTGTCTACCTTTATACATGGACAGGAGGTAGTACATGCTGCCCGTGTAGTGGACGTGGAGTCAGCTCATCATTGGTGGGACATATTGAGTGGTATGTCCTCCACTGCGGGGACATTCCTGTTCCCACCCTTGTCGATCCTGGTAGCGGTCCTGGTGATTTTAACATGCTGTAATGTCCTGACTTGCTTGTATATTTGGCGTGTACATAGGCGCTTGTTAGAAAGAATACATATGGGCATAATGTAACACATGTATTGGGTCAAGCAGTGGAATGTGGTGTAAAATTATGTCCCAATACATGTGTGAATCATTATGCAACACATGTATTGGGCCAAGCAGTGGAATGTGGTGAAAGGGTTAAAATTGTGTCCCAATACATGTGTGAATCTAACCGAAAATGGAAGGTGTCGCTTGGTCCCGTGTGAATCTTGTTATACACCTTCCCGTGTGAATCTTCTTATCTGTATGTAACCAGAATGGAATGTGTTTTTTAGCCTTGCTCTGCTGTTCACATGAATGTTTATATCTGGAAAAGGGTATATCAGCTGGAGAAGTCTCCAGTTCGGTAGAGTCTGCTCCGGGGTTACGTTTAACCGCCGAGCGTGGGTTGTTGGCAACCGCTCTACGAGAACTGACGGCTCCCAGTTTTGGTAACATGTAGAGTGAGTATAAGCCAGACCCGTTGTAAGTACGAGACTGGTTGTGGGGACACTGCGGGGAATAAAACACTTATATTCTAGCAGACTCGCCTCTTGGCTGTTTGTTCTGTGTCAGACTACTTTCCTGCGAGCCTGGTCCTTGACCTTGAGAATTTTTTAAAACAGTGGGGGAAGGGGAAATGCGGAAACTGGTGAAATCCACATTGATGCCAGGGGGTTGAAGTGTTCCAAGGCAGAAGATGAGGTGTTTTTCCTCCAGGCGGCGGGTGGTGAGGGAGCGGCAGTGAAGGAGGCCCAGGACCTGCATGTCCTCGGCAGAGTGGGAGAGGGAATTGAAATGTTGGACCACAGGGCGGTGAGGTTGATTGGTGCTGGGGGAACCGGAGATGTTCCCTAAAACGCTCTGCTAGGAGGCGTCCAGTCTCTCCAATGTAGAGGAGATTGCATTGGGAGCAACGGATACAATAAATGATATCGGTGGATGTGCAGGTGAAACTTTGATGGATGTGGAAGGAGGTGAGGGAGGAGGTGTGGGCGCAGGTTTTGCAATTCCTGGGGTGGTAGGGGAGGGTGCCAGGCAGGGAGGGTGTGTTGTTGGGGGGCGTGGACCTGACCAGGTAGTCACAGAGGAAATGGTCTTTGCGGAAAGTGGAAATGGGTGGGGAGGGAAATATATCCCTGGTGGTGGGGTCCGTTTGGAGGTGGCGGAAATGTCGTTGGATGATATGGTTTATTCGAAAGTTGGTAGGGTGGAAGGTGAGCACCGGGCGGGGGTTCTGTCCTTGTTACAGTTGGAGTGGCGGGGTTTGAGGGCGGAGGGGCGGGATGTGAACGAGATGCTTTGGAGGGCATCATTAACCATGTGGGAAGGAAAATTGCGGTCTCTAAAGAAGGAGGCCATCTAGTGTGTTCAGTGGTGGAACTGGTCCTCCTAGGAGCAGATACGGCGGAGGCGGAGGAATTGGGAATATGGTATGGCATTTTTGCAGGAGGTAGGGTGGGAAGAGGTGTAATCCAGGTAGCTGTGGGAGTCGGTGGGTTTGTAAAAGATGTCGGTGTCAAGTTGGTCGTCATTAATGGAGATGGAGAGGTCCTGGAAGGGAAGGGAGGTGTCAGAAATGGTCCAGGTGAATTTAAGGTTGGGGTGGAATGTGTTGGTGAAGTTGATGAATTGCTCAACCTCCTTGCGGGAGCATGATGTGACACCAATTCAGTCATCAATGTAGCGGAGGAAGAGATGGGGAGTGGTGCCGGTATAACTACAGACGTTGGACTGTTCTACGTAGCCAACAAAGAGACAGGCATAGCTGGGGCCCATACGGGTTCCCATGGCTACCTCTTTGGTCTGGACGAAGTGGGAGGATTCGAAGGAGAAATTGTTAAGGGTGAGGACCAGTTCAGCCAAACGAATGAGAGTGTCGGTGGAAGGGTACTGTTGGGGACGTGGGGGGAGGAAGAAACGGAGGGCTTGATATCCATGGAAGAAAGGTACAATTATGATGATAAAATCAACATCCTGAGGATTTTACAACATTGATGCTTGTTAGATCTATAATGATCTAACTGGCATTTTAGCAGTGGGTAATGATTTTGTAACATTGCATGTGTTAACATGACAGTTAGCTTCATTAAATAGCTTAGGGCCCAAGTAATACACAATTCTCACACCAAACAGATCAGTAATTAACTAGTTTACATACCACATGAAGCAGCTAACTGATTATACGATCAAAACTGGGAACATTTCATAAAATCTGAGTTAGCTAAATAGAAGTCAATGAACAGCCACTTTTAAGTCAAATGTAACCTCAAAATTGCAAATAGTCTGGTTTAGCCTCTAATAATTGTCAGGAAGAGACAGAATGTTGTCCATTAGAGTATGGAATTGTAGCAGAGGCCAAAGGCAATGGATTCCATATTTGGTTGGAAGAAATGTTCTTTTTGTCCAAGCAAGCAGTCTGACAGTTTAGGGGCAACATATGGATTGAGAGATGTGGTGATGAAAGAGAGTTTAATGTATTAGCATACACGTGGAAGCTAATGCTGTTTTCAGATGACGTCACTAAGAAATAGCACATTAATTAGAAACAGGGAAGGAGTTAAGGGTGTATACATAAGAGACAACAGATGTAATGTGTGGAATTGGAAGACAAACCACTGTAGGTAACTCTCTACCTATATTTCATTTTTTTTCATTTTCTTTTTGCCTTATTTTGCATCCAGATGTGCTCATACACATGTTTGTTTCCATCACCAAATCATCCATGGTAAATTCTCTGGTTATGACTGGATAGATAAAATAGAACCATCTGAATAAAGTTCCACCCACCAGATGACTTTAGAGAAAAATGATGTGATCAATCATGTCAAAGGCTGTAGTCATGTTGAGAAACATGAGGCAGAATAGTTGTTGCAATAATAAGGGGAGATAGTGGTGTGGTGCTAAAATCCCTAGACTTTAATCTAACAGTATAGACTAATGCTTAAGGAATACTGGTTTAAATTCCACTGTGACAACTGATGGAACTTACATTCAATGAATAAACCTCAATCTATTCATTTATGTCATAATAATAATAATAGTCAAAACAATTATCATCAATTGATGTTTCAATAAAAACATAGCTCACTAATAACTTTAAGAAAAGAAATCTGACATTCTTACCTGGTCTTGTTGATAGTGATTCCAGACCCAACTTGAGAAGTGTACATTTCCTGAACAAAAAAAGAGTTGGGTAGGATATTATTTCTGACTCTGAGATATTTTGATGCTTTGGCAGAGGCAGATATCTAAGATTCAGAATCTCAGATTCCATCATGTACTTCCGAGAAAGATCTGAGAGGTGATTGCATGTTCAATGGCACCAGAAGAAAGTGAGGTAATGAGCTGGTAGTTTGCTCTGAGGAGAGGGGTGTTATCAGAGGATTAGAAGAAGAGGCGACGGTAGCCAAGGACAGAAAAATAATAATTTTATAACTTTATTAAATATAATACTGTATCAACTCCATATGGACTTCAATCTTAGATTGTTTGAGACAGGTCAAGAATTTATTTTGCTTTTTTCTTAGCAGTTAATGGCATTTTTCTAATCATTGAAATATGTTTGAACTTGTTCAGAAGTTTAGTGCAGTATGATTGATTTCAATATGTGGGGAATTTTTTCAGTTGATTTAACAGAATAAACCTGTGTGAATATTTGCAGCTGGCCAACATTTGTTGTCCATCCTCAGCCCACATGACTAAAAATCAGAACATTTAATTTGATACTCAGGTTGAATTTTTAATATTTTAATTGGCAATCGGAGGATTACAAAATGTGTACGTACAGGGGAAGGGTGTACCCTGTACAGTCGATAGTGTGGAAAAGCACAGAAGGTCAGGCAGCATCCGAGGAACAGGAAAATCAATGTTTCAGGCGAAAGCCCTTCATAAGGAAGGCACTATACAATGGCAGACTTGGCTTAATAGCAGTACTCCTACCTTTCATTAGATCATGGCTGATCTATACTTCACCTTCATATCCATCTTTCTTCCAAATTCTTCAATATTTAATGAGCAGAAACCTACTAATTACAGTCTTGTGAGATCCCATTATCTGAACATTTACAAGTTTCTGGGGGAGTGAATTCCAGAATTTTCCTTTTATGGGAGGTGATGGTGAGATGAGGGTGGATAAAGGGAAACTGATCATTGAGTGTGTTTCCACCAAGATGTGATAGACAGAAATGGGAAAGATGAAGAGGATTTAAAAACAAAATGGTGGAAGGACTCATAGCACCTGTGGAGAGACAAACAGAGCCAATACCCAAGGTCAATGACCCTTCATCAGAACTGGAAAGTTTAGTGAAATGTTAGAGACAGGTTTCTATATGGAAGTAGATAGTGATAATGCAAATGTCAGTGGTTGGAAGACATAAGGTTCAAGCTGGGCTTTTTAAGGAAGGAGATGATAGACTCTTTGGAATATATGTTTGATGAAGAGGAGTTTAGGAAGGCACTTGGGTGCCTATCCAAATAGTAGTTGTGTGCACATGAATTAATTTTGAAGGGGGCAAGGATGTATGAACTTAATGGCTGGATGTGGTGATAGAGAATTGGGTGAGGCTGCAATTAGCACATTAAAGTTTTGGGGAAGAGGAGCAGAGTGAGGAGAATATCTAAAAGCTGAGGGAGCAGTATCACAGATGCAGACACAACAGTAAATCACAAGCTCCTTGTATTTTGTATCCAAGGTGAAGAGCATACTTGACTTCAAATTGTTCAAAGAAGTTTTATTTCTTCAGCAGAAAAAATGATATCTGTGTCTATTTCTGTGTAAATAAATAGATCAAGTTCAAGCAGCACACTTCACTTCCAGTGTTTATTGTGTAAGACACATTCAGTGCCTGTTTTAATCACACTGCAAGTAAGATGGAGGTAGTACCTGCCATTAAAACAAAAACTTGTATTTATATAGTTACTTTGGTGTATAAAATTTTTCAACATACTTCAAAGGAGCATTAGTAATATTTGATACTGTGATACAAGTAGAGATATTGATCCGGTTGAGCATTTGAAAGGAAAAACAAGTGATAGATTCACGGAGGGTTTTCAGAGTTTAGGCCTGGCAACTGCAGGCATGGTGGAGCTATTAAAAATGGATGTGCTCAAGAGGTTAGACTTAGATGGGTCGTAATATTTAGGCAGTTTGATATTGGAGGAAATTACCGTACAAAATTAAGGAGGGCTGAAAATATGCTGCTGGAAAAGCGCAGCAGGTCAGGCAGCATCCAAGGAACAGGAGAATCGACGTTTCAGGCATAAGCCCTTCTTCAGGAATCCTGTTCCTTGGATGCTGCCTGACCTGCTGCGCTTTTCCAGCAACACATTTTCAGCTCTGATCTCCAGCATCTGCAGTCCTCACTTTCTCCTCGAAAAAATTAAGGAGGGGCCAGGCTATTGACAAAGTGTTAACATGGAGGTATTGTCTTGGAGCCAATGTAGATCAGCCAGCTCAGCATGATGGACAAATGGAAGTTGTTGCAAATTAGAATATAGGGGCATCAGAGCTTTGGGTAACTGTGCACTTACAGAGGGTAGAGTGAGGACTGCTGACCAGTGACTCTGTGAGTATATTGAAATAATCAAATCCATAGGTAACAGAGGCATGGATGAGGTTTCACCATCTAAGGATCTGAAGCAGGGATAAAGTTAGGCAATGTCACAGAAATGGAGATAGGTGGTCTTACGTGTAGATGGTGTAAAAGCATTCACAGTACTTTCCACCAATAAGGTTATCAGTGAGATTTTGGTCACTC